>NC_061797.1:27018526-27329939 GCF_021462225.1 Girardinichthys multiradiatus
CCTCCATCCACTCACTCTGGACCGGATCAACCCCTCCTGCTTGGTATGCCGCACCATCTTAATGAATCCTGGACGCTGAGTGTTTGTTTCTGACACAAAGTCCTGCAGTTTTTCCTTGAGCTCATCTGCAAAAGAATCAATCAGACAGACAGGATGTGTTTTACATCAATATCTGCAGTGCCTTTGAACATCTCATTCAGGATTAGGTAAGTAAAGAGAGAGTTGCCTCAAGCAAACTGCCACCCACAAGACATCATCATGTCCTCCAGTGGGCAGTTTATCAATGGGCAGAGGCCAATGGCATTCATGCTTCATTGCTTTGATCAGTGAACCAAATAGGCACCAGCTTGAGCAGACTGCTGACTTCCATGGGGCTTTAGAGCCATAACAGGGTTTCTGCAATATTGAAGTCTGAGCCTGGAATCCTTTTAATCACACGGGGTATGTCCATGTTAAAAGTTTATCTTCATTATTACCTGACTCATATACAGTTTGATGAATCATATTCTGCAGGATGAATTTGTACAAAGTGAAAGTGTAGTAGAATAATAATTTCTGCTTGTTCTCTTGGGGATGCGATAAACTACGACAGTCTAATACAATGTCTGTTATATTTGTTTTTACAACATATCAAGATCTTCAAGTTGTCACAATGTGGTTTTGGATCGGACCAAAGTGCAGACAAGAGCTCGGCAGGATCATCTTTGTAATTCAAAGATTTATTTACAAGGTCAAAAAAAGTAGCAAAATCACTGCAGGTTTCCCAAGGCAAGACGTGGCAAAAGATTCCCAAGGCAAGGTAATGCAAAAAAACAAAGCATAATCATGGACGAGAACGAGGTGTGACAAACACAAGGAACCAGCAACGAACAAAGACACAAAACCAACTTATATACTGTGAGATAACAAAGACAGATAATCAACGGAACAGGGAACAGGTGCGACAAGGAGGCAGGGAAGCAGAAGGAGCAGGTGAAACAAATACAAAGGCTGAGGATGGGCAAAGCATGCATATACTTTGCCCATACACTTTATATAACAATAAACAGAAACACAGACCAAGCAAACCTATAGACAAAGATAAATAATCAAATGGGGAATAAGAAAACTAGAATAATCATGACTAAAGTAAACAGAGAAACTAGAGGGAACATAGGAACAACAATAACAACCTGAGAACAAACAAAGAACCCATAAAGAAAACCTTGATGCAAAAGTAAACAAACCTAACCACACTGACTGAATTAACTGGAAAGGAAACAGAAAATAAACCAGTAAACAAGAAGAGTGCAAAGGAACAAATAATAAAACACAATTAAACACAAAGATACTAAAGAGAAATAAAACTAGAGAATCCAGGGAAGACCAAGAAATATAATAATTACAATAATAAACCATACCAAGTAATAAGAAAACAACCATAAAAGAACTTAATGAGGGAGGAGAACAACAAAACACCAGGAGGCAGTAGAGGGAGCAAAACAAACTAATAAACTTAATAGAAACATCTAGACAAAATAAACCATCACAAGAAACCATAAAACAAAGTCCAAAATGTCACTCCATGACACAAGCTATCCCATTAGTTGAAAATTAGTGGATAATTCAAGTCTTTAAAATTTTTTTTGAATCAATTTCCATAAATAAACAATCCAGTGATCGGGAGACAGCCTTTTGTTTGCATTTCTACAGCGTTTAAATGCCCTCAATGGCCTCCTATTCAGAATAGTGCAGGTGTATTGGGATCAAGGGTGTAGGTTTCAGCAAAGTTCTCCTGCGTACCATCAGGAGGTACATTACTTTTGCCATGACGTAATGCCTCATTTCATTTTTTATTTTTTATATTTAAGGACCAACTGACCATCTTGGAATTAAATTTATTCGTAGAGTGAGCTGAATAAATAAAAAAGTAAGACATGCTGTCAGCTTAAATTTTAGTTTTAATGACCTGGCAGCCAAGGGTGAGTCAGTCTCCATCAGTGCAAAGCATGAGAATAACTAATGTTCTTTTATATCATTGCTGCAATATTTAAGTTTTAGCTGCATTGATTCTGGTGCAGTGGTGCATGTATTGCATGTGCAAACTGCGGTGCTCATGCTGTGATACTTAACATGTCCAAAAAACACCGGTAGCAGCCTGTCTTATGTGTATGTTTCAGTGTCAAATAAGTTGTATTTTTTGAAAGAATAATGTGAACGCATGGTTCTCTGGTGGCGCTGTGATGGACTGGCAAACTATCCAGGGTGTACCCCGCCTCTTCCACGATGACTCCAGGTGTTGATGAATTTACATTATAGTTTTAGAAGTTGGAAAACTGATTTTGTCTATTTGTCTGAAGTCAGCTGGGTAAATCCAAACTTGTATTTACTGCTTATAACAATAAATGTTTTGTAGGTAAATTGGAGAGACAGTAGGGTGTTTATCTCATATTTTAGTGCCTGCTGGTTTTCTGCAGGGATGCCATTTAGTTTTCTTTCCAGCAGACAGAAAGTAACATTGCAACAGAATAACTTTCCTTTTTTTTTTGTTTAATGCTCACAGCATGTCACAGGTACCCATCATGCTTGGTCACTATGTGGTGGTCAGATTTGTATTCTCCCAGACTTTATCAGCCAGGGGTGTCTAGTACTAAATCAAGATTTCCAACATTTAGCAGAAAGTTTAGCTTGTTAAGTCATTTACTCTGGGCTACTAAATTTATCTGAGAGAAGCTGCAGACACTCACATGAACTGCTGCAACAGACTATAATTTCATCAATAATTAAGACATCCTAATGTGTAGGGAATTGAAAAATAAGAGTGATGTGGCGTTATGCCTCATAACAAATCACAATAAAGCACAGTTTATTACGCCAGCAATGGCTGACTGCTACCGCGCATCAATCTTTCAGGACTGATATCCCACTGAAGCTCTGCCAGAGTTACACTGAAGTTACACAAAAAGCAAGCAGATTTTCAAACATAACTGTGCAGTCATTAAACAAATCCAGCAGTTTAGGATTGTTAGTCTAGCTGAAATGTTTGCTCAGAAGATAATGAGCAAAGTTAATGGAGAGTGAAAAAAAATGAACATGTTATTTTGCGCAGACTGGTCTTGCCTAAAATTATGTTCGACACAGAAACAAAGCACAGTTTTCTGTGCTTTAGATTCCCAACTTGCAAAATATGGAAAGTAAAGGACATTTCATCAATTATTAGATTGATATTTTTTTATACACTGCTACCATTTTATAACTATGTGATTGTGTTAATGGGAGTCTAACCAGAAATACAATATATTTGTTTTCATAACCTGAACACTACATCAATGCATGTTAACATACAAGCATCATCCATCATTATTAAAGCATTTCTTCTTGCACACCAGATGGCAGATCGGCATGGTTACAGGTTTCACACTCTCTGTTTAGTTTGCGCTGCATCACTTGCTTGGCGGCTTCTCACTACATAATTCCACCATAGATAAATCTGTGTCTGAAACATCCAGCAGGTACTGGCTTTTCCTCAGCAATCAAACTCATGGCCCACTGGCAGTCTATTAAAAAACAGTGTGACTGAAGCTCCAGCCTGAAGTTTGGCTTTGCTGGTTTTGGCTGATACTATCCCAGCTTTGTGTACCCTCCAGCTTTCATTAGCTGGTCTTGCAACAACATCTTGCAAGATATCCAACAGTGGCTGGAACGTTTCTGCACACCTGAGGTTCCAGAATAAACCCACATTAGTTTACTGCTCTCACAGCAAAGCACAATGTTAAACAGAAAAGCAAGTTCAGGTTCTTCCTGGTAGACAAGATAATGCATTAAAGAAACATAAAAAATAAATATATGCTAAAATAAGTAAACAGTTTGAATGGGAGAAACAGAAAATTACGATTTATCACCAACATGTTTCAGATTTTTTCATAGATCATTCTTTTTTTAAGTCAGATAAAGTGATGAAGTTAAAGTGTGTTAATTAGGAACCTGTGATCTCACCATTTTCTTTTTAATTTGTCAACAAAAGGCTGCTTAAAAGAATCTGAAATCACACTGAAAGACATGCATTGGTTGCCTTACCTGGTCTAGTGTGAAAACATGGCAGTGAAACAAAGAGGAGTCACTTCATCTGGAAATAAGAAATGCTAACTAATACGATGCAACATGCATTGATCCTTATAACTCCTGTGATTCAATTCATATTTTATTGTCATACAAATAGCAATGAAACATCAATGGTGCAATGAAATTCTTGCTTAATATAGCATGATAGAATTAAAAGATAGAAAAAGTAATCGACAATCAGCAGTTTAAATAAGCACATACAATAAATAAACCTAAAAACAGATTTAAAGTGATTTAAATAACAGAATATTATAGCACTGCATAATGACGTAATATGTAATATGTTACATAGGTCATTCAATGAAAATGCAAGAACTTAAGTTATTGTAAAATTACTGAATGAATGTCCCAGTGTTCAGCCTTTTTGGCAGGTTGCTATCCTGATGGCTAGTGAATAGAAACTGTCGTTGAATCTCCTGGTGGTTTTGGCAACGCAAGTGTCAGTCTCACAATACATGAAAAGTTAAACAAGAATTGACAGAGCATTTTATTAAAACAATTATTTAAGAAAACGACAGCGCAAGGTCTGTCTGTTAATAAAATTAATAATTCTTGACAAAAACTGTAAATGAGAAATTGTTCACACTGTGGTGTTGCTTTCCTGTTACAACTGTGCCTTCTCTTATCAGGGGTCAGGTATCAATCTCCTGGAGTTGTGAGGATCACTCTCACAGCTGAGTCACTAACAATGCCAACAAACCAAGGCTAACTTATGCTCTCATAGGGTAAGAAGGTCTTGAGATTCTAAGAAATAGAATAATTACCTGCATGGAGGAAAGTCTGCCTGCAGACTGAAAACAAACATTTTTGATAGGTCATATTTTTCCAAAACAAAAAGCTACTGAAAGCCGAGCGCTCAGACAGAAGTCTGGTCAACATGTCTTTGTTACTCTCCCTCTCTAAACTCAGTTTGTTTTTATCTATAGTTAAAACCTTGGAACTGATAAAGTAACAAACTCAGGCAGTTCCGGATCGTCTGATTGTGCAAAGGCATCTCTGCAAAGCAACTTCTTATCTCTAAATCCTCTACATGCAAGTTTAAAGATGGAATCATCAGGCGTCTGGACAAATCGTCCAATAAGTGAGCCCCCCTCTTTTGATCTCTTTCCAAATTCAGCACCTACACCGTTGAGCAGTTCTCAAGTCACAGCCAAGGACATTATCCAGTTAAGAATGAATCAGCTGGGTCAATTTGTTATTCTCTCCCTAGATGGCTACATGTTCTCCTGCATGCTAATGTCTCCCGGAGGTGATCTGTGACAATGGCAGGTGACTAATGTAAACCAGAGGGTGCCTGAGAGGTTAGCCGTGGATCCCTCCAACAATCTCAGCAGCATCAAGGGTCAACAGCCAGGCGGCATTTAGAGCAGTCGTGGTTGAAATGATAGCACCAGGCCTGTCGGACGCAGTGCGACAGAGTGCTCAAACAAACAGAATGAAATGCCATCAGCAAAATGTCGCAGTGTCACTTGGGACTCTGAAGAAGCTGAAGATGACGACCCTTGCAGCTCGCAGTTAGGTAATGAAATATGAATGTTCATTGCTCGAGATGTGGTAAACTGTCTGAGCTGGAAGGAGTAGGGGGGGTGCAGGAACCTTTAGGTTTTCACATTTACATTTTTTAATTGACATCTTAAACTTTCTGGTCAATAACAGCCTGAGGGAGCACTACCATACTTATTCCAATGTGTTAAATTAAGAAAATTGATTTAAATTCAGTTTCAGGAGCCTCCAGGACATGCCACATTTTGCTCTATTGACTTTGGCAAACAGTATTTCCAACGCTGATAATCTCATTCCTTGTAGCAAACAGCAGAGCCAATTAAAAAGCATAAAACTTAGAAATGACGTTGGCACTCAGTCATTACCTTTTTTAATATCGGCTTTCTGCCTTATTAATATAGTCCAGCAGAGCAAATTACCAGCTCCAATGTCCACATGTAACTACAGGTTGATTTTTAATCTTATACATGGCACACTGTAGTGACTCTTCCCCTACTTCCCATGATACACTGACTACATTTATGAACCAACACTCTTTTCAAGACATGCAGTGAATGCAGAATGAAGAATTAGGCTTTGAAATGAAGACAAGGCTCATTGCAAACACCTCATCACCTTGCTGAATTGTTATGTGCCTCAGGGCAAATTTACTGGCTCTGCAGCTAATTAGTGTTATTCATCCATCGACTCAACCCAGCGAACACGGCCCCCTAATTAACATTAAAAGAGTCTGGAGGCCATCAGAGGAGGAGTGGACATCATAGATTCCTCCAAACATGTAAACACTGATTTCTGAACTATCGAGGTGTTCCTAAATTTGGATTCTTCCCTCTGGAATTTTTAGACAAGTTAATAGTTTATATCAAGTAATTTTACTGACAAAATGTTTGTTTTAGGTGATAAATGGAACCTATTGACTTTAAATACGAGGCTAGTATCTTCTCTTAATGGGCATTAAGGCCATCAGGTTCTTGAGAACTTCTTCAGTTGGAAGCTATTGTTTTGAGACAATAGAGTCATAGGAAAACTCTGGGACAAAACTGTCCAGTCCATTTTTTTATTATAACAATAACTTAAAATAAAATGATTTGGTTAAGTGTACTGGATGACACGGTTTTATTTCAAAAATAGAATGCCTTAAACAATTTCAAGTTTTAACATGTTGCAACAACAAACTTCAATGGATTTCTTTAGGAATTTCTATGGGCAATTTAGCACATAAATGTAAAATGGAAGAAATTGTTTTTGCAAATAAAAATCTCAAAGGTGTGCATGGATCCTCAACTACAGACCGATGAGCTTAAAATTAAAATTTCTGGACAATATACTAAATGCTATGTGTAGTGGAAAACGAGAAGTGCATATCATCCTAAACATACCATCCCCACAAGGATATATTGGGTGCTAGCATCATACTGTGGGATCCTTTACTTCAGGAGGGACAGGAAGGCTGGTCAGAGTTGATAGGAAGATGGATGGAGCTAGATACAGGGGAAATGGGAAGTAAACCAGTTAGAGACTGCTAAAGACTATGGCAGAGATTCACCTTCAAGCAGGACAACTCACACATCTAGACCTAGAACAAAATCAATAAAAGAATATGCAAGAGTTATAGTGCCTCCGGTCAAATTTCAGACCTAAAACTACTTGGGAAACTTTAGCAGCAATGCAAATTAATATTAATAGATGTACTTCATTCAATATGACAGAGCTTGATCTATTTTGAAAAGAAGAATGGGCAAAAATTCACTAAAAGCAAACCCAGAAACAATTGTAGCTGTAATTGCTGTGGATTTTGAGAATACGTACCACACATTTTAGATTTTTATTTGTCAAACAAATTGAACACCATGCATCATTTTCCTTCCACTTCATAAATATTTACTAGTTTGTGCTGGCTTATCTAAAAAAAATACCAATAAAAACAGAGGTTCTGGATATAAGGTGACAAAAGTTCAAGGGATTTCGATACAATTTACGTGGTTTAGAGGAGGTCTATTTTTTAATGGACATACATGCTAAGACTTCCCTCTGTTTTGACAGTATGCCACAGGACGTTTGTGAAAACGTGGCAAAGGGCAATGCATTATTTTTTTGCCACAATCAAAAATGTGCAAACAAACTTTTGCTTAAACTTTAAGACAGCAAGTTGCTCTTTGTAAAGTTTTTCCAAACTTCTGTGGACAGCTCACTAGTGTCAGTCATAATAACACTACTGTCATCTTTCAACAGCTCAACTCCTGCGAGATTTCAGAGTGAGACATCAATTACATGTGAGACACATGCTTGTCTCTGTGGGTATTATTGTGAGGATGGGAGGACCGAGGTGAAGACACACAACAGAAATTGGCAGATGAAAACTGAAAAAACTTCAATGTTGACTTACTGAGCACAAACACAGCCAATGTCCTCTTGAACAAACCCACAAACATGACATGAAGAGCAAAAGAAGTAAATGAGCAACCATCAAGACAGTACACAATACATGCATTATCAAAATAAATATAATAATAAACACAACCTTCACTTTGGCACTTTATGTTTACTAATTGCTAATTTGATTGTTGTTGGCTAAATTGTAAGTTTGAACAATGGAAACAAAAGAAAAGTCACAAAAATATTAATCAATTGTAATTGATATTATCATCACAATATTCAGCAATAGTATCTCAATTCAATGTTTTCCTTAAAATATGTCTTCAGTTCCTTTTGTCATAAAATGTTAATTACAGGTACATTTATGATTGAGGATCAATGAAAACTTTCGGTGGTGAATGCATCATTGGTTGTATAAGCCTGATTTCAATAAAACAGTAATATTTTCATAAACGGCATACACAATAAAATCAACCTTAACCTTGGAATAAATGAACATTTTAATGATCTCTAGTAAAAAATATTGCTCTCAGAGGGATTCCTTACACACAGTACTGTTGAAGGTGATTGTATATAAAAGGGAACTGTTTGTTTTCTCAGCTTTTAGTAATTTTAAATGTGTGTCGACCTACTATAATACCGTATTGCTGTGGGCAGTAGTAGCCTCTTATCAACAAACCAACAAAACTCAAAAGTTGTGATTCTACACAGTGTGAACACACACAACACAGTGAATGCACTGATATGTGTGCTGTTTACCAGATGTTAATCTCGGTGACTTTGTAAGTATATACAGGTTGAGTAACAGTGTATAAACAGGCTGTTATCTTATACCAGCTTCTAGAAAGGTACTGAAGAATTCAGAGTATCTTCTCTTTGACAGACTGATGCACACAGCCCCCATATGTTGATAAAGCCAAAGCTGCAAAGTGCCTGTTACACCTGCATTTTAAACTCAGCTAAAGCTTTAAAATATTACTTTAAAGATGGGGTTTAGCTGTCAGCTGTGAGCTGCTTGGTAAAATGAAAGTTTTTTTTTTACCGTTATTACTGTTGTCGTCCACTAGGATTATCTCTTTAAGTAGGTGGGAGGGTGTTCTGTTGATGGCAGAGTGGATGGATCGCAGGATGACTGACAAGGCTTCGTTCACAAATATGAACACGATGCTCACTTGAGGGAGGTTCAGAGGATACGTAATGTTTCGGCACCTATAGAGGACAGATAGAAGTCCTGGTAAGGAAAGCTTCAAATACAAGTAAAAGGTCATTTTCAGGTTTCATATTAGCCCAGTTCATTGGTTGGTTCGATCAAGAGATTTTATTTATTATTCAACACAGCATTTGATTATTATTATAAGTTGCTATGCTACTACACTTGTGTTATATGCTACACAGATGGGTCAGTATAGATAGAAAACAAATGTATACTGTGATCAGGAGTGACATCAGCTTTGCTCATGCTATTTCTTTTGAAACAGTTTTCTGCCAATGCAGTCTTGGTTTTATTCTTGTTTTTTTAAGTTTTCCATCCATCCATCCATCCATCCATCCATCCATCCACCCACCCACCCACCCACCCATCCATCCATCCATCCATCCATCCATCCATCCATCCATCCATCCTTCCATCCATCCATCCATCCATCCATCCATCGATCCATCCATCCATCCATCCTTCCATCCATCCATCCATCCATCCATCCATGTTTTTTATAATACTATCTGTGCAAGTCTTCTTCCTTATAGCTGGGAAGCAATGTCTTTCTATACTAAACTGTATAGAGTTAATTGTGACATAATCCAAATATCTAATTTATGCCAATCTACCCTGTTAAATGTCACACTGCTGTTCATGATTCTCTTCTTCTGAATCCCTGTTGGATTCACACCATGCCATGGCTGTAAAACTTAAAATGTGAAATAAAGATGCAAACTATGTGTGATTAACATCTCCCCCTGCAACAGCTTTGGATGTGCACAGAGCTAGTATTATTGGGGATAAATGGTCTGTGGGGAGTTTAGCACAGTGAAGTAAATGCCCTGAAGATCCTTGAGCTAGGTAAACTCATCATGTGAATATAATCTAACCTGCTCCTGTATGAGTTGTGGTGAAAACTGGGTCACAACCATCATGTTGTGGTGTCAACAGTTTTTACTTTAAGTAAGTGTGGTGCTTTAAGGGTTTAATCATAAGTTGAATATAAATGTAGGAATGTTCTTCAGGGAAAAGGGAATTCCAGAGAGTCCACTTAATAAAAACCTAATTTCCACCATAGGAGCTAGGTTCTAAACAAAACCCCAGAGACTTTAATCTTGTCACAAAGCTGGAAGCGCTAATAGCTTTTTTAAATTATGGCTGCACTTGAAAAAGGCCGTTCCTATTGTATTTTTTCCTAGAAACTATGACATTTGCTAAATATGTAGAGGAGATTTTATTAGTATGAGTAGCAAGAGCAAAAAGCCTGGAGAATTCTTATTGTGCAGTAAATTCGGACTTTTCTGCTGTTGTCCTGTCAGTAAAATCACTGCTCATGTAAAGTTAGCTTCCTGTTACCAAAACAGAAGAAAGTTGTACAGTTTCCTAAAACAGAGTTATCTTAAAAAGAGACAGTGATGCTTATCTTGTAGCAAGGTCATCACTGACTCGGTTTTTTTTTTAAATCAAAAGAGTATCCAAAGAGACAGCTTTGTCTTGTCTTTGCAAGAGGGGAGTTATGAGAGAGTTCTCCTTCATGGACCATAATATACAGCTGACTGACTAAATGCAGAAACATATGGGGAAGAGGAGAAACAGGAAACAGGAGAAAGCTCCAAACTGATTCTGCCTCATCTATCAGCAATGGGGACTATATACACTTATCGGATTGATTTTGAAATTGTGACAATTTAAAAATGTGGTTTACCTTGTTAACATCACTCCATATCCTCACTAAGGGAGTCAGGCAAAAAGGTATTCTGCATAGTACTTTAGGATTCCGATTTTCACGTGATGTTTTTGTCCAGGAAATCTTTGACATCTTCCAGAATGATGAAGTTAATTGGTTGTGGATAACCTTACCATAAACACGTTATTGATGCCAGCAAAAAACACATAAATGAACCACAAGGTTCATTCACTATGACCTTTCAATTAACCTAAACAGTTACAGTGCCCTGCAAAGGAATACTTATCCCCTCAGCATCTTCATATGTTGTCACATTACAACTATAAACTTCACTGTATGTGTTTCGTTAATATTTTATGCAGCAGACCAACAAAAAGTTGCATTTGTGAAGTGGAAGGAAAGGGATACATGGTTTTTAAAGTTTTACAAATAAAAATCTGACAGGTGTGGCCAGCTTTTTTATTCAGCCCTGCTAAATCAATTAATCTCTACCAGTTTTTCATATGTGGAGACAGATGTGTTTGCCCATTCAGACACAAATTCTGTCTTGCCGCAGCTTTTCAATTTCATGTACACACACTTTTTAGAACTTCATTTTAGAAAATTTTTGAAAAAACCTGTATCCTTTTCCAACCACTTTAAATTGATATGGTACTTTGTGCTAGATCAGATAAAAGAAAACCAAAAAAAAAAAACAATAAAATGCATTAACTTCTGTGGTTGTCACATGAAAAAATGTCATAAGGTTCAAGTTGTATTATTACCTTTGCAAGGTCATTCATCAGATACTTAAAACAATTTTTAATTCCAATGCAAATGCATTATGTCGTTTTAGAGAGACCACTTTCTTCTATTAAAAATACATTTAGTTAATTATCAAGGAAAATCTGTCTAAGCAGAAAAATGTTTGTGCATATTTTACTATTATAGCATTTTACAACAGCTCAGTGGTCATCAGAGCAAGGCTGAGGAAGAGATGGCAACTCTGAAAAACCTGAAAAGGTTTACATTATAGCATAGCAATCTCTTATAAAACCTAACAATTTGTTCCCTCTGTTTGTATCTTCAAATTAGGTCTTAAACATTGTAGCATCTGTATGAAGGTATATATTAAAAGTATTTTGCTTTCTGTGATCTTACCCATCAGGCCTGAGGTCAGGAATTGGCCTGCTTAAGGACAGACGATCACTGAGGTAGGCGTTATATCCGTAGTACTGGAACATCTTCAGAGCCACCCTCCGGTTGTCCGGACTGAGCTCCTGACCCCAGTGAGAGAACAGGGATGAGTCAGAGAATGAGGTGTCCGATTGACCATCTTCTCCCTTCCCTGGTGTCTCTGGGAGGCAAGAAAATGACAAATAATATGAATATCTGTGTGGGTCACAAGGTAAGGTTGGTTTTGCACAAAACGACCTTTACGCCTGTTGAATAAATAATAGTGCCTATACAAAACTGTGATGAATGCTTTATTTCTTGAGCTGTAATATATGCCATCAAATGAAAGGTAGTATATTATTCAAAGACACAGACTGGCTGTCCGTTAGTAGAAATATGGTCGTCTCTGAAGGTTCATGAGGATGGTGAGAATCATTTATTTTTTTGAGTGACAGATTCATTCACTGTCAGTTGCAATTAGCTGGACTGAAGCTGGCTTTAGTGCTCTAGTGTCTACTAATAGGAAAAACTATCCTCTCAAAATAGCTACAGTTTAAAACATTTCAATCAAAAACAGGAATATTTATTCATATCTGTTCCTTCACATTTCATTAGACTTTAGGAAGTTTTTTTTGTTCGAAGAAAAGTTAAAAATAGAATGATTCTAAACAATGACTTCACTGAGGCGAGAGAGAAATTCAACAGTTTTCAGAGCCAAACACTACATTCCTGTTTCTGGTCCAAAACTCAGTGGATTGGTAGACTTTATAAAACAGTGATGGCATCCTTTCAATGATCTGCAATGCTTCCAAGACACAGAATTAAACCTCCAGACGAATGTCTGCTCTTACGTAGTCTTTTGTAGCTTTGTTCACAGCCAGTTGCTTAAAATAAAAAAATTTGGCACGCAATCTGGATAAAAACTGAGCAAAAATCATCTTAAAAGATGAGTGAATGTGTGTTATAATTTCATAATTATGATTTCAATGCTTTGTTCAGGAAACCCACAAGTAGGGTGAATTCTCTGCAGTTTTGCCATTTATCATAATAATTTTGTTGATTCAGTGTGTTGGTATTCCTGGAGAAAGTTAATTAATGAGTCAGGTCTGGGGATTAAATAAGGTATTCACATCTTATTCTGTAAGAGTCTTAGCTCTTTAATAGTCTGCCTCAAAACAGATGCTACAAAATATACAAAATATCCTACACTGCCATAATTCAGTCTGTCCTGTTTTCATCCATCTCAGTGTGGTTTGGCTCATCCACAAAACAGGACAAGTCCAAATTGCAACGAATAATCAGGACTGCAGAGAGAATAATCAGGGCTGACCTTCCCTCCATCCAGGACTTATACAGGTCTAGGGTCAGAAAAAGAGCTGCAAAAATCTCTGCAGACCCCACACACCCTGCACAAAAACGGCATAGAGTTTTACCTTCAGGCCGCCGCTACAGAGCACTGTTCACTAAAACCAGCCGCCACAGAGACAGTTTCTTCCCCAGGCTGTTTCTCTGTTGAACATATATATATATATATATATATATATATATATTAATATATATATATATAAATACACATATATATATATAAATACATATATATATATGTGTATATTTGTATATTGTATATACAGTACAGACCAAAGGTTTGGACACACCTTCTCATTCAAAGAGTTTTCTTTATTTTCATGACTATGAATATTGTAGCTTCACACTGAAGGCATCAAAACTATGAATTAAGACATGTGGAATTATATTGGGGACAATTTCAAAGTTTTCCCAATTGTTCGGACTGACTGACCTTCATTTCTTAAAGTAATGATGGCCAATCGTTTTTCTTTACTTAGCTGCTTTCTTCTTGCCATAATACAAATTCTCACAGTCTATTCAGTAGGACTATCAGCTGTGTACAGTATCCACCTCCTGCACAACACAACTGATGGTCCCAACCCCATTTATAAGGCTTGAAATCCCACTTATTAAACCTGACAGGGCACACCTGTGAAGTGAAAACCATTTCAGGTGACTACCTCTTGAAGCTCATCAACGGAATGCCAAGAGTGTGTGGAGCAGTAATCAAAGCAAATGCTGGCTACTTTGAAGAACCTAGAATATAAGACATATTTTCAGTAGTTTCACACTTTTTTGTTCAGTATATAATTCCACATGTGTTAATTCATAGTTTTAATGCCTTCAGTGTGAAGCCACAATATTCATAGTCATGAAAATAAAGAAAACTCTTTGAATGAGAAAGTGTGTCCAAACCTTTGGTGTGTACTGTATGTATATTCTGTAATGCAAAAACAAAAACCAGAGAGCAAAGTGTGCTGGAGTCAAATTCCTTGTTTGTATATACGAACTTGGCAAAAAAGCTGATTCTGATTCTGATATACAGTAATTAATTTTTAATTATTAAAACCTTTACCTCTGCCAAGAGGGCATCTCTATGAAGAATTATCTATTTTCGGAAAGAGTTTGTTTCCTGATGATTTACCTCTAAGTCATGGATAATGGTAGCAGAGTTTTAATTGAAACGTCCAAATCAGCCGGAAATTAAATCTAATTAAAACTAGCTCCTGTATTATACATTAGACATTGTATGAAAAGACAACCAGCATATTCAGGCAATATAACAATAGATGAAGGCTCATTTCATTTTAGATGTTTAGCATTTCATGTCGCTGCTGACAGATTCAGGTTATCAAGAATTACTCACTTTTTACTGCTTTCTTTTCCTTTTCAGTGAAATGCAACCCGAGAAAGAATAAGGATGGTTTCTTTCTATCTTATCAATATGGTAAAGATGAATTAAGAGCTTGGGGTAGTAAACAAGGATCGAGAGTCATTTTAAAGAGCTAGAGAACAAAAGGAAGAATAATGACAGGGAAAAAGAGGCTTTAGGTTTTCAGTGACACTGCCTGTAAAACACAAGGTTACTTAGTGAGTGTGTGTGTGTGTGTGTGTGTGTTATTGTACTTTGTGCTGAGTGAGAACCATTTTTCGTATTTTTATCGCAAAGTGAGGACATTTTGACAAAGTGAGGACATTTTCCTGGTCCTCCCTTTTTCAAATTCCGTTCTTGGGAAAGGGGTTAGGTTTAGGACTATGGTATGAATTGAGTTATTGTTAGGGTTAGGGTTAGGTATTAACTGGTTAGGGTTAGGGTTAGTGTTAAAAATCAAGGAAAATGAATGGAAGTCAATGGAAGTAACCGAAAAGTCCTCATAAAGATAGTAAAACACGGATGTGTGTGTGTGTGTGTGTATGCAGTGTGTATTTTAAGCAGATTGTACTTTAAGCAGATTGGGAGTAGTTAATATTTATGAGCAGACTGTTTTTACACAGGAGAGACACACTGTGTCAGCATAGTAAAAACTTAAACAGAGAGGGGGCAGGTGTGAAAGGATTACATTAAGAGGCACAACAAAGAGAACTTAATCGGAAAATAACATTAAAAAGCGATACAAGTAACTTGGCTTAAATTTTAAATCCATCAAAAGTACAAATTACCCATTTTTATTTCTTACTTCATCCTGACTTTGTCCAAATGTAATCCAAATGTTGTTCATGCTGACACACATTTATCACTGTACCTAGTCAGAACATATGCACTCAAAATGAATGATGGCTGGCTTGATAAATACCTTTTTTAATCACATGAATGGAGGGGTCATTTATCATAGAAAAAGCCTCTGGGGAAGAACACAAGCCAGCAGAGGCAGTGTGATGCTCAGTATCCACTGCCGTGAAACATTGGGGGTCTGCATTCATGTGAATGTTTCTTTGACATATACCACCTACTTAAACAACAACCACTTTGTGACAGCCGTATCTACTAACAGCAGTGACCTATTTGAGGAAAATAAACACAGCGCCTTAAAACAATATTCAAGCATTCTTCTATGAACTTGGCAAACAGTTCAAGGCAATAATTTGGCTTCCAAATGATCAAGATCACAGTTTGATGAAACCAGATGCCTTCAATGCCTTCAAGGTTCTGATGCAAACATATTGGTGCACAAGGACAGCTTCCATGGTCTATGCCTCTACAGGTCGGGGCTGATTTGTAGGGCTAAAACAGAGCTTCAGAGCATTAGGGAGTTTGAATGTTATCGTTACTGCCTGATCTCTGCATTTGATGGATGAATCAAAGTCAGGGGACACATTCCCGGAATCCACCATGTCAGAGTAAAGGTTAATATCATGTAAATCCTGTACCCCCAAAGGAACTAAAATTGCTTTTGCAGTCTCATGAAAAGACTTTAGGGAAAGTGTTTAATTTCATGACATTACATGTGTGACGACAACCAGGAGACCTATCTTAATTTAACAACAGAAACTGTAAGGTCACTAAATATATTTACCAACAGCATTGTTAAATTGAACATGTTTCACATTTGTTTACCTTGCACTGATTCAAGATCATTACATGCAGTATGTTGTGTTTGTTGAAATGAACTGTGTAAAGTTCAGTTTGATATGTAAGGACAGAAAAAGTAAAATTTTGCCATGGTGTACCATTATTGTTTTCCTTATAAAAAAATGATTGCCAAAATATCAAATTTCAAGGTTTTATCTGAAAGTTCAATGTTCTATTCCCAATATTGCAGCCCTGAAGTGGTCAAATAATAATTAAGTGAATTCAACTAAAAGCAGGGTTAACTTCTCTGCTATGTGAACGACTTAAAGCATTCAGCAAGCTGAGCTGAGTAAATCTTCATTAGAGTGGAAAGAGCACCTGCATAGCATAACATAGCATGACATTAAGTAAGGATAATTCAGGGTGTTAATAGAACATATGTGTTATATGTGCATACATACTACAACATTGCAGTACATGTCAGGTATATACTGTAAGTATTAATTGTTTGACATGTCCAGACACATCTGTAGCAGCCTAACTTAGCTGACGTTCATATTTTGTCTGCCACAGTATCAGATTTGTAGAAAGGTGACACTGGGACAACTGTTTAGGTTTGTATCTTCATTAGCCATAGAAACTCACAGCAGCTTTGCAATAGTGTATATGTACGTAATCAAATACGTTAGTTGTATTATAATAATCTAAGTCAAACTGCCAATTCAGAAGTTCATTAACAATGGCAAGCATGGGTTTCTGTGAAAGCGCTGACTAAATTCCTTATGTAATCCTTGCAGCTAGATGCCATATTTGGATGTTTGTCGGTACAAGGTGCTGCAGAAAAAAAATTCTCACTGACAAAACATCAGCATTTTCAAAAGAACACTGCGACACCTTAACTATCAAAAATCAAGAAGTCAGTCAACATCCAAGTCGAGAGAACACTGTGAACATATCAGCCCGAGGCAGAATAACTTCTCACATCCAACATAGTCGTTCAAGTTTCACAACTGTGAAACAGATGGGAAGTCTCTCAGCTCTTGATAAGACAACCCTGTGATTAAACAGGATGAAAGTTCTGCAGGTCTTTCAATCTGGGCAAGTCTGCCTGAAGCCCAATTTGTCAGACTGTTCATGTGGTGATTAATTAGGCCTATAGAGACAGTTCCCTCAACGGAGAATCCCTCAAGCAGCAGTAGGGGCAGGTTGGTGTTGTTTGAATATGATAAGCTGGCCAACTTGGGTCTTTTCAGATTTTTTACATAAATATAGGCAGAAATAAAAGGATATCCTCACTGTAAAAAATCTATTAAACTACATCAAACAGTGAAGTGCACTGTACATTATATGACATGTTTCTCTATTAAGTACTTTAATCTTGTGTTAAAAAGTAGTTTTCCCTGGAGAATCCATTCTTCTCTGCAGATTATGTTCAGTGAAGTAACACTGATGCTATTTGAAATTAACCACGGCTAAATACCAGACAGAAAGAGTAACATGTACGTGTGCGTGTGCCTGTCTCTGAGCATGTAGACTAGGATAGTATTCCCTGAGCTTCCCAGCAGCACTCCTGGCACTTGTGGTAAGTCAGTAAGTGTGCTTTAGTTGTGTTTGCAGCAGAGAAACTAAGCTTTAGCTGTCTGCCTTTACAGCTCCATAGAGGGAAACTGGGTGGAAACATACAAGAGACAGACTCTGATGACCATCACCCTAACTGTAAGTTAACAACAAACAACTGGGGAACAGAAAACACTTAACAGAGCAGAGTAAAATCCACTGACATGAACACATTATGTTTTGAATATGATCACATAAAAATCCCAGGCAATGCATTAGGATTTTATCACATCCTCTCAACTCTCTCTTCCTGTGCAGAGGAGAAGGTTTTAAGTTTCAAAATATGTTATATTTTTGCAAAGTGAACAGCAAATGTATGCTGCTTAGACTCTTGGTAAAAATACTGCAAGTTTTGGGTTACTACCAGCCTAAAGGGAGGATATTCATGTATTGTGGTACATTATATGCAATCCTCATCATGTCTTGTTTCTGAAAGCTACATTAACTATTTCATATGCAATATGCAATAGAAAGAACAAAGTTGTTTTGAAAAGCTTAAATAATTAAAGTTGGGAACCTTTGAGGGCATTCAATAAACACATGCATATCCTCTATTATTTATGCTATTTCTATAAATGCTCAGCTTCCCTGGTAAGAATAGTGTCCTAATGTGGCCTTACTGGCTCACTAATGGATAATGTAAAATAAAACATGCTAAAAGTTGGTAGGTGGTTTAATGAGCATGTTGTAAGAAGCCAAAAACATCAAACGCTTGGTCGCAGTCAAAATAATGACTGTACATTAATTGTGACACTGAGAATGAGGAGATGACCTTCAGGAAGTCTGTTAAGTGAATGTCTCATCATTCATTTAAAGGATGCAACATTTGCTGATAGATCTACTATTCAAAGACACTGGCTTTGTAACGAAAGGAACTGCTTATAAATTCATGAAGAAAATAAATGTATTTAGCTGACAGTTATATAAATTTGTAAATAAAATGTTACATTAGATAAAAATGGTATAACTCCAACTGCCATCAGTGGAACTGAGATGCAATGAAAGGAAGGAAATCAGTTGGTCTCTTCTGATTATTGATGATACAAATTTACAGGCCCATGCAAAAGCATAAATATTTCCTAAAATTTGTATATTCTTTAACATTACAACCACAAACCCCAATGTTTTTATAAGAATTTTAAGTGATAGACAATTAAGAGTTCAAAGACAAATGATGCCATTTTGGGTTTTTTGTTAGTTTACTTTTTAGGTTAGGTGTTTTTCTGTTCCTTTTTTAGTAGTTTATTTGATCACTGTTCAGTGCTGGTGTTCATGTCTTTTCCCTTTAGATCTGTTCCCTTAGTTTTCTCAAGTCTTTCTCCCCCTACTGGTTGTTTACCTTCAGATACATTTCTCCTCAGTTCCCTGCAGCTTGTCTTCACACCTGTTCATTATTTCATCTGATTACCTGTTCCCCTTTCTCATTGGTCCACGCTGCACTTCCCTCTGTTTAAAAGCTCTCTGACTTTCATTGTCATTTGCTGGTTCCTCCTGTTACCTAACCTGTGTCTTTGCTCTGGTCCAGTCCTGAGTTCTTCCATGTCTGTAACTGTTTTTTGCTCCTGCGTTCATCCTATCTATGTTGCTCACCCGCCAAAGTTCCTGTGCCTTAGTCAACTAAGTTTATTTTTGCATTAAAAACCTTTATTTAACTCCACTCAATGCTGCATTTGTGTCCTGCCTTAAACCCATTATGACAGCTGCATGGTTTTAAAGATTTTGTTGTTTATTCGTATTCGGCCCCTGTGTCAATACTTTATAGAACAACATTTCGCTGCAATTACTGCTGCAAGTCTTTTGGTACTTGCCTCTATTAGCTTTGGATATCTGGACAAATTTTTGCCCAGACATCTGTACAAGGTAGTTGTAGCTCAGACAGTTGAGTATCAGTTAATAAAAGTTTCCACAGATTTTCAATTGGATTTAGGTCTGGAATTTGATTGGGCCATTCTAAATCATGAATATATTGTAGTTCTGGCTGAATGTTTAAGGTTGTTGTCCTGCTAAAAGGTCAATCTTCACCCCAGTTTGTAAGCTTTTGCAGTTTCTAACAGGTTTTCTTCAAAGGTTTTCTGTCAGATAAATCTTTATTTATTCCAGTTTGTTAAAGATAAATGTAAATGCTAAATCATCTTCAAACTCCAGGTTTATTTGTAGAGTACCACAGGGTTCAGTGTGTGGGCCAATTCTCTTCACTATATATATGCTTCCAATAGGTAAAATTATCAGGCAGCATAGGATAAATTTTCACTGTTACGCTGATGATACTCATCTTTATTTATCCATAATCCTGATGAACCCAACAAGTTAGATAGATTACAAGCATGTCTTGAAGACATAAAAACTTGGATGACTTTAAATGTTTTGATTCTAAATTCAGACAAGACAGAAGTCGGCGTCTTTGGACAACTTGGAAAGAAACTGCTTAGTCAATCACTTAACCTGGATGGCATTAAATTGACCTCCGGTAATAAAGTAAAAAACCTTGGTGTTACTTTTGACCAGGACATGTCATTTAAATCCCATATTAAACAGGTTTCTATGATTTCCTTCTTTCACCTCCAGAACATTGCCAAAATTAGAAATATCCTGTCCAGGAGTGACGCTGAAAAACTAGTCCATGCATTTGTTAGTTCAAGGCTGGACTATTGTAATTCTTTACTATCAGGATGTCCACAAAATGCAGTTAAAAGCCTTCAGCTGATTCAAAATGCTGCAGGAAGAGTTCTGATGAAAATTAAAAAGATAGATCATATTTATCCTATTTTAGCTTCCCTTCATTGGCTCCCTGTTAAATCCAGAATATAATTTAAAATTCTCCTCCTCACATATAAAGCCCTTAATGATTTAGCTCCATCATACATCAGAGATCCGATTGTTCCATATGTTCCTAACAGGGCACTTCGTTCTCAGACTGCAGGTTTACTGGTGGTTCCTAGAGTATCTTGAAGTAGAATGGGAGGCAGATCCTTTAGTTATCAGGCTCCTCTCCTGTGGAACCAGCTCCCACTTTTGGTCCGTGAGGCAGACACCCTGTCTACTTTTAAGGCTAGGCTTAAAACTTTCTTTTTGATAAAGCTTATAGTTAGAGTGGCTTAGGTTATCAGGGAGGGAGCCTTCCTGCCTCCCTGTTGGTTGGAGTAAGGGGGAGTCAGGTTTAGCCTAAACCGGCTCAGTTATGGTTGAGGTGCAAACACACCCTCCATTTCTGCTACCTGTATGACCCCCTCTCTTTTCCAATGGTTATAATCAGTCTAACAGAGAGAGGTATCCCGATCCTTGTGGTTTTTAGTATAACAATGACCATCAGTGGGCTCTACATGGACAAATTTGATCAGTTTATTATTTTACTTAGTGCCCCTACACGTGGCCCGTTCTGGGGTGGCCAGGCTCTGGAACTCGGTGGTTTGGTCTGGCCTCCCCGGCGGCCCCGCGCCATTTCGGACCCTTTGTGGGGTTCCTTGAGACAACATTGTTGTAAATAAGCGCAATATAAAGAAATAAACTGAAACAATCTGTGTAGTTATGCTGCTATAGGCTTAGGCTGCTGGAGGACATAATGACCACTTTCACCCTCTTTGCTACATTCTCACACTACTCTCCAATTTTGCATTATTTGCTGTTATTTCAGATTTTAACTTTATGTTCTCTCTCTTTTCTCTTCCTAGAAGCTACACCTGGTCTGACTCTGTGTCTACCTGTGACACCTTTCTCGAGAGGGGCATCATCCAAGCTTCTGCTGGCAACAACTTAATGCTCACCTTCTACAGATGATCCACTTGGCCCTGTCTTTCAGTGTTTAACCCTTTCTCTCTCCTAGATATAGCAATTGACTGAGCATGTGTTGTGATTTTGGTGCTATATAAATAAAACTGAATTGAATTGCCAAGTATTTGGCTCTTCCCATCAACACTCACCAGCTTCCCTGTCCCTGGTGAAGAAAAGCATCTCCACAGCATGATGCTGCTGCTACCACCATGTTTTTTTTTACAGTGCGTTTATGTGCAGTGAAGTTTCTTTCTCACAAAGCATTTTTCAGAAAGGCCAAAAAGCTCAATCTTAGCCTTTTACCTGTCCAGATCACCTTTTTACAGTTGTTGTGTCCTTTCCATGGTTTGTGGCAAATATGGTTTCCTTCTTGCCACTCTTCTGTAAAGGTCAAATTTGTGGATAGTGTTGTGACTATGAATCTGAGAATATAATTTAATATTTAATATTAATACTTTAATATTTTATCAAATAATATTTCGGTCTGTTAAGGGTTGTCCTGTGAATACCAGCCCAGTAAGGCGGTGGTATTGGGAAAAGATCAAAAAGAGTGAGCCAAGCTCTGCATTATTGAACAGCATAAACTCTGCACACACATGGAATGAATTCACACAATTTCTTAAAATACAAGAATTTATTAACAAAAATAAGTCAATTCAGAGTCAAACATATTTCAATCAACAAACTCTTTACTATGCTAAAACAACCCAACTAAACTACCAAGCAGAATTAAGAATAGGGAAGACTAATGGGCTGTGTACAATATAAACAAGTTGATTAAAGATGATTGAAAATCATGACCAAAAGAGTGATGCAACATTACCATGCAATGTTTGTTTGGATTATCTTGAAGAATCTGGAAGTGAAATTAAGTTAGTCTTGGAACCAATTTAGGCAATAATCAGCAACATTTAGACAACCATTCACAATGCAAGATCAGATAAAATATTATTTTAATAAAATAATGTTTAAAGAATGATCTGCTGAATAAAACCAACCTTGTGGATGACCAATTCTCAACGGTGTTTAATTAGCTGCCTTTATTCATTAAAATAATATTTAAAGAAATATTATTAAGGAAATGGTCAAATATTTAAGGGAATATTTTGGAAAAGAGGCTAATCTTTCTGGAGAAATGGGGCTTAATGGTGTTTACTTAGTTATCAAATTTAGTAAAATAATGTTAGGGAAATATTATTTACTGGATTGAAAACTAAAACCTTTCCTTACCTTGGGTAAATATTATTTAGCAGCAAGCACGTGTCCTTAAATGTTAGCAGTTAAAGCTAACAAAAGAAGCTGATAGCTTAGCACCAGAATCAAACACACACCTTTAAAATACCGTTAATAAAAAGGGTTAAAATGCATAAGCGCAGACGGCGTGTTATGATCAATCTTCTGTGTTTAAAATCACCCTTCAAGTAAAGCTTGTCTTAACTTTACAAACACACAAACACAGAACACAAACTGAGCACATGTGCTGCAGATAGCCTGCTAGCACCAAGATAGCAGTTTCACACAAACAAAACCAAACTTCATAAAATGAAGAACGTTCAGATCACTTCACGCTACATATTTCTCTGCCCAAACCTAACCTCTGAACCATGATGAGGAACAGCTGTCCAGGGCGGCGAAGGTTTGAAGAAACGTCCACTGTGGGGGAGTGGCTGCCCGTTACCGTAACCACGGTGATGCGGCTCCTATTGTCATTCTTTCAGACCGGGAAAAACCGCTCCACTTGGCTTCGTAGAGACAGCGTCTCTACTGGGGAATTCTCTGGAACACAGTTTGCTTCTGCAGGCCTCAGAGAGAAAGTAAAGCAATGCCTTTACCTTAATTTCCCCTTTTTATGAATGAATACCGGGTACACAAACAGGAATTCATCCGTACTTAACTTAGTGCATATGATCAATGATCGTATGACACCCTTGGATCCAGTTTGAAGAGTTTATGTCTGTTTGCCAGCAAAGAGACATTAGCGCGCTGTGCCTCCCCTGTCCCAATGATCACCGTTGTGGAAGAGATCGGACCATTGGGAAGGTGGGGGTTTTATATGGGCAGTGGCATCATGGGATGTCTGCTGTTACCCCCATTCTGAAGTTATGCTGGGAGTCGGTTAAATGCAATTTATTTTGAAAGTTCCAGGAAAGTTTGTACTGGAGTTTTAATGTTGAAATCCATGGCTGTGGGTCCCAACAATAGCATAAATAATAGCTATTCAGACAACAGATTCTCCCACCTGAGCTGTGGATCTCTGCAGCTCCTCCTCCATAAGGCATGCTTCTCTAACAAATTTTGCCCAACCTCTCATTTTAGGTTTTTGTCAATTTCTTGATAGGTTTGCAGTGTGATACTCTTTTGGAAGAGGGTGATTTTTGGAAAATTTAATAGTGCAGTTTTAAATGGATGTGCAAAGCTTGCAATATTGTTTTAGACCCTGCTCTAAATGTATTCACAACTTTAATTCTAACCTTTCTGCTGTGTTTCCTTGCCCTCCCTAAGAAACATTTGAGGCCTTGAATTTACAGCTGGATTTATACTCTGATTACATTACACAAGGTGGACAATATTTTTTGATTAGGTGATGTCTGAAGGCAATTGGTTTCACTTTATTTAGGGTTATCGCAGTTAGATACAAACACACTCACATGGTTAGATACAAATGGACTCCATGTTTCAGATTCAGATTTAGATTTTTGTTTGTAAAAAATATTTTGCAAACCATGTATCATATTGCTTCCACTTTATAATTTTCTAGTACTATGTGTTGATCTGTCAGATCAAATCCCAATAAAATACATTAAAGATTGTACCTTGCAATGGTATTTGGTATGGAAGGGTTTTGCTGTAAACATTTTTATAAAGCCTGTTATTATTACTTCATATTGCGGTTTTGTGAAATATCTCATAAACATGTCTCATAAGAAAGATAGTGATAGCTAACCTTGAGTGACACTGTTTAAAATATGTGGAAATTCAAAATGAAGACTTTTTGTGCACATGTCACATTGTATCTATTGTCTGCATGCTTTACTATTCATGCAGCTGCCTTTGCTAATGATACCTACAAAGACTGTTGGATGACTACACAAACACACAACATGAAATTGTCAGGTCTCGCAAATCTTGATGTGCCTCTCACCCCAACAGCTGAAATACAATGTCTAAGTTATATATTTCCTCAAATGATCAATGATGGCATATGAGTGGTCACTGTTGAGCTATGCACGGTTAAATGACACCATATTTTATTCAGACAGACACATTTTGTTTGACAACTTCATGTTGTTTGTTCAGAGAGTTAAAGAGATCTGGGATAGAAAATTTTTTTTTAAATCTGTGAACACTGTCTTTTCTACATTGTGACTTTGTTTCCAACGGAAACCCAAATCTCTTCCACATCTAACAACTAATATAAAGAGATTTAGAAAGAAACACACTTGTTTTCTTGCAACAGCTTGACTTCATTCACACCTCTTTCCAACGCTTTGGTCTAAATCTGTAATAGCCGAGAATGTCTATATTTTCACTGCAGCTTACCACGTGAGCAGAGAAAGAGACATGTTCAACCAATTCAATTCATACTTACTTTAAAGAGTGCTCTGCTATTACAACAAATAAAAGGTCACTTACGCCTTCACCTCTTTATAAATTAATTTTCTCTGTTTCTGCTGCTGCCAGTTGGATGTATTACAAATCAGAGCTGAAAGTCATTTCTCATAGGCTAAATGACACAACATCACTTCACTTTTATTATCTTTGCACTTTCTCTTCAAGGTTTACAGCAAGTTTAAAGGTTTAATTGACTTTGGCAATGCTGACAAATTCCAATATGGGTCTTAGATCATTGGAAAGGAACATTCGGGTTCTCAGTAGTCTCAGAAGATGGACTCAGCTTTCACTGGAATCGTTTTACTACTTCAAAATATATATGAATGCTTTTATTCAGTATATATATAAAATGTAATCATCACACACACACAAACACTCTTGTTTTGCTATATGTAGTGAGGACCATGTGTTGACTCCCATTGGCTTCCATTGATTTTCAGTCATTTTCAACCCTTTCTATGCCCTAACCCTGACAACAACCCTAAACCTAACCATTACCAGTGTATGCCTAACCCTAACCTTAACCTAAACTCAATTCACACCTTAGTCCTAAACCTAACCGTTAACAAAATAGGTCGTGAGGAATGTCCTCACTTTGGTACAAATGATCCTCAATTGGGTGGTGATATCGGAAAATTGGTTCTGACTGTGATGCCAAAACAGGAACACACACACGCACGCACGCACGCACACACGCACGCACACACACACACACACACACACACACACACACACACACTTTATGTGAAAGTAAGATAATATTCACTGACTAAGAAAAAAAAAACTAAGAAAAAGATGAGAGCTTAAATATTTTCAGGCAGTAATATCCACAAAAAGACATTGCAGGTGATAATTGTTAACGGAGATACAGTGAATGAAGTGTCCTTGGAACACATCAAACTCAACAAGCCTAAATACAAATACAGGAAATTGAATAGGGCTATTTAACTGAATATAGACAATCAGAATGGGAGGGCCATTTCTCCCAGCCACACCCCTCAGGGTCTCACTGTCATTGCCAACGTGAGTGTTGAAGTCCCCCGGCAGAACAAGGGAGTCCCCCGGAGGGGCACTCTTCAACACCCCCTCCAAGAACTCCAAAAAGGGTGGGTAGTCTGGACTGCTGTTTGGTGCACAAGAACAAACAACAGTCAGAACCCGTCCCCCACCCATAGGCGAAGGGAGGCTACCCTCTCGTTCACCGGGGTGAACCCCCACGTACAGGCGACAAGATGGGGGGCAACAAGTATCCCCATCCCAGCTCTTATTTTTCAGATTAAAAAGATTAAAAGTATCTCTTGAAAATATCAAAACAGGGTTAAAAACCTCATTGATTATACAACATCAATTTCATAAATCTTACTAGTGAACGTTACTTTGGTTTCAGGTTAATTAAAAGCTAGGTCCCATGATTTCTGTTTTGTATGTATTTTATAGTTGGCTTCACCTGGTTTTCAGTTTCAAAGTAAATCCTGGTTTTGGCGAGAAGTCGCTGCTCCAAACCAACATATTTTTCTAGTTTTTTCTGTTAAACACATTAAACTCAAATCTTGGCTAATTACACTTTGTGTTGAATTTATAACCACATAAGCATGAATTACACCACAATTGTTTCACAACTTTCCTAAATACATACAGAGTATAAACATTATCCACAAAAACCTATGAAATATCTTCAAATAACTTTTTGAAAGTGTAGTATGTGTGAAAATAAACTTTAATAAAATGTGCCTTGCTTTTAATGTTATGATTAAGGCTATGTTTACACAACATTTGTTGGTTAAGATTTGTTGCGTTTCTACTGTTCATGTACACAACAACAACGTGCATTTTCTCTAAAACGATTGAAAAAGGTTTCAGTGTAACGTTTTGAAAAAACTCCGCTCTACAGTTTCGTGTAGAAAGGAAAAACTAAATCTTCTTGTATGGGGAAGTGGCACTGCCATCAGTAGAAATTAATGTTGAAGTATCCCTTTAACGGGGTCTTCTGCGCGTTCGTTTTATTCCCCGTAACCTAGAGGAATTCACAACACATTAGAATAAATCACATGGAGACAGCTGTATGTCATTCAAATACCTGGACCCAGGGAGAAGAGAGAGCTCATGTGGTCAGGACACACCGAGATTTCTTCTGGCTCTCTCTCACTGGGATCATTTCTTTTATTAAAACACACACGAAAATGAGCAGCGCCCTTGTTTACGATATTTTCTACACATAGTCACGTACACACTTTTCCGGCTTACCATATTTAGACAGGTATTGTCCCACTGCTGCATCCCGTATCTATTGATATAAGCAGGGAGTAACTCAGTCATTTGTACTATCTCTAATTTTCACACACATGCAGTTCTCAGTAATTTTCCACTTTCACCATACCCCTGAGAGAAATACTTCTGCAGGCCACACAATGTCTTATACTAACACATGTTACACATTTTATTTCCCACACTGGTTTTGAACATAGTAATGATGCACACACATAATATATTTCCACAATGTACACAGCATGATGGAAGACAACCTGTATAAAACCCACAGAAGAAGAAATCAACAATAACAACAATTTATTTGGTTTGTTGTGCAGTTTAGGTTTTTAATGTGCTGGTTTTAGTTCTGTTTTGAGTTTTTTTCTCACTGTTTTGAGTAATTTTATTTTATTTTTTCATTTTGGTATTCTGGTAATCTGGTTGCTCCTCTACACTTTGTTTTCTTAACTTGCTTCTTGTTTTCACTGTAACATCTGTTTGAGTTATTTTGTGCTGTTTGTGCTTGTAATGTATATTTTTTTCGTGTTCAGTCATCCTTCCACGGCTGCTACACATTCAGTTAATCAGTCTCACCTGTTTCCACTCCTGTAACCAACCTCTCAGCATTTAGGTCCACTGTTTACATCCACCTCTTGCTGGGCTTTCCTGGGCACTTCCATGTCTCTCGTTGGGTTTCCACCTCAGTTTTTTTGTCAATTTGCTTTTATTAAATTGAAACTGTCTGCCTGCTTCCTTTCTGCTTGCTTTAGATAATTCTACACCACAAAACATAGCAGAAATATTATGCTCTGACGTTTTCAACAAGCCTGAAAATCCCAATAATTAGCTTTGGACATTAGCAGTGGCAGTAAAACACTATCAGCATATCATGACATTGTGGCGAAAGAAAAGTTTTGTTTTTTTAATTATTAGCTGGGTCTTGGCTGTTGTAGCCTACAGTATAAAATATTATAAATGTTTTTATTGCATATAGCAGTAAATTATTGGCAACATTTTTACATATTTTAAAACCACTATGTAACAGTAGTTGCATTTTATTTTGAAATATAATCATATTAAATAAATGGTTTTTTTTAATCTATTTTATCACTACGTTATCACCAAACTTAAATATATTTCCCCAAGATTATCATACTTTCAGAATCTCCACACCAACCTACGCATAATCATGTGTCCACAAACACAGCTACAGCAGCTACAGCTACAGCAGATGAAAAAAAAGTACATATAAACAACCACTCCCCGCATAAACCAGTTTTAATGTAGAAACGTATCAAAGAAAACAATGAAAAGAGGGTTGGGATTTTAAAAGTCTATATGAAAACTAGCAATTTATGCAGAGAAAGAGCACTTGTCTTATGTAGTGGCTCACACACATTATGACTGTTAAACTCATGTTGTTACAGCTGTACTAACTAGAAGTCCTATTTTGTTCTGACAGTACAGACACCAAGCAGGATGTCCACTTACTGGGTGGAAGACTGTGTTTGCCACTGTTTAGGCCTCTGTGACTCTCTCATTAGGAGGCATCAGTGGCCGGGACATCACACTGACATTTTCCCCGTGAACGAGGAGAAGGGTGTGTGGCTTTCTTTCCCCTTGTTTATTCCCAAGAGGCGATCTGCAGCGGCAGAATTTAGGAGGAGGGTCGTGTTTATTTGGCGCAGCCTTTGTCATCTCCTACCCTCTTTTGTTCCTTTATCCTCATTAAAGCGCTGAAATCACTCATGCCCTTCAAAAGGATAGAAAGGCTTTCTTTGTGCTTTTTCATTCTTTAAGAGAAGGATTAGCTTCCAGAAATTTAATGTCATTAGCGGGTAAACGTCTAAGCAACTGGCTGCACTCTTTTCACTTCATCTGAAGAGCAGCCTGTTTCATGAAATAATGACACAGAACTTGGGATATATCCTAACACCATAATCTTATGAGTGTTTCACAAAAAAAGATGTATGAGTGATATATTTACAATAAATATAGTCATCTAAGATGATAACCCATAAGATTTAGCAGCCTGTGTTTTTATATATATTTTTATCTTCTAACTCTCTATCCTATCTTTGTAATTATTATAAATATTTGACATTTAAAGAAGTGTTTCCTTGGAGTCTTGGGTACTGCTTCTCCTTAGAGAAGCAGTATATAAATCAAAAATATTTCAGAGTCTTTTATAGCAGAAAAATATACCTATGTGGCTCTGGGCATGAAAAAGCACAGGGTGAAGAATACCATTAATCTCTCACATAAGACATCCATCGGTCTGATTCTATATTAATCATTCACTTACAATGGAGTGTGATATTTTTTTACCAAGACCTACTTTTCTTATCATTTTCCCCTCAAACTGACTTACTGCTTCGCAGGGTGGATCTTCAGGATGCATAATAACACAACAAGAACAGAGCTGTATTTGGAGAAAATAGGAAATGGAGTGTGACAAAGATTGCTCTGAATGTCAGGAAGATAGAGCATCACAATATAGGTTTTTAAATCTAAAAGAGCATCCTGAAAACGATGGGAACAGAAGAATAAAAATGAAGATTTTAAAATGTCACCGTCTACTAACACAAGAGACTAAGACTCTGTTGCTGATTGCAAACCTCAAAAACTGATCAGTCAGTCAGTCAGTGATTTTCTACCACCTCTTCCATAGTGGGTCGTGGGGAAGCTGGTGCCTATCTAAAGCAGTCTATTGGCGGGAGGCAAAAACTGATCGTATGGTTGGTATTGTCACTTTTACTGTTTCAACTAAAAGAACAATTAAGAAGGATAAGAAGTGTTTTCATGTCCACCGGTTTGTCCACTAGCAGGCCACAGTGGTATGTTTATTCTGTATTTTGTAAATTGTATATTTTGTGTAAGTGGAAGCAAGTAGGCTAATGTACTGTACATCATCTACATGTTTCATCAGTTCCAGGTGTACTTGTGGTGTAAAAGTGCTTAGAAGAATGAAGATGCAAGACCACAATAAACATCAGTTGTGTCTCTCTGGTTTGTGAACAAGCCGGCATATGATGAGTACATTTTAGAGCAATACTGGTGTTTGTGGGGCTAGACTGTACGAAATGAAAGTAGTAGTAGTAGCATCAGGGAGAGACAGTTACCATCTGAATAACAATGGACTATATGTTCTCACTTGTATTCTTAAGGGAGAACTAACAAGACCTGTCATACTGAAAATATTTTTAGCAAATTATACCTGTTTACTTAAGGCTACATTTAAGTTTAGGCAGTCAACAATTGCGACTTGTTTCTCAGTTAATGGAATTTACTTGTGATGGTGGGACAGATGGTTCATTTAATGACCTGATAAGTATTTCTTTGAAATTGTCTGCATTTTCCAAACAGCCTTGGCAGAGCGCTTTACAAATTGTTGTATATAATAACCCATCTGGCACATTAGGTAATGATCCATCAAAACTATGCACTGTGGACTTCACAACAAATGTCTGAGAAGTTGGTGAAATATTTTAGCCTGTATGACTGGTCATCAACTTCCCTGCAAAGATGAAAACCAGCTAAATTGGGCTGCTTCACTATGACACATTGAACTGAAAACAGACACTTCAGGTTAGCTTTATTTCTCAATGCATCATTCTAGTTGGAATCATTATTTTCATGATTTTTATGCAACTCTTTTGTTGTCGTAACTTATTTCAACCTTCCAGAAGGATTCACAAATATTGCGGATATATGAGGTTTCAGGGAGATTCTTTTTTCAGTATGCCGCTATATCAATGCCTTTCAGGTAATGGAGACAAATCCAGCCAAGCTTTAACCTACAGGGGTTGGACAATGAAACTGAAACACCTGGTTTTAGACCACAATAATTTATTAGTATGGTGTAGGGCCTCCTTTTGCGGCCAATACAGCGTCAATTCGTCTTGGGAATGACATATACAAGTCCTGCACAGTGGTCAGAGGGATTTTAAGCCATTCTTCTTGCAGGATAGTGGCCAGGTCACTACGTGATACTGGTGGAGGAAAAAGTTTCCTGACTCGCTCCTCCAAAACACCACAAAGTGGCTCAATAATATTTAGATCTGGTGACTGTGCAGGCCATGTGAGATGTTCAACTTCACTTTCATGTTCATCAAACCAATCTTTCACCAGTCTTGCTGTGTGTATTGGTGCACCGCCTTCAGGATACAATGTTTGAACCACTGGGTGCACATGGTCCTCAAGAATGGTTCGGTAGTCCTTGGCAGTCCTAGCACAAGTATTGGGCCAAGGGAATGCCATGATATGGCATCCCAAACCATCACTGATCCACCCCCATGCTTCACTCTGGGCATGAAACAGTCTGGGTGGTACGCTTCTTTGGGGCTTCTCCACACCGTAACTCTCCCGGATGTGGGGAAAACAGTAAAGGTGGTCTCATCAGAGAACAATACATGTTTCACATTGTCCACAGCCCAAGATTTGGGCTCCTTGCACCATTGAAACTGACGTTTGGCATTGGCATGAGTGACCAAAGGTTTGGCTATAGCAGCCCAGCCGTGTATATTGACCCTGTGGAGCTCCCGACGGACAGTTCTGGTGGAAACAGGAGAGTTGAGGTGCACATTTAATTCTGCCGTGATTTGGGCAGCCGTGATTTTATGTTTTTTGGATACAATCCGGGTTAGCACCCGAACATCCCTTTCATACAGCTTCCTCTTGCGTCCACAGTTAGTCCTGTTGGACGTGGTTCGTCCTTCTTGGTGGTATGCTAACATTACCCTGGATACCGTGGCTCTTGATACATCACACAGACTTGCTGTCTTGGTCACAGATGCGCCAGCAAGACGTGCACCAACAATTTGTCCTCTTTTGAACTCTGGTATGTCACCCATAATGTTGTGTGCATTTCAATATTTTGAGCAAAACCGTGCTCTTACCCTGCTAATTGAACCTTCACACTCTGCTCTTACTGGTGCAATGTGCAATCAATGAAGACTGGCTACCAGGCTGGTCCAATTTAGCCATGAAACCTCCCACACTAAAATGACAGGTGTTTCAGTTTCATTGTCCAACCCCTGTATATCAGCACTGCTACATGAAAAGGGTTGTTTAATGAATGCAAGCCATGTAATGGATTGCAGATGTTTTGGTACGTGACAAGTAAGGACAAAACCTTTTCATAAGCTTTTTCTTAACAACTACAGCTATAACTGGAAAACTGTTCGATGTTAATGGTGTTTATGAGGTTTGAAAATCAGATGATATTCTGTTTTATGTTTTCTTTCTTTTGATAATGGCCTCTGCTGATAGAAGCCACTGATCAATTATTTAACGGGAGAACTCCTTGGGTTTTCATCGAGAGTACTGAGTATTAAGAGAAAGATATATAAAGCACGAGCCACTCAACAACTGGGGCAATATTAAGAGTCACAGACTCGCTCTCTTGAGCTGTGTTAAGGTTCACTGTTAAAATGGGAATAAAATAAAAAAAAACATATAAGCACTACAAGGACAAAAAAAAATCATATGTAATTTTAGAGATTTTGTCCTGGTTTAAAGCTTTAATTATACATAACAAATACCGTGAATACTACAAGTCTAGATGTGACTGCAGTATAACCTTGTGAATGTCTCATAAAGTCAGAATAAATCTGAAAGTAATCACTAGAATAGCCAATGAACAGTTTTTTTATTCGTTGGAGTTTTTTTGTAGCTCATTCACACTGCCAGGAATAGCAGTTGGCTCCCACAAAGACTCTCCTCTAATTGACCATTAACCTCCTGATATATCCACACACTAACATGGTAGGAAATTTGATTTACGATCAAGTATGTTAAAAGGCCCTTTTAGAGGAAATCCAAAGTGCACACAAGAATAAAACAATGGGAAAACAGGAATGTGAAAGCCTTATTAGTCTTGCACAAGCAGTGTGTTATGAGACCAGTTTTCATTCAAGTATTTTCTTGCATCTTTGCTGTGTACTAATCCATTACAGAAAACGTTATCCCCATCTTAAAGGGAAACTCAGTCAGTCATTTTCTACCACTTAATCCATAGTGGGTCACAGGGAAGCTGGTGCCTATCTCCAGCAGTCTATGAGCGAGAGGCGGGGTACACCCTGGACAGGTCACCAGTCCATCGCAGGGCTAAAAAGGGAAACTATAATGCAAAAAATTCACTTTTTGAACGTTTTTATACTTCCATTTGGGTCTCTAATGCTTCTACAAACAGTCCAAACACACAAAAAACATGCAGCCATTTTTTGGCTATAAATGAATGTTTTATTTTTCTAGAAAACACGGTTTCCAAAGCTGCGTAATTGTGACGTCACAGTTACATTGACACAGCGCAATGATACCTGAGTCCCACCCCTGACTAGCAACTGAAGAAGAGCTCCATCCACTTGATTTTCAGTAGAGGATCACGTCTTGTCGACTGATTTTACCTTTACAATAGCTACCCTCAAAGGCAGATGTTCTGTTGTTGGCTGCAGAGATCCACATGTGTCCATGCATATTCTCCCGCTTTATTTTATTTTTTAAGGCAATGTTCTAGTCACATTGCCGAAGACAGTACTAGTTTGCGCGAATCACTTCACCACGGGCTGCTTTGAAAACTCACATCAGTCAACGTAAGGATTTGCAAAAATTTCAGTCCCTGTTGTTTGTGGCAAATGTGCAGATGACAGAAATGTACGTACTTACAGTGGTGTCTTATAAGTTTCGGTTTCATTTTCACGTGTATGAAGTGCTGGTTAGAGGCATGGCCAGATACAGCTAATTTGCATAAAAGAAGCAGAGCCCTGAAACAGCTCATTCTGAAAGGAGATCAAAAAAGGGGACACTGAGGAGGTGAAATCTCATTATCTGAGAATTATTTTGTCCCAAAAACTTAATTAACATGTTTTGTATAGCCCATAGACCTATCCTAAATGTTTAAAAGGAAGTATAATAGGTCACCTTTAAGCAGAATGTCATTAAAATTCCAAAAATAGAAGATTTGCCTTCTGTCTAAACCATTTGCCAAAGTTTTCAGTTTCAAGCCAACAAAACACAATTGGCAGAGGCTTACAACCCTCAGTCTTGAGGTGTGCACTGCTAATAAGCCAAAAAGTGTCAGGTATAATGAGATCCTTGCAGGGGGGCTGGTTACTTTCTCCAGTGGTCATTAGGTAAAACGTAAGGTAGACTTGGACAGATTGTCAATCACATGACAACAAAGACCCATGCCCATACCCAATGGCAATGTAGAGTCTCCTATTAACCCACCAAATGTGTTTTTGGACTGTGTAAGGGGGCCAGAGTACCCTTAAAAAATCCATCCATGCACTGGGAGAACTTGGAGAGCTTCACACAGTAAGACCCAGGCTTGGATTCAAACCCAGGACGTTCTGGACATCTCCACAAAACACCCACACCTTGGAGGTAGATAGACCTCAAAAAATAAGTGAAAAGATTTTAGGGCTAACCAAACACGCTTGCAAAACTTATCTTTTAACTTTTTAAAAGGTTTATGTAAACAGGACAAATGTGTTAAAAAGTCAAATTCTGAACATCATTATTAAGGACTATATAAGGATATTGAATGGTTGACCTGATATAGCCATAAAAAAGATGCCCACTGACATCCAGTGTTTTGCGGGTGAATAGTATCAACATGAAATTGCTCATTTATTTTCAATATTGCCTCCAAACAACCACAGAAAACAATATAATCATACAAAAAAATCACAATTATTTTGGAATATTCCACTTTGCAGGCTCCTGTTTTGTAATTTCTCTGAACTGATGCCCCAGTCCACCTCACTCATACACTAAACCCATGTAGTTTGTGAGGTCTTGTTTTATAAGGTTAGTGTAAGATGGCATAAAGCAGGGGTCTCCAACTCCAACTAACAATAACTTGTCTCATCTTCTTCCACTTATCTGGGACTGGGTTGCTCCTCCAGCTCCTCTAGGAGAATCCTGATGTGTTCCCAGGCCAGAGACATAGTCCCTCCAGCATGTCCTGGTCCATTTCATAGGCCTCCTCCCAGTGGGACATCCAGGTGGGACGTCTAGCCACCTCAGCTGACTTGATGTAGAGAAACATCAGCTCAACTCCGAGCTCCTAAATATGTGGTGTAATTTTAGTGTCAGTGCTAACAAGAAAGTGTTGGGACCCCAGCCATGGGTTACAACATTAAAGGCCAGTAAGAACTTTTCTAGAACTTTCAAATTAAATCGCATTAACCTACTTCCACCACAGCCAGTAAAAGGAACAAGAGGGGTAACAGTGGACTTCCTGTGACATCACTGCTTGAATAAAAACCCTGCGTTCCAACAAACAGACCTCTTCCACACAGGTCCCCAGCGGAGCTGGAAGGAGAGACAGCTAATGTCTCCTTGCTGTCAAGCAGACAGAACTCTTCAACTTGGATCCAGGGTGACTACGATCACATGCAACAAAGTTATGATTTGCTGTTCAAGTATCTGGCATTCATTCATATAAAGGGTGTAATAAGAGAAGCTTGACTTTGCTTTTCTTCTGAGGTCTCCAGAAGCAGCCCTAATCAAAGAGGATTTCCCCCATGGCCTGGAAAAGAAGGCAGGGACCGCATCACACGTCCAGGTAATGAGAGCTACTCACCGCATTGCGTCCAAGGAGCCAAACGTGCCTTTGCTATACGGTTTGGCCGGGCCGGAAGATCGAGCCGCCCTACCCCACAGCTATGGGGGTTAGCTGCAAGTTAACCCTTTGTTTACACACCCGTGGATGTTTCCTCAACGCCCAGGACAACTTCTCCTCTGCAGGGGTCACGTGAGAGGTATTGTTTGGGCAGAGAAGATTAGTTTAGAGGTAAATAATCTAAATAATGTTCATTTAATGACGTTTGTTTTTGTTTGTGTTGAGAAACTCAGCTACAGTAAGTGCTAGCAGACTAGCACTGATGTAGAGATGTTTTCTGTTTTGTTTTTTTAAGTTAAGACAAACTTTAACTAAAGGGTGGTTTTTAAACACAGAAGATCGGCCATAAGCGCTGCCCACGCTTATCCATTTCAACCCTTTTATTAGTGGTATTTTAAAGGTATATGTTTGATTCTGGTAACCAGCTGTAAGCTTCTTTTGTTAGCTCTAACCGCTAACGGCTAAGAACATGTTCTCGCCCACTTTGAGTCAGCTGATGATCATTTACCCAGAAAGGTTGTTAGTTTCCAATCTAGGAAATAATATTTCCTTAAATATTATTTTAACATTTTCCTTATTAAATTTCCTTAAATATTATTTGTACTAGGTGAAGCTGGCTAATTAAACACCATTAAGACACATTTATCCAAAAGGTTTGTTTAATATTCAAAATACTTTTTCCCTAAATATTGTTTATATTTCCTTAATATTTCTTTAAAAATTATTTTAATAAATAAAGCCGGCTAATTAAACACCGTTGATTAGTCATCCAGAAGGTTGGTTTTATTCAGCAAATCATTCTTGGCTTATCCCTTTCAATTTTGTCGTAATACCACCACCTTATTGGGCTGGTATTCACAGGACAACCCTTAACAGGACGAAATATTATTTATTAAAATATTATATTCATATTCATAATCATAACAAAAGATAATCTCTTAAACTCTTGGGTTAAACTGTTTTTTTTAGCCTCCAAAGCTTTTATTATTCACTTTTCTTACTCAACATCTGCAATTACACAAAATACAGAATATTTATTGAAAAGTTATTAATAAAAGCACAAGATTTACACTAAAACTGCTTATTAGGCAAACATGGAATAAAAACAACAGGCTAAAATGTGGTAATGATGTTGGAAAAAAACATAATAAAATAAAATAAAGAAATAATTCAGTTATTTGGTTTGGTTAAGTTTATGGTTCTGTTTTGCCAAACTTGTGAAAAGAGACAGGTGAAATAGCTTTCAAAGGGCATCCCTCACTTTTACGATGTTGATTAATTGCTGAAATTAGAAGTGTCAGTTCTGTTTATAGTAAAGATGAATTAAATCACCTTGACATTGGTTTGTTTTCAGCATGAAGCAAATGTTGTCAGGTTGTTACAGCAACCAAAGACGAAGCAAGTGAATCTTATTCAAATCTAAAACCTACTCAGCCTGAGGTTTCAAACATGAATATATTGATATTTATCTAATAGTTTTTTCAAATGTTTGCCATCACTTTTCAACCACTTTAATATGAGTCACAGCAGCTTTGAGATTAGCCATATACTTAAGTGTGCTTATCCAAACATTCTGTGTGAATTCATGGAGGCTAAGTGAAAAAAATGTATCCCTTGGTAGGAGCTCAAATGCCAAGTTAATAGTTAAGTCTTCAGAATAATTTCTGCAATTTGTAAATAGGACAACTTAATGTTTGTGTTCTCTTTGCTTCTACTTGTTGCTTTTCAACAAACCAGAAATGCTGCAGAGGCAGGTCAAGAAAAACAGGAATCTACAACAAAAAACAGGACAAGGAGAAAACCCACAATGTCTTTCTATAGATAATAGAACTGATATTTAAGGCACAAAGCAGGAATCTTCCTTTAAACAGAAAAATCCAGGAGCATATATACAGCTGTCAAAATAGGTATGGAACATGTGTTTTTTTTCAGTGAATATATTTCTAGTATTTCTATTGACATGAAGTTCCCACCACATGTTGGCAACAACTTAAGTAATCCACAAATACAAAGAAAAAACAATTTAGTACATAAATGATAAATTAAGATATGGGTTCAAAATATGGAATGCCACATGCAATAAATATTGAACACTAATAAATTTATGAAACACTTCATAAGAAAAAGGTTTGCAATAATAACTTCAATACATCTCCTGTTAGGATAAACTAGTCATGTATTGCTCAGATGTAATTTTGACCCATTCTTCCACACAAACTACCTTTAAATGTTGACGGCTCTATGGGTCCTGAATTTGTAATCTGATCTTTAGTTCTTTCTATAGGTTTTCATATATTACAAGTCAGATGATTCAATGGGGCATTCTAGCAATTTTACTTTCTTTCTCCGAAACCAGTTAAGAGATTCCTTGGTTGTGTGTTTGGGACTATTGTCTTGTTTGGAAATCCACAATTGTTCATCTTCAGATTCCTATCAAGAAGGTCCAAGTACGTTTCTCCATTCATCCTTCCTTGAGTTATATGAAGTCTTTTAGTACCGTATAATGTAAGACAACCCACACCATGATGTTCCCACCTGCAAACTAACTTTTGGCATGTTGTTTTTGGGGTAACATGGAGAACCATTCTTCCTCCGAACATGGCATGCAGTGACATCCAATAAGTTCAGCTTTGGCTTCGTTAGACCAGACTATATTCTCTCAATATTTTACCCGAAAGCAAAGCTTCAGCATTGCCAGTTAGTATGTTATGCAACAGTAAGACATTTTTGTGAATGTTTCATTTGCTTTTATTAGACATACCACTCTGTGCAATACTTTCATAATGGGAAATCTTTTAAGGCCATCAGTTAAAAATAAACCAGCTGATATTGATTTGCTGATAGCAGCAGGAATGCCTTCTAAATATTGACTTAATTAAGCTTGTTTCTTGGCTTTCAATGCATTTTGCACATCCTTTCCTTCATGTGTTAAATATTTATTCACTTTACCATTCCACTTCACTACACATACCTTAATTAGTTGGGTTTTTTTGTATGTGTGGATTACTTGGGTTGTTGCTGACCTTTAGTGTAAATTTCATGTCAAGAAAATTATACAAAAACTCGATGAGAAAAACGTTTAAGTGTTTAATACTTATTTTACCTCCTGTATATGAGACGGACTCTTAGTTTTGGTCAGTTCTGATTTCTGATTTTTTTATAATCTCTGACTTGCCAACTGTGATTTTGGCCGGCATTAATGTTTTTTTGTTGTTGTTTTTTTTTTAAATGCTGGGTAGAGAGGTCAATAATCTTACCTTTTGTAAGGTTAATATATTTTCATTCTTACTAACACAAGATTTCTGTGCTGGTCTATGCTAATCGTGGTCTGATTCTCCTCCTCATGGTGTGTAACTTATTTTAAGAAAATATATATCTGAAATGCAGGCAGGAGAGTCAGAGGGACATATTTTGTTTCTTTGAAGCCAAACTGTGAAGGTAAACAAAGTTTATACAGAAAATCATGCCATCTTGATAGTAGCAAAAGCCAAATTTAGTTTGCTGCTTGAACCCTGGGCTTCATTGTTGCTTCTTTCGTTTGCATTTTAACTATTTGGGGCATCACAAAAACAATTAATTTTAAATGACAAATCTTGTGTGATTCAAATTTTTTGGCTGCAGTAATTGTATCAGTTACGATGGAAAATCAAAAATAATTTTCTTACAGTTAAAGAACATAAGTGATTATATTTTGTTATCATTATATAAAGAGACTTAACAGTACAGCTTAAAACTTAACTTACTTAAAAAAATAGAAAGGTATGGAAGTAGGGGTTGGCATTAAACTGGCTTAGAAGCTACATTGGACAAAGGAAACAGTTTGTGCAAATAGAAAATTACAAATCATCAATTCTGATTTGTAAATTATGACAGACAGTTTGTGGGGTGCCACAGGGGTCAGTGTTGGGCACAAAATAATATATTCTGTATATAATTGAGATATACAAAGCAATGAATCTGCTAAAATACATCATATTTGTAGATGAAACTAATATCTTCTGTACTGGAGAAAACATCCAACAACTTTTAAAGGTGGTCATGACGGAAATGGAAAAACTAAAACATTGGTTCAACAGAAATAAATTATCACTAAATCTAGATAAAAGAAAATTTATGATATTTGGAAAATGCAATAAACATAAAAACAATGAAATCAAAATAACTATTGATAGTATTACTATTAAAGCCCATGAAAACAAATTTCTTGGTGTTATATTTGATAACAGAATTTGCTGAAAAGCACAGTTTTGTCAAGTGAAATCAAACCTTGCATAAAGTGTTGCAGTCTTGAGTAGAATAAGATTGGACCAAAAATCACTGTTTATTATATATAATATTTTTATGAGGCACGTGACGTCGCCCGGTACGGCGGAGCCGGGGTCACAACCTGGAGCCAGGCTTGGGGTCGGGACCCGTCGGAGAGCACCTGGTGGCTGGGTTGCTCCTCGTGGGACCCGGCCAGGCCAAGCCTGAAGGAGAGACGCGAGGCCATCCCCGAGTGGGCCCACCGCCTGCAGGGGGAACCGTGAAGGACCGGTGCAAAGAGGATTTGGCGGCAGACGAAGGTGGAGGGCAGAGGCAGTGGGCTGGGGTGGGTTTACTTGTTGCCCCCCAGCTCAGCCGTCTCGTGTTGGGGTTTACCCCAGTGGATGAGAGGGTCGCATCCCTGCACCTTTGGGTTGGGGACAGGTCTCTGACTGTCGTTTCGGCCTACGGGAGGTGGCGGTAGTGTGGAGTACCCAGCCTTCTTGGCGTCCTTGTCGGGGGTGCCGGATAGTGCCCCTCCCGGGGACTCCATTGTTCTGCTGGGGGACTTCAACGCCCACGTGGGAAACAACAGTGACACCTGGAGAGGAGTGCTCAGGAGGAATGGCCTCCCCGATCTGAATCCGAGTGGTGTTTCATTATCGGACTTTTGTGCTAGTCACGGATTGTCCATAGTGAACACCATGTTCAAGCATAAGAGTGTCCATCAGTGCACTTGGCACCAGGACACCCTAGGCAGGAGGTCGATGATCGACTTTGTTGTCGTATCGTCAGACCTTCGTCCGCATGTTTTGGACACTTGGGTGAAGAGAGGGGCTGAGCTGTCCACTGATCACCACCTGGTGGTGAGTTGGATTCGCTGGAAGAGGAGAAAGCTGGACACACTTGGCAGGCCCGAGCACAGAGTGAGGGTCTGCTGGGATCGTCTGGCAGAGCCCTTGGCCAGGGATGTATTCAACTCCCACCTCCGGGAGAGCTTTGACCAGATTCTCGGGGATGTTGGAGACATAGAATCTGAGTGGACCATGTTCTCCGCATCTATTGTCGATGCTGCTGCCCGTAGCTGTGGTCGTAAGGTCTGCGGTGCCTGTCGCAGCGGCAATCCCTGAACCCAGTGGTGGACACCGGCAGTAAGGGATGCTGTCAAGCTGAAGAAGGAGTCCTATCAGCTGTGGTTGGCTTGTGGGACACCTGAGGCAGCTGACGGGTACCGTGAGGCGAAGCGTGCCGCGGCCCGGGCTGTGGCAGAGGCAAAAACCAGCCCTGGAGGAGTTCGGTGAGGCCATGGAGAAGGACTACTGATTGGCCTCGAAGCGATTCAGGCAAACCATCCGGCACCTCAGGAGGGGAAAGCAGTGCTTCGCCAACACTTTTTACAGTTGGGGTGGGAGGCTGCTGACCCCGACTGGGGACATTATCGGGCGGTGGAAGGAGTACTACGAGGATCTCCTCAATCCTGCCATCACGCATTCCCTGGTGGAAACAGAGGCTGGGGACTTGGGGTTACACTCTTTCATCACTGAAGTCACCGAGGTGGTTGAAAAGCTCCGCGGTGGCAGGGCTTCGGGGGTGGATCCGCCCTGAGTACCTCAAATCTCTGGATGTTGTAGGGCTGTCATGGTTGACACGCCTCTTCAACATTGCGTGGCGGTCGGGGACAGTGCCTCTGGACTGGCAGACTGGGGTGGTGGTCCCCCATCATAAGAAGGGTGACCGGAGGGTATGTTCCAACTACAGGGGGATAACACTCCTCAGGCTCCTGGTAAGGCCTACGCCAGGGTATTGAAGAGAAGAGCCCGGCCGATAGTCGAACCTTGGCTTCAGGAGGAGCAGTGTGGTTTTCGTCCCAGTCGTGGAACACTGGACCAGCTCTATACCCTCTACAGGGTACTCAAGGGTTCATGAGTTTGCCCAACAGGTCCACATGTGTTTTGTGGACCTGGAGAAGCCATTCGACTGTGTCCCTCATGGTGCCCTGTAGGTGGTGCCCCAGGAGTATGGAAGCAGGGAGTTTGGTCTGCATTGCCGGCACTAAGTCAGACCTGTCCCGGTGCATGTTGGACTCCGGCAGGGCTGCCCTTTGTCATCGGTCCTGTTCATAACTTTTATGGACAGGATTTTTAGGCGTAGCCAAGCGCCGGAGGGGGTCTGATTTGGGGACCAGTGGATTTCGTCTCTTCTTTTTGCAGATGACGTGGTCCTGCTGGCCCCCTCTAGTCAAGACCTACAGCATGTGCTGGGGCGGTTCGCAGCCGAGTGTGAAGCGGCTGGGATGAGGATCAGCTCCTCCAAGTCCGAGGCCATGGTTCTCGACCAGAAAAGGGTGGCATGTCCTCTTAAGGTTGGAGGGGAGTTTCTACCTCAAGTGAAGGAGTTCAAGTATCTCGGGGTCTTGTTCACAAGTGAGGGAAGAATGGCGCGGAGATCGACAGACGGATTGGTGCGGCTGCCGCAGTAATGGGGGCACTGTGCCGGTCCATTGTGGTGAAGAGAGAGCTGAGCCGAAAAGCAAAGCTCTCAATTTATCGGTCGGTCTACATTCCTACCCTCACCTATGGCCATGAACTTTGGGTCATGACCGAAAGAACGAGATCCCGGATACAAGCGGCTGAAATTAGCTTCCTCCGTAGGGTGGCCGGGCACTCCCTTAGAGATAGGGTGAGGAGATCGGACATCCGGGAGGGGCTCGGAGTAGAGCCGCTACTCCTCCACATCGAGAGGAACCAGTTGAGGTGGCTCAGGCATCTATATCAGATGCCTCCTGGACGCCTTCCTCGGGAGGTGTTCCAGGCACGTCCCACCGGGAGGAGGCCCAGGGGACGGCCCAGGACATGCTGGAGGGACTATGTCTCTCGGCTGGCCAGGGAACGCCTTGAACTCCACCTGGAGGAGTTGGAGAAGGTGTCTGGGGAGAGGAACATCTGGGCGTCTCTGCTGATTGTGCTGCCCCCGCGACCCGGGCCCGGGTAAAGCGGAAGACGACGAGTACCAGTACGAGTACGAGTACTCTTGTTTTACCGTATAATACGCATAAAACAAACCTATAGCCATTGTACACAATACAAAAGAAAGCAATTAGAATACTAAATAAAGTGGGGTATTGGGAACATACAAAATCATTGTTCTTGAAATCGAATGTACTGAAATTCTGGGATCTTGTAAAATTTAAAAGTGTACAATTTATGTTCAAAGCCAAAAATCGTCAACTTTTATACAATATTCAAAACATTTTTAGTGTAGTGTGGTTATAATTTAAGGAAAACTTAAGGAAAATTTAAAAAACAATGTGGTGCGTGGGGTGGATCTATGGAATGGATTAAATGACGGACTTAAACAAATTACAAATATGAACGAATTTTAAAAACTGTATAAATATGAACTGAACATATGTTGTATAGAATGGGTGGTTTAGAATGGATTAAATGATACTATTAATTTTTTTTTTTTTGTCTTTTTTATTCATGTGGGAATACTTTAAAGGTTTAATAGGTTTGGAAAGACTTGAAGGATTGTATATTGAGGTGTATGAGAGGGGCAGGAAAGTATTTATTCTACCTGCGCCTTTTCAAACAATTTCTGTAAAATTGGCATGTCAGTTATTTTTATCATTTGTTTTTGCTGCTGTTAATGTTATTGTTTGTTAAAAAAAAAGCAATGCAATCATAGTCTCAAATGCTTAGATCTTCCCCTTTTGCAGTTCAGCCATGGGCAACAGAAATGTTCTCTTTGAGGTTTAGAGACATATAACTTGTGATGATCAGTTTTGCACTTAAACCCAAATCATAAAGGGAAAAAAACCTTTGAACTACCCCATCAAACATAATGTGGTGTGATTTGAAGATTAATGGCTAGAGAACATGCAGATGAGGCGGTGGTATGCTTTTCCCTCTAAGCTGCTAAAAGAAGGTACCTTTTTCACTGGAATGTTTAGCTTCCTGCTGAACAATTTTTTTTTCCAATTTAGAGAAGAGGGTATTTTTGAGAATCGTTGGTTTAGGTTAGCAAACAGATTGGAAGGCCATACACACTATCACAAACATAAAAAAATACTGTCAGCCAGTGGAAGGAGCATTTTGAAGATCTCCTCAATGCAGTCAACATGTTCTCCGTGGAGGAGATGGAGCCTAAAAATTCAAGAGAAGTCAATTCCAACAGTTCGATAGAGGTAGCAGAAGTATTACAAAAAGCTTCCTGGTGGCAAGTGGCCAGGTGTGAGATTCAGCTTGAGATGCTGAAGGCTTTAGACTTTGTGGGGCTGTCATGGTTGACCCACCTCTTCAATGTCAGATGGAGGACTGGGATAGGACTGGGAGTGGCAACCTGGGGTGGTCCCAATTTTTAGGAAAGGGAACCAGAGAGTTTGTTCCAACTTTGGAGGAATCCCACTTCTCAACCTCCCTGGAAAAGCTTACTCCAGGGTAGGGGTGAGCGATACAGGGAATTTTGGTATCAATCCGATAAGGAGTAAATACAGGGCTATTATCGATACCGACACTTTTTACTTGAAATGTCATGACAGTTGAATAAGTTTGTGATTTTGCCTTTGGTTAGTTGATTATGACAAAATACGTCAGTTTACATATAGGAGTTTGCAAAGAGTTTTGAAGTGTTTACAATTTAGTACTTTTGCAACAATATTTAATGCCTTTTCAGACCCCCTAATTGACTTTTATTCAAAAAAGTGTCTAGTGCCAAATCTAGCTTGTTTTGGTAAACTGTGTAGGCTGCTGTGCCGTTCTTGCAGCACAGAGACACAACTGGCAGTGAGCTGCACATGTGCGGAAAAATGCCCGCTACCATCCACATAAAACTCAGCAAAAAAACCTTCTTCTCTCTTCACGCTTCTTCCAGTTCTATGTCAAGTCACAGAGTTTTTGTTCATTCTGGTGATGGTATAAATTAGTTTTAAGTTTTATTAGGAACGAAAACATAACAGAAAAAAAACATACTGTATACAGTAAAAATATTACAATTAATAATCTAATTCAATACAAAATCAATAATCTAATGCAATAAACAAAGCCTCTGTGTCAAAATTATATTGGTGCTGCAAGGGTAGCTGAAAGTAAAGGTGCCAATTCTCTGCTTTGATAGGATTCAGTTCAGGGAGTTCAGGTATCTGATCAGGATGCCTCAATGGCACCTCCCTTGGGAGATATTCCAGGCATTTCCCACTGAAAAAGACCCTATGGAAGGTCCAGAACTTGCTGGCTTGGGAATGCCTTGGGATCCTCCAGATTGAGCTAGAGGGTGTTGCTGGGAAGAGGACCTGTTATCCCAGCTACCCAATCTTGGATAAGCGGAAGACAATGGATGGATTTAAGATTAAACGATACTGGTAATAATATGCATACACTCATGTACTTTGCTTGTGCTGTGTGTGTGCGCTATATGAGAAAATAGGAAAACTGGGATGTTTTTTTAATCGTGTTGATCATTTTGATGAAGAAAAATACATTAAAGGTTTCTTCCAAATTTCAACAAGTTTCAGAGACATATTCAAACTGGATTATTTTCTAAAAACAAAATTAACGAGTTAGTACCAGGGAATTTCACATGTGTGATTAATTATCTGATAACCAAAGTTGTCTGACAACCCAGTAAAAACAGAATGAACCAAAAAAGGTAATAAGCCTCTTAAACCGCCACACCTTCTTCAAAGTTTAGGCTGCAAGAGCAAAGAAAAGATGCTTTGCATTATAAAGATAGGACATTGTTCCCAAGAGAGCTACCATTGGTGACAGTGTCTGTGTCATATATGTATTATATATATATATATATATATATATATATATATATATATATATATATATATATATATATATATATATATATATATATAAATATACACACGCATATTCCAGCAGCAGTTATGGTGACTGTCAGTATTCATACACTATATGTTACATACAATTGGAAACCCCCTCCTTGAACCGCCACCTTAACGTGGTGGAGGGGTTTGAGTGCTCAAATGATCCTAGAGGCTATGTTGTCTGGGGCCTAAATGCCCCTGGTAGGGTCTTCAATGGCAAACAGGCTCTAGGTGATGGGTCAGACAAAGAGTGGTTCAAGAATCCCTCATGAGGACCAAAATATCGAGGCATGTGACGTCGCCCGGTAAGGCGGAGCCGAGGTCCCACCCTGGAGCCAGGCCTGGGGTCGGGACTTGTCGGAGAGCATCTGGTGGCCGGGTTGCTCCTCGCGGGACCCGGCCGGGCCAACCCCAAACGAGAGACGCGAGGCCATCCCCCAGTGGGCCCACAACCTGCAGGAGGAACCGTGAGGGACCGGTGCAAAGAGGATTGGGTGGCGGACGAAGGTGGAGACCTCAGCGGCCCAATCCCCGGATGCTTAGGCTGGCTCTAGGGATGTGGAATGTCACCTCGCTGGGGGGGAAGGAGCCTGAGCTTGTGCGGGAGGTCGAGAGATATCGACTAGAAATAGTCGGGCTCGCCTCCACGCACATCGTGGGCTCTGGAACCCATCTCCTTGAGAGTGGTTGGACTCTCTTCTATTCTGGAGTGGCCCACGGGGAGAGGCAGCGGGCTGGTGTGGGTTTGCTTGTTGCCCCCCAGCTCAGCCGTCTCGTGTTGGGGAGAGGTCTCTGACTGTCGTTTCGGCCTATGGGAGGGGGCGGTTCTGTTCCCGGTGCATGTTGGACTCCGGCAGGGCTGCCCTTTGTCACCGGTCCTGTTCATAACTTTTATGGACAGGATTTCTAGACGCAGCCAAGGGCCGGAGGGGGTCTGGTTTGGGGACCAGTGGATTTCGTCTCTTCTTTTTGCGGATGACGTGGTCCTGCTGGCCCCCTCTAGCCAAGACCTACAGCATGCGCTGTGGCGGTTCGCAGCCGAGTGTGAAGCGGCTGGGATGAGGATCAACTCCTCCAAGTCTGAGGCCATGGTACTCGACCGGAAAAGGGTGGCTTGTCCTCTTCAGGTTGGAGGGGAGTTCCTGCCTCAAGTGGAGGAGTTTAAGTATCTCGGGGTCTTGTTCACGAGTGTTGGACCACTTGTTGATGAATATTGGACTACTTGCACAGACACCAGGCCTCCTGCTGCTTTTGACCATTTTGTATCCAGGACATGGCGGCTGATATGACACGCCCCAAGTCTGACGTCACAAGACGCTATATAGGAAGGCGGACATTTTCAAAACTTGCTTTCAGCTGGCAATCTTGACAAGGTTACCACGCAACTGGAGCGTCCTTGGAAGTAAAAGAGATCCCACGTGGAGTCTTCATTTATTTCTCTCTCTCGTTGGCCAACGAACAATTCATAACTGAGGTTTCTGGACTAGGAAGGCCAGAAATTTCACTTTGCCGATCGAAGACATGAGTTTAACACGTAACTAAAAACACGGAGTTCAAGGAAACGAACCACCATCGTGTTTCATCCCTAGTCGACTGCTAATGGTCAGATCCTATTTTTCCTTTTCGTCAAGAAGACCAAAGGACGGGACTGACCGCTCTCTTGGAGTGTAACTGCGGACGCGCACAACCCCCCGTTTTCCCTCTCACTCGCGGACCCAGAAGGAAACTTCACCAAGTAAAACCCATCTTTTATTTAATATTTTATTTCTTTATTAGAAGGCCTGGGCAGAGTCAGAGGTGTAGAGCGATCAGAATCGCTGGTTAGGATCTCATGTGTTCTGAATGATATGTGCATGTAACCTTGCTTATTGAAACTTTGATGTGTTATGTTGATATCGGGAGCCACCGCGTTCCCAGATCTGCTTGTGTTTAACCCTCTGAGAGTCAACGCGAGTGCGTTGTAAGACTGGACTGTTAAAACGACCTCATGGTAAAATTCTCCATTTCCCTTTTGTCTTCAACCTCACTGTGCCAGATTGCCGCCAAAAGTTAGAATCCTTTGTGCTCAGGAGTTGGGGAGAAGTTTTATGATCAGGACATCACTGAGTACAGTCGGAGCTGCGCTCCAACCCCCCCCCACTCGCCACCACACCCCTTTTCATATTCTCATTCCTTCTTCTGTTTTTGCCATAAACTGCTGGTTGATTCAATACATACCCACTGCCGTTTGTTGAATTTTGCTTAGTTAGATGTGTTACCCCTGTGTTTGTAGAACTTTGCATGTTAAGTAGGTGAAGATTAATAAATATTCACATAGATAAAGAGAGAGCGTTTTGTGTTCATTGTGTGCGAAAGTGATTCGTTAGTCAAAATAAGGTTAACGTTCCACACGTTTCGGCAGAAACGGTCGATTAAACAGTGACATCTCTGGCAATAGTTATTAATTATTACGGAGTATTTAACGGTTGTAATTGTCAAAGGCGTTGAGCCACAATTACAACACCAGAAACATCTCTGGTCTCGATTCATAAATGAGGATTTTGGTTAAGAAGTTGATTTTGTCAGATTATGATTTGTAATTATAATTATTGATCAAGATTAATCAATCAATAATCATAAACCCAACACGAGTGAGGGAAGAATGGAGCGAGAGATCGACAGACGGATCGGTGCGGCTGCCACAGTAATGGGGGCACTGTGCCGGTCCGTTGTGGTGAAGAGAGAGCTGAGCCGAAAAGCGAAGCTCTCAATTTACCGGTCGGTCTACGTTCCTACCCTCACCTGTGGCCATGAACTTTGGGTCATGACCGAAAGAACGAGATCCCGGATACAAGCGGCTGAAATGAGCTTCCTCCGTAGGGTGGCCGGGCACTCCCTTAGAGATAGGGTGAGGAGCTCAGCCATCCGGGAGGGGCTCGGAGTAGAGCCGCTGCTCCTCCACATCGAGAGGAGCCAGTTGAGGTGGCTCGGGCATCTATACCGGATGCCTCCTGGACGCCTTCCTCGGGAGGTGTTCCAGGCACGTCCCACCGGGAGGAGGCCCAGGGGACGGCCCAGGACACGCTGGAGGGACTATGTCTCTCGGCTGGCCTGGGAACGCCTTGGGCTCCCCCTGGAGGAGCTGGAGGAGGTGTCTGGAGAGAGGGACGTCTGGGCATCTCTGCTGAGTCTCCTGCCCCCGCGACCCGGTCCCGGATAAGCGGAAGACGACGAGTACGAGAAAGAGTACGATTGGAAACATAATACAGAGTAATACAGCGTACAACCAGGGAGTCTTGGAGGGAACAATCAAAGTAAAAAGATTGAATGTATTGACTCACAACAAGCATTGTTAGCTTGTTTGCTGTCTGTGCGGCTCTAGGAGATGAAGTAAAATGGAGAGCACTGTTTTCCTGCCCACTTCCACAGATACTACACTGCCCAAACGGCAGGCAGAACTGAAACCACCAATTTACTGCCGGGAACTTAAACACTGCGGCAAAACCTTAGAAAGTGAGGATAAAAGAGAAAGTGGGAAAAACTTTAATGAATTGACATTTCTATAATTTTCACAGCACAGAAAAAAAAGCACAAAAAAAAAAGGAGTCTCACTTGTTTCTCTACTCAATACAGAAAACGTAGTAAAATATTTTGCTTGTTTTCACCTTCAGGCGAGACATGATAGAGCTAGTTTGGCACACCATGCAACTTAAACTAAAGTAAATCTTTTTTGCCAGTGACCACTGACCACCAATTCAGCCTTTACTACCATGGTGGGTCATACCTGAGGCAGCTGAATCAGAGGAACTGCCAATGTGAGGACTACAGAAATCCGGTATACAAGCATATTTGCATTCTGTTTCATGTCAGTAAAAGCAGTGGAGCATAAGTGGTCTTTTGTTTTAAAATCATTTTGCAAAAGGCAGCCCGTACTGTTCTGTACTCACTATCACAAGTCATGATTTTGCACAGGTACAACATTAATTTCAGCAGAAGCATAATGGGACATATAATTAGCACCATAACTCTGTACTTTGTTGCAAGAACTGAAACAACCAAGTCCTTATCACCACTGAGCAGACGGCTCACAGAAGGCACATGTCAGGGGAGTTTTTGCACAGTTCGAGTTTGCACCTCAGGCCAGGCAGGCAAAAACACTGTTGGCTGGTGGCAGCTACGGGCCTCTTTGCAGTTAAGTGTCAACAAAATGTGGTCATGTGGTTTTAGGAAATGAAAAGAAAATCAGAGAGGAGGACAACAAAAGTCCTTAATAATATTCACATTAGATAATTTGATTTGTCTTTCTATATCTGCATTGTTTAATGTTTAACAAAAGTATTTATGTTGAAAAATGTTGCTTTGTTGTCTTATACATTATCTTTGTCTGAAACACTAAAGATTGTTGACACACACTTTTAAAGGCTTTGTCACAGGGCAGGTTGTCAAGCAGAGAAAGAAAAAAACATCGCTACAAGCAATTCAAATAGTCATCAAGCAACATTTCTCTGGAAAAGAATAGGTTCTATTTTTGAGAACATTTAGCACTGCAGGCTTTCTAACTGAATAGATTGTTGTAACACTCTAGAAGTAAAGGTCAAAGGCAAAAAACAATTATGCAACATCTATAAGATTTCCATTGGCATCAGTATGCAACATTAAAAAGATGATCGGTGATGTTAAGAACGTTTATACAGAGACATCCTCAGGACAATAAAAATAAAAAATCCTTACATAATTTATTTTAGGCAGTTATAATACCCTAATTACTTGACAGAATCAGCCTTTATTATAGGCACTGCATCTTTTAAATGCCAATAATTTGCACTCAATAGATATTTTAGAATATTTAATGCCTCAGACAACACAGACACATTCAGAGAGAAATGTTACAACCAAGTTACACAGTTTTTCAGCAGTTAGTGGGGCAGTAACTGTAGGATTTGCTTACTGATGGACATTTAATAGATTTTAATTTAGACTTCAGGGGGCATTCCAATTAATGTTTCAAGTTGGAATTTCAAACAGAACGTGGAATTACATTCCTCTGTGTTTTTATTGCGTACTCAAAGCATTGTTGTTGTAATACAAAGAGAAATTCAGCAACAAATTCTAGTTGAAAGAAATGTGTTCTTGCTTTTATTTTTACAGCAAGGTGTTGTAATGTTTCTTTCTTTTTTGCCTCTTAGTGATACTGTATTGGTTTGTGATTAGTTAGTGAACAGTTCTTTTGTGTGACTGCTATACTGAACGTCACATAACTTGCTGAGGCAGTACTAGCAGAATAGGGCATTTAGTGGCAAACATTGATCTGTTTTTGTTTTCATTACAAATTTACAGTTGTCAAAAAGCAAATGCATCTCTGGTGATTTGCTTGGAGGTTAAAGGGAGTGTGAAAAATATTTAACGAGTAAAAAAAGAAAAAGACTGACATTTTTGCACACAAAGTCGGACTATGCTCGTTCTTAACAGTGGTGAACAACAACAGGTGAACAATTACTTTATCTACAGATCTTCTGCTTTAAATCACAACAAGCAAATAGTTATGTTTAAGAGGAGGAAACAAGTAACACTTTATCTTTTAAGATGAAACTTAAAAAAAAATCTTTCTTAAAACAACTTTTAGGCTTCTGAGACATTTGGCTTCTAATCCACCTGCTTGTTTCAGTTGTAAAATGTCATGATTTGCCTGTGTTTGGGATTTTTGAGTTTGAGTTTCTAGTCTGTTTCCTCTTACATTCTTAAGTTTTCTGTTATCTTAGTTCATGTTAGATCAATTCTGTTGTATAGGTGTTTGTTACTTCCCTGGTTGGATGTGTTCATTTATATTTTCCTTATAGACCTGGTGTCCCCTTGTTAAGGTTAGTTAGTTTCCTTGTTTACTTGCTTCAGTTCATTTAGAAGTATTTTCTGTTCCCTCCCTATTCTTTAGTTTCCCCTCCACCAGCTGATCCTGATTCCCCTACTGATTAGCCTCCTCAGTTGATTGGTCCATACTACACTTCCCTCAATATGTATCCTCTCTGGTTTCCAGTTTGTCACTGGTTCCTCCTGACTTCTACCCAGATTGCTACCCTTCTTTCTACCACGTTTGCAGCCTGCTCCATACTAGTTGTTTTTATGGTCCTGTCTTGTATCAAACTGTACATTTTTTCATTGTTAAATACCTAATAACTTACCCCATTGCTCCCTTGTCATTGTCTTCAGTTTGGTCCAGCATCTGATCCCTAACAGAAGGAACCAGGCAAAATGGACCAAGCAGACAAAGTTCTGAAACTGTTGCACTGGATTCAGCAGCAGGAGGGATATATAAGGGCTAGATATGGGGTGGACATTGAAATCCAACCCTTTCCCCTGCTGCTAGAGGAGATGGGAGAGACTTTTTGAGGTTTCAGGCTGGTGCTGGCGCTGCCAGGGTATGCACTGGGTTAGAACTGCTCCTCTTTGCCTCCACCATTCCCCGTCTCAGTACCTGCATATGTACAAGCCTCTACTGATCCAGCTGAAGTTTCCTGCCGGCCAGCCCCTGCTTCTTCCTTTTGCCAGCCTGCAGCAGCCACCAAGCCTTCCACACCTGCAGCAGCCACCGAGCTCTCCATGCCTGCAGCAGTTGCCGAGCTCTCCATGCCTGCAGCAGTTGCAGAGCTCTCCATGCCTGCAGTAGCCACCGAGTCCTCTAAGGCAGCAGCGCCAGAATTAACCAGTTCCCTGACCCAGGTGAACACAGGTTTTAAGAAAAGGGAAGTTATAATGGCCTTGTACGAGCATCTCTCCCAGTTCCCCCTGGCGCAGATTAGATCAACCAGTTTGAGGAGTGGTTAATGGAGCGGATAGATTTCTTCAGCCCCATCTTCTGCTTCCTCTGATGGTCAGCTCGACACCTCAGCTCCGGCTCCTGCTTCCACTGAGGTTCTTCCCGACGCCTCAGCTTCAGCTTCCACTGAGGGTCTTCTCAACGCCTCAGTTTCAGCACTTGCTTCCGCTGAGGGTCAGCCATATACCTCAGTTTCAGCTGCTGCCTCCGAGGGTCTTCGTGATGCCGCAGCTTCAGGTGCTTCCACTGAGGGTCAGCACTACTCTTCAGCCTCGTCTTCTGAGGATCAGTCTTCTCCAGACCAGCCATCATCACTGCAGTCTTCTCCAGGCCAGCCATCATCACTACACCTTCGCTGCCATCTACACTCCTGATTCAGCTTCCCCAAACCCAGGATTCTCTGCTGCTCTACTCTGCTAAAGCCCACTGGGGGGCTTTAGCAGGAAAAGACTGACTTTGTCCTCCCTATGCAGTTTCCAGCAGCTGAGTTTGCTGCTCCTCATCTAGGGAAAACATTTTCCTCTGCAGTTCTGGCATCACCATCCTCTCTTGATCAACCATCTACACTCCGGGCTCAGTCTTCATCATTATCGCCATCAGCATCCCTGGTTCAACCATCATTTTCATCATCTCTTGCACTGCTTCCTCCTCCAGAGGAGCGTCTTTGTGTTCCTATTATTGAGTTCTATAAGGGATTCGAGGATGAAACTCCTCAGTATCCTGATACTGTTCCTAAGTTCCGTGAGGGGTTCAAAGAGGTACCACCTCAGTCTCCTGATCCTATACCTGAGTTCTGTGAGGGGTTCGAGGATGAACTGCCTAAATCTTTGGAGACTCAAGGACTCCACCACAGATCATCTGGGTTCCAGCTGTTGGGACCCACAGCCATGGTTACAACATGAAAGGCCAGTACAGACTTGCATTAACCTACTTCCAGCAACTGAGGAAGGGGGGGTAGCAGCAGACTTCCCATGATGCCACTGGCTGTATAAAAGCACCCCCCTTTCCAATGGTCCGATCTCTTCCACTGTTCCTCTTTGCGGGACCGGGATCGGAGAGGCAGCGCGCTAATGTCTCTTTGCTGCCAAACAGACATAAACTCTTCAACTGGATCCAAGGGTGTCATAAGATCATCGATCATATACACAAGTTAAGTACTGATGAATTACTGAATCCGGTATTCATTCATAAAAAGGGGTAAATTAAGGTATAAGCATTGCTTACTTTCTCTCTGAGGCCTGCAAAAGCAAACTGTCCCAGAGAAGTCCCCAGTAGAGACGCTGTCTCTACAAGCCGAGTGAAGTGGTTTTCCCTGCCTGAGAGAAGGACAACAGGAGCCGCATCACCGTGGTTACGATAACGTGCAGTTTGGCCGGCCGACAGAACAGCCGCCACTCCCCACAGCTAAGGAGGTTAGCTGTAGCTAACTGTTTAAAGACTGTGGACGTTTCTTCAAACTTCACCGCCTTGGACCACATTCCTCACCATAGTTCATGAGGTTAAGTGTTGGGCCAGAATAATATAGAAGTGATTTAGATTGAAATGATCTAAACGTTTTCCATTTTATGAAGTTTGGTTTTGTGTTCTTTGTTTGTATGTTTTTAAAGTTAAGACCAACTTTACTTGAAGGGTGATTTTAAACAGAAGATTGATCATAACGCGCTGTCCGCGCTTATGCCATTTAACCCTTTTATTGACGGTATTTTTAAAGGTGCATGTGCAGAGTTTTTGTTGTTCAATAATGTCAGAGCTCGTCTCACACCTTTCTATTTTGTCCTAATACCATCGCCTTACTGGTCTGGTATTCAAAGACAACCCTTAACAGACCGAAATATTATTTGATAAAATATTAATATTAAATATTAAATAATATTATGGCCTGTCCAGGGTGTACCCCGCCTCTCGCCCACAGACTGCTGGAGATAGGCACCAGCTTCCCCGCAACCCACTATGGAATAAGCGGTAGAAAATGACTGACTGACTGACTATTTCGGTCTGTTAAGGGTTGTCCTGTGAATACCAGCCCAGTAAGACAATGGTATTAGGACAAAATAGAAAGGTGGGAGACGAGCTCTGGCATTATTGAACAGCAAAAACTGCACACACATGGAATGAATTCACACAATTTCTTAAAATACAAGAATTTATTAACAAAAATAAGTCAACTCAAAGTCAAACATATTTAAATCAACAAACTCTTTACTATGCTAAAACAATCCAACTAACTACCAAGCAGAATTAAAGAATAGGGAAGACTAATGGGCTATGTACAATATAAACAAGTTGATTAAAGATGATTGAAAATCATGACCAAAAGAGTGATGCAACATTACCATGTAATGTTTATGTTTGAGAACCAAGAATTATCTTGAAGAATCTGGAAGTGACGTGAAGTTAGTCTTGGAACTAACTTAGACAACCATTCACAATGACTGACTGACTGAAATAACATTATGACGTCCCGCTGGGTGGACATTACTATGAACAGCTTGTACTGTACATAAATGCGAATGAATAAACCACAACTGCACATTATTGATGCACCAAGTGATTAGCTTAAAATCAGCTGTCACTGGTCACAATAGGACTCAAAACATCAGAGTTCTAACATCAGATGCCACTGATTATATTTAAGAGAACATTATAACTCGTGACATTCCAGGAGTTCACAATTTTAGACTTTCGTCAAATTAATAACTCCAATATCTCCATGCTAGTAACAATCAACTCTGCTACATTGGCAAAAATGTAGATGTTCGGACTCTGGTTTCTACTGTGTAAGCAATAACTTGAGACTTGGTTTAACTTCAGTTAACCTCACTGTCCAGACAGCTGCTGCACATCTGTATCCAGAGGGTGTGTTTTGTGTACGACCACAATTTGAAACTGAATTAACTTTGCAGTTAATTTTAGTATCTGACCTAATTTTGATGCGTGTATCCATTCAGGAACTTTATAGTTTGTTTTATGTTTTGAAAGAAAGGATTTATTGCCAGATTAACTCCCAAATTTAATCTAATCCACCCTGCCATAAAGGGTGGTGTATCAAAAGCCAAATTGCAATTATTACCCTTAGGAGGTGTAGCAATTTTCTTTCTCCTTTGCATTTTTAAACAAAATTCCCTTAAAGGTTAAGAGTAGTGTTTAATCACTAGTTCCTCCAAAGAAAGTTGAAAAATTAATGCTAAAATCGCAAATCTCCTTAGAGAAAGGAGTAGCATTGTAACAGAGCATAGTGTTGTCATAAGTCACAGGTTGAATGATCAACTTGTGTGCCCATTTTACAATCATACAAATGTTTGCAGTATATGTATTGTCAAATATACATATAGCTAGACATACATTTGTTAGATGTTGTTGCTCTTAGCAATATTCTGATAACTTTGTTGTTGTTTTGAGTGTCTGCCAGAATGATGGGATCAAACTCCATGATGAATTCAGCAGACGTGAAGATGCAGAGGTTTGTTGTTGCTGATCTCATCCGTTTGTCTCCAGATGAGCGGGATGTTTTAAATCAGTTTGACCTTGCTGCATGTGATGAGAGGATTCAGGAGTTGGTAAACTTCATTAAGTGCCTGACTAGAGATGCTCTAATATCAGATGTTCTTTGTCAGCTTACCTTGTTGTATCAGCAGAAATCACAACTGAAAGCTAAAAGATATTTTCAGTTACAGACTGAACATCAGATGACTCTTCAAAGAGAGAATGCTGCAAAGCTTGAGCTCTCAAAAGCTGAGGAGAGGACAAAGAAAGCTGAATCAAAGTTAGTGGACCTGAAGGCAGATGAGCTCAAGAAAGCTTCATCCCAAAAGCAGGAACAGACCCCTGCCTTTCAGGAACCTGATTTGCACAACTGGGGGCAGACTCAGACTGCAGGTATCCAGTACCTAGGTCAGAGTCTCTCTTTCCTAAACTGTATCAAAGTGTTCAACTTACTTCCAGACTTACTTCCACACACTTTAACAGAAGTGTTGGAAGTCAGATGGTCTCCAGTGGTGTCCTGCCAAATTCCATTGCAGTGAACAACCACCAAGATGACCGAGTGCTTGACTCAGCATGCACAAGTGGTCCAATTGGGTGGAAGGAGCAGCCTTCCAACCTGATCGGCACCCCTCTCACTTCTGACTGTGTGTCGACCCCTAGGGGCCAGGAGAGGTGCACCTGTTCTCAGGTGACTCAATCCAACCTGACCCACCATCACTTGCATGAGTTCATTCATTAAAAAGCTCTCATTTAAATTATGAGAAAACTTGTTTCCTTCCCCAGAGGTTAGATCAAGATCTTCCACCACTTCATGAACTTAAACAGCATGACTTCTCAGATGGACATGGTCCACCATGGTGTCTGTTTTAAGCAGCTCGAATCCCTTGCTAAGGACATAGAAGTTTTTGATCCAGGTAGCCAGGAGTCAAATATTGATGCTTATCTGTTTGAGGTTGAACATTGTCTTCTTGACTTGTGTTTTTATTCTGATCGTGAGAAGCTGAGGCTTATTTGGAAAACAACAGCTAAGACTGTTCATGTGTTCATAAAAACTCTTCCTCCAGAAATTAGTGACAGTTATCCAGCTTCCTGTCAGGCTCTTAGAGAGGAGTGCTATGTTTCCAGAGATGAAGCCGCTGCCACTATTAATGCTTTGACAGTTTTGCAAAAACAGGATGAACCTCCCAGAGAGTATTTCCACAGTTTAAAGACTGCTTATTTTCAGGGATGTTATGCTCCAGGTCTTGAAGAAGACCACACTTTTAAGTCTTTGTTTCTTCACAACCTCCACGTTAGCATGCAGTATGAAGTGACCATGCATTGCATAACAGAGAATCTCTCCATGCAGGAGACTCGTAGATATGCTCAGCTTGTGTGGGGAACACGTGTCCGTTCAGACAGAGCAGGAAAAGGCAAAGTCAGAGTGTTAAACATTCAAACTGAGAACAGGCCTAAGAAGAAGATCAAAGTAACTCCCCAAGTGATGCAACAGAACCTGGGGGGTGGTAACTGGCGTCAGCCAAAAGACAAGCAGCCACTTAAAAGATAAACACCTTTTCACAGTGCAACATCAAACTGTAAGGTTGGTGGTAAAGAGTGGAGCCACTCCAAAGATGTCATCACAAAGGAGGAGTTTGAGATGATCTGCAGGTGTATTATAACTGAGGTAACGCCGTTCCTAAAAGACATGGCAAGCCGTTGCAGTCCAGAATTAACCCTGTAAAATCTATCAAACAAGGTATGAAATGGTAAATAATTTCCAACACCCTATGTTCTGTTTTAATCTTTTTCTTTCTTATGGTTTTGAACTTGAGAAATTATTAAGGTTTTAAAAGTAGTATTATTATGGTGTGAAAATTATTACATGATTTCTGTTTTGTTTTTTTCTTTAAAACATTTTATTAGTGTTAGTCTCTGCCCAAGCCTGCCTTACTCCTGTCCAGACACTAACCTCGGAACCAAAAATGAACTGTTGAACTCTGCCTACCTGCAGGAACCCAGTGACTTTATTCACATGGCCGAGGACTGATTGTTAGCCCCAAAGACTGTGAACTTCATCTTATTCTTCAGAACTAAAGGGGGAATGTTGGGATCCACAGCCATGGTTACAACATGAAAGGCCCAGTACAGACTTTCCTGGAACTTCCAAAATAAATTGCATTAACCTACTTCCAGTGTTGGGACCCATAGCCATGGATTTCAACATTAAACTCCAGTACGAACTCTTCTGGACATTTTCAATATAAAGTGTATTAACCTTCTTCCGGCACAGCCAGAAAACGGGATAACTGTGGACTTCCTGTGACACCACTACTCAAATAAAAGCACAGCTATTGCTACATCCGCCCTCTTTCCACACGGCCTTCGAGAGGGACTGGTCAGGGGAGGCCCAGTGCGCTGATGTCTCTTGGCTGGCAAACAGACATAAACTCTTCAAACTGGATCCAAGAGTGTCATACGATCATCGATCATATGCAAAGATAAGTACGAATGAAATACTGTCTGTGTATCCGGTATTTTCATTTATGAACGGGGGTAATTAAGGTACAAGCATTGCTTGACTTTCTCTGCGAGCCCTGTAGGAGCGGACAGGATGGGCCGCCCAGCTACAGCTCCGGAGCTAACCCTTTTGTTCACAGCGAACGCACCTTCAACCCCCCGCGAAGCTACCGAGCTAACCGCTTGTTGACTGTGGATACTTTCTTCAAACTTCGCCCTTGGACAGCGTTTCCTCACCACGGTTCATGAGGTTAAGTGTTTTGGGCAGAGACAGATTTAGGATGAAATGATCTGAACGTTTGTCATTTTATGACGTTTGGTTTGTTTGTGTGAAACTCGGCTATTTTAGTGCTAGCAAGCTATCTGCAGCACATGTGCCGGTTTGTGTTCTTTGTATGTTTTTAAAGTTAAGACAAACTTTATTTAAAGGGTGATTTTTAACAGAACATTGATCATAACGCGCCGTCCGCGCTTATGCATTTTAACCCTTATATTAACCGAGGTATTTTAAAGGTATGTGTTTGTTTCTGGTGCTAAGCTATCCGCTTCTTTGTTAGCTCAACTGCTAACCGGTAAGAATGCATTCTTGCTATTAAAGAGTATTTAACAGAAAGGTTGTTAGTTTTCAAGCTAGTGAATAATAGTCCCTGAACATCATTTACTAGAATTGATGAGTAAGTTAACACCATTAAGCCCCATTTCTCCAGAAAGATTTGGCTCTTTTCCAAAATACTCCCTTAATAATATTTCTTCAAATATTATGTCAATAAATAAAAGCAGCTAATTAGACACCCTTGAGAAATGGTCATCCAGAAGGTTGGTTTTATTCAGCAGATCGTTATTTAAAACATTATTTTATTAAAATAATATTTTATGTGATCTTGCATTGTGAGTGGTTGTCTATACGTTTGCTGATTATTGCTTAAGTTGGTTCCAAGACTAACTTAACTTCACTTCCAGATTCTTCAAGATAATCCTTGGTTCTCAAACATAAACATTGCATGGTAATGTTGCATCACTCTTTGGTCATGGTTTTCAATCATCTTTAATCAACTTGTTTATATTGTACATAGCCCATTAGTCTTCCCGATTCTTTAATTCTGCTTGGTAGTTAATTGGATTGTTTTAGCATAGTAAAGAGTTTGTTGATTGAAATATGTTTGACTTTGAGTTGACTTATTTTTGTTAATAAATTCTTGTATTTTAAGAAATTGTGTGAATTCATTCCAGTTTATGCTGTTCAGTAATGTCAGAGCTCGTCTCACACCTTTCTATTTTGTCCTAATACCATCACCTTACTGGGCTGGTATTTACAGGACAACCCTTAACAGACCGAAATATTATTTGATAAAATATTAAAATATTAATATTAAATATTAAATAATATTCTCAGATTCATTATTCCAACACCAGCAACTGAGGGGGTGTAGCAGCAGACTTCCCATGATGCCACTGGCTGTATGAAAGCACCCCCCTTTCCAATGGTCCGATCTCTTCCACTGTTCTTCTTTGCGGGACCGGGATCGGAGAGGCAGCGCGCTAATGTCTCTTTGCTGGGATACAGACATAAACTCTTCGACTGGATCCAAGGGTGTCATAAGATCATCGATCATATGCACAAGTTAAGTACTGATGAATTACTGTTGAAAGAATCCGGTATTCATTCATAAAAATGGGTAAATTAAGGTATAAGCATTGCTTACTTTCTCTCTGAGGCCTGCAAAAGCAAACTGTCCCAGAGAAGTCCCCAGTAGAGACGCTGTCTCTACAAGCCGAGTGAAGTGGTTTTCCCTGCCTGAGAGAAGGACAACAGGAGCCGCATCACCGTGGTTACGGTAACGTGCAGTTTGGCCGGCCGACAGAACAGTCGCCACTCCCCACAGCTAAGGAAGTTAGCTGTAGCTAACCGTTTAAAGACTGTGGACGTTTCTTCAAACTTTGCCGCCTTGGACAACGTTCCTCACCACAGTTCATGAGGTTAAGTGTTGGGCCAGAATAATATAGAAGTGATTTAGATTGAAATGATCTAAACGTTTTCCATTTTATGAAGTTTGGTTTTGTATTCTTTGTTTGTATGTTTTTAAAGTTAAGACAAACTTTACTTGAAGGGTGATTTTAAACAGAAGATTGATCATAACGCGCCGTCCGCGCTTATGCATTTTAACCCTTTTATTGACCATATTTTTAAAGGTGTGTGTTTGATTCTGGTGCTAAGCTATCAGCCTCCCTTGTTAGCTTCAACTGCTAACAGGTAAGGACACGTGCTTGCTGCCAAATAATATTTACCCAGAAAGGTTTGGTTTTCAATCCAGGAAATAATGTGTCCCTAACATCATTTTACTAAATTTGATAACTAAGTAAACACCATTAAGCCCCATTTCTCCAGAAAGATTTGGCTCTTTTCCAAAATACGTCCTTAAATGTTTTACCATTTCCTTTAATAATATTTCTTTAAATATTATTTTAATAAATAAAGGCAGCTAATGAGACCCCGTTGAAAAGTAGTCATCCACAAGGTTGGTTTTATTCAGCAGATCATTCTTAAAACATTATTTTATAAAAATAATATTTTATCTGATCTTGCATTGTGAATGGTTGTCTAAGTTAGTTCCAAGACTAACTTCACGTCACTTCCAGATTCTTCAAGATAATTCTTGGTTCTCAAACATAAACATTACATGGTAATGTTGCATCACTCTTTTGGTCATGATTTTCAATCATCTTTAATCAACTTGTTTATATTGTACATAGCCCATTAGTCTTCCCTATTCTTTAATTCTGCTTGGTAGTTAGTTGGATTGTTTTAGCATAGTAAAGAGTTTGTTGATTGAAATATGTTTGTCTTTGAGTTGACTTATTTTTGTTAATAAATTCTTGTATTTTAAGAAATTGTGTGAATTCATTCCATGTGTGTGCAGTTTTTGCTGTTCAATAATGCCAGAGCTCGTCTCCCATCTTTCTATTTTGTCCTAATACCATTGTCTTACTGGGCTGGTATTCATAGGACAACCCTTAACAGACCGAAATAGTCAGTCAGTCAGTCATTTTCTACCGCTTATTCCATAGTGGGTCGCAGGGAAGCTGGTGCCTATCTCCAGCAGTCTATTGGCGAGAGGTACACCCTGGACAGGTCGCCAGTCCATCGCAGGGCAACACACAAACAACCATACACAAACTCAGTCATACCAGACCGAAATATTATTTGATAAAATATTAATATTAAACAATATTCTCAGATTCATAATCCTAACACAGCGGTTCATGCACCAATCTCTAGAACCTCGTGAAGGGTGCCAGCGGTTCCTGCACCACTCTCCAGAGTTCCACCGAGGCTTTAGGTCTCCAACCCCTAAATCAACCACCTGATGAGGTTGATCGAAGGTCCTCTATGTTCCACGACCAGCATCTCCATGGTCTCCGAGGATCCTCCACACCCCAGGGCCTACCTTCAGAAAAGCTTCTTTATCGCTGCTGGCCTCCAAGTTTCCTGATTCACAGGCATCCTGGCAAGGTTCTCTGTGGGTTCTCCATGCTCCGTCGACCTCCAAGGCACCTTCTCAGCCGCCGTCGACCTCCTAGGCACCTTCTCCTTGGGTTCCCAATACACCACCACTACCACAGCTGGCCTGCAGACTTCCTTCTCCATCACTGGCCTCCAGAACACCGGCTCCTCCGTCATCGGCTTCATGGCCCCCATTATCACAGCTGTCGCTGGCCTCCTAGATTCCTTCTCAGCCGGCCCTCGTCATTGCCGTCGTCGCCGGCCGCCAAGGTCCACCGTAAGCTTCTTTGTGGCTGTCCTCCTGGTCGGCTGCTCCAAGGGTCCTCTACTCTGCTCAGCTGGCCTCCTGGCCATCCGCCTGAACTCTGGACGACCTCTGGACCGCCTGCCTGAACTCTGGTTTTCGCATAGGTCGACCTTCGGGCCAACCACCTGAACTTTGTTTCGTTTTTGGCCCTGGTTTTGTTCAGGTAGCTTTTTTGATTCTGGCCTCGTTTTGGGTACTTTTTTGTTTCTTTTGCGTTTTCCTTGATTACCTGGTCTTGCCGTTCATTGGTTCTCACTGCATTTCCTGTTTCTATTTAAGTTCCTTAGTTGCCATTGTTCCCTGCTTCATCCTTGTGTGTGGTTGATGTCATTGATATCTGTATGGTGTTTATGTCATTGATATGCATTGCACCTTGTTATGCCTGGTTACTCTCAGTTCTGGTCTGGTTCTGATACTCCTGGTTTCCCTGTCTTGGCTCTGTGAGTAAGAGGAATATAAATATCAACTTACCTTCATTGTACTTGCTCCTGGCCTCTTCTCTGCACTTTGGTCCTACCACAAACCCCGAAATATGGCAGAAAACCCTTTAGTAAAATGTGCACATATTTAAATTTCAGATATAAAAATTTAATTACATTCCTCATGTGTCAATTCCAGATCCAGACTGATTAACTGGAGACAGCTCCTCAGTCAGACACTGTGATAAAGGAAAACACAACCTAGTTGAAGAAACATAGGAAGCTTAAAAAATAAGAGAATGTCCAGAATTTGTGAGAACACCTTAGCAGTGCCGTTGGGGATCAAAGAAATCAAGGTTGTAACTCCCAAACGAGGGAGAGTGACTACAGTGTGTGTGTAAAAAGGTAATGAGAAATCAGAAAACGGGTAACCAGAGCTGCAAGGGGACCGGCAGATCTGGAAAGGCAGAGAGGGTCAGGGTCAGTGCAGGGCAGATGGAAGAGCTGTGTATGAAATGTCAGAAGAGGTTGTGGAAACGTCAGAGGACAAAAAGAAGAATGAATGACTGACTGAATGCTAAACAAATAAGACGTGAGAGCATTAAAATAACGAAGAAGCATTACAATCCTGTTTATAACCCAATTCATTACCTCCATTATGCGTATACCAGGTGTGCCCTAATCAAGTCCTCAGGAGGAGTATCACTCCTATTTTCATGCAGCATACATTATAAGCCTTATATATCGAGTATATGTGGTCTAAACAACAAAACATTTGTAATTTATATTATATGCCTAACACCTCGATGGCTCTGCAGGAAGTAAAATCTACTTACAGAAAATTGATGTAAAACTAAGCTACATATACTTTTTAAACATTATGAAACCAGTGAAATAGTGTCTGTGCAGATCAGTAGCATTAATAAAATAGAATAAAAAGCAGGAATTGTCAATTATTTCAGAGCTATTACTAAATTAGTGCATAATTTACATTAAAAAATGTTATGTAATTGCAGAGTAAGTCCTATGATTTAATCTGTTTCTCACTTTTTCACAATAACTGCATTGTTTGTATTGTTCATACCTAAATTATAAATATGATTGTTAAAAAAATAACCGATTTTAAAAGATCTTAATTCTGGTTATGCATGCCAAATTAAGTCTCGGGGCCACAGTCAAGTCTGACTCTGCAGTCCATATCCCCTTTCTTAATCTCTGCCTCTAATCAGGAACAGCTGATTCTATAGTGATTGTGCAATAATTGGTTAAGACCAAAACTGTTACTTAAATGTTATCTACTCCAGGTGCAAAATTGAATGAAACCAACTTGTTTTAACTTAATGCATGTAAAAAGATGTTTCCTAACTCAGTTCCAGTTTAAACTCTTTATGTCACACTGTAGCCAGGACCTCACTGAATTAATTTAAAGTTTTTGTTTACATGTGAAGCTGGCACTGTTTGCTGACAATTCACATTAGTCATGCAGGAAGCACACCGCACGCGGGTCCACATGGTTCTGGAAGACAATCCCAAGCAGGTGTCAGCTAGGTTGTGGTCTGTGAACAAAGACTGCACCACCAGAGGAAATGTTTTTATCTGCCTCATTCTATGAGTAGAGTCTTGAATGATAAGTCCAACACCAGGAAAATGTACAATATACTTTTCATTATTTTATTCTCTTTAACCGTTTTCCACAAATGTCAAATTTTATGTTTTTGAAGCTTCTTGTGGCGATTTCACATCAAAGATGTTTGGTCCGCTTTAACTTTGGTGATGCCCAAACAGTCTGGTTTGCCTGAGGGGAATCAGTTCACCTGGAAGTAGGCCCTGGAGTTGATTGCTTACAATGGGAAAGAAATACAGACTATCTAGCAAACCAAAGAAAGAAAATAATCCCAAAAGAGTAAGTGGCATCTCTTAAACTATGTATAATTTACGGACATGTGATCTGAAAACGTTTTATTCCTTGCTCAGGATCTGTGTCTCTCGCGCTCAGTATTTTTTTTTCTGTATTGTTGTGTTTGTCCCATGTAGACAGCAACATGACAGTTTCAAAACATGACTACAAGGATGAGGTCTTCCTTAAGCTGCCTCGAATCTGTCGCCTCATCAGACGATAAGTGCCTCCATAAATGAGGCCGACATCATGGAACCATGACAGCAGCTCTGTTGGTTATAAGGAAGCAGTACAAGCTCCGCTCCCACTTCACACACTCTCATCAACTGGCAATGTCATTATCTCTCATACTAGCTTTAGGTAATACAAAATTGATCCTTAAATAACAAACTGAAGCATAAGGAGATCTTCTCAGACTACACTCTAAAGTGTTTCATGAAAGAATCAAGGTCTGGGCGGGTTCACCATTTGTAGAGATTTCTGTAATCTCATCTGGATGAGAATATATTGTTTCCATTGACAAATACATTCATCCCAACTAAAATGAACATTATGGATGGCTGAAATTATACTTCTTACAAGCAGAAACTCTCAGTGTAAATATCTATAGTTAAAATGGGAATCATAGATACAGTAGGTGTGTTTTTTGGTAAAAAAGGGAAAATGGCTTGCCATAATCCCTTGCTGCTCATACTGGGCAGGTTTTTGTGATAAAGGAGCTTTTGTAACTTCATGACATTGTCCATTGAGTTTGATACAGCTTTAAAATATGCAGTGTGAAAGTAAAATAAAACAAATGAAAGGGTGAAATAATTTGGCATCTAGAATTGTTAATACTGATTTCAAACAGCCTTCCAGAAATAAAAGTATTTTACTGCCATATTTCTTTTATTAACCTTCTTTACCAGAATGACAATAAAGTCACCAGAATGACTCCTGTATATGACAGAGTCACATCACATCAGAAGCAATGCAGGGCTCGGTAGCCTGCCCACAAACACTTTAAAATGTGGATTTGTGAAACTGGTACACAAAAACGATCAGGAATTAAGAGAACTGAATATCTAAATCTGGCCTTTTTTCAGATAAATTCTGTAACATTATTTAGTTGATCTCTTAACACAATAAACCTACTTTTATTGTGTAGAAGATGCATCATACTTACAGTGCCATAAAAATTGTGCTTTTCAGTCCTACTCTATTAAATGTTACTTTCTCAAAGCTTTGTTATGTTTAACTTGTAGAGATAAAAACTTACAGTTGGTTGCCTTAACCCAGCCTGATGGGTATGTTTCCTGAAAATAAGTGTTCTCTATTGACAGCCTCAACAATGACATAATTAATATACGCAAGAACATTTAAAAAAAAAAAACTTGTAAGACTTTAAATGAAGTTGTGAGAGATTGTATTATACCCTTTCAGAAGTGAGAGAAAGTATGATCTTGCAATTGTTTATACAGATGAAAACAGCTGGTACATAATGTCATTTGGGTGTGATTGAGCCTGAGCACACATTCTAATTTAGTGCCATTAATTATGAAAAAGTGGTTAGGAATAAGAAAAAGACTGCTGATGTAGCAAAAAAAACACTTAGCTGTTTATTGCCACTTACCTTTACTGAAGTCCAGATATTTTCCAGGAAGGACACATAAAGCTTTTACAAGAGCTTGGGGGTGAAAATTGAAAATCTCCCTCATTGCAAACATTTTATGATTTTTAAACATAAAATCCTTAGCCAAAATCAAGGTGTTGTCAGGCTCTGTTGTTTCTCCGCTGTTTAAATTTCTATTATGTTCTGCATCATTTTGCTTCTAAGAAAGTTTAGGATGAGACGTTTTAATGAGAAAACTTTCAATAGTGGGTGCAGCAATGAGCAATGCAATTAATGATCTACACATCTTTCTCAACCAAATAAATCAAATGCCCACAAAATGTTGACTTTACTGTTGCATATTAATTAAAAAGAAGTGTTTTGATTAGTTTTAACCTAATTCAGGATGTGCTTATGGATTATTCATAATGAAGCAATGAGTGAATAACTTGCCATCAACTTGGGTTCTAATATAAACTTCATGCAGTTCTAGCTAACCCGTATTTCTGTCTTACCAGCAGAAACAATTTCAATAACTCAAGTGAGTAGAAAACTACTCTAAAAAGCTTTTGCAATAGCAAACTGATGAACTTATAGTCTCAAGGGAGGATCTCAAGGGAGGATCTTTGATTCAAAGCTTGATTTAAAGTTTTTGTACAAGGGCTTTTTTTCTGTGTAATTTTGTCCATTTATGATAATTTAGCCCTCAGAAGCCAAACTAATTGATTATTCTCATTACCAAACGTTCTCCAGTGTACTGTTCAGCCTGCAACTATAGCACGAGTAAATGAAATTACAGAATATTGCTCCATTTTACATTCTAGCCCCTCTCCACCAAAATGCTCTTTCTTACACATACTGCAGCTCTGCCTACAGGCAGCAAACAGCAAGTGCTGACTGATGAAGCAGATTGACAGTCTTAACATAAATCCACAGCAGATTGTTTACAGCTAACATTACACTGATATAGTATGTAATGTACAAATAACCGTATAGCTACTGTACAGTTAGGTAAAGGTTCTTGAAAATGTAAGACATTTAAATGCCGCAGCTCAATTTTCAATATCTCCTCCCATGCAGGTTTCTGCAGCTTTTGAAAAAAAAAAAAAAACTTACAACAATCAAAATATTCCCTGTAAAAAAATTAGCAAATGTTTTCAATATGACCAATATAAAAGAAAAAGTGGTGCAACCAGTATAGCTGATCGATTGTATCACTGAAAACATTTAATAATGTTCACATTTAGGGTTTGGAGTTTAGTCATAGCTTTTTCTTGCTTTGTTTTACAGTTACTAACCTTGAGTTTCAGTGTTGATTTTGCTCCAAATGTTTTTCTGCTCTTATTGATTTCTACACTTTTGTAAATTTCATTCAGCCCATTTATTAACTTTAAATCAATAAATTCATTTAATTTCGGTTTGCATGCACAAAACCAGGCTATAATTACAAACAGCAGAGCGAGTGGTTTTTCACACAATCTGTCAGAGTGATCAAAGTTTACCACGTCATTAGCACCTAACAACATGTGCTGTAACAAAGAAATATAGTAACGCATAGCATGAAATTCGCATTAAACCAACCCTACTTTGTTTCTGTAAGCCATATTCTAAGCTTTGGTGTGCACAGTTAATAGTGGGAAAGTTTACATATTTGCCTGCATTTATTTAAGGGGTGTGCAACATGGTGCTCACTCATTCCCTCTCGCTAAACTTATGTTCCAAAGTCTTTTATAAGTCACGTACTATTTCACTCATTCCCCCCAATGGGCCAGCCATGGGATGGAGCAATCAGCGTGTGGATGTCTGACTTCGCTTTTTCTTCAAAAAACCATGGGTCCCAAAAGTAAAGTACAGTCTGTTTGTGCAACCAATGACCATAAACCAGCTAAAATTAAGGCTAAGCTTAAACCTCAAACGTTTCTGTCTGAGCTTCTGCAGAAAAAGAATATAAGCTAGAGATGCCTCCAGATAAGTGCATCTAATAACGTCAACGAAGCGTTTTTTTCCCCCTACTGCCTGTAGTAGATGATATCGAAACTGCAGCTGGCCTCACTTGATGCATACAGTCCAAGCAGATGCTCATCCCAACACTGCACCCGTGTGCCGATCCAAACAGATGCTTGCCCCAGGCAGCTAGGCAAAGATCAACCGCCACGTCTACTGGATTTGGATGTCTTATCCACAAGCAAACTTTTTTGGTATGAAGAACATATTCTAAAAAATACTTTCCAAAGTGAATAAATGTTAAAACTCTACTTATATTATTGTATTAAACTAACGTTGACATCCTTAGTAAACTTCCCTAGTAAAGTTTACTTTATGTTTAGCATATGACTTTGGTTAGTTCAATACAACATCTGCAGTATAGATGATATTCAGTTGCTGTAGTATGACTTCAGAGCTTCATATTCAGTGCTGTGCACAGCAACATCCATGTGGAGTGTGGAAGATTTTATGCAAGGTCACTTTAGGTAAATCAGAGTTGGTGATGTTTTTCAGTTTAAAGTTGAAAAAAGTATCAACCCAAGTTCTTAATTGAACCCTCTGTACACCACACGATGTCATAAAACGTATTTGAGGTTACTTCTGGAATCAAATTCCATAAAATAGATCATTATAACATATACAGTATTATCTGAAACCATCTACATTGTTTGTACTTTCAGTTGGCTTGACACTTGGTTTTCAAAAAGATAAAACTAATAAACACAGTGACATTTTCATTTTAGGATGCTTATCTGCTCATCCTCTTCTGCTAGTCTAAACCCATCCAGTCACTTGGTGTTTTTCCTGCATCCAACACCAGTCCTCAACTGTTCCTGCTCTCCTCATCACCTGCACCACCTGCCCCTAATTAAGACTAATTAGATGTGCAAGTTCTGTCCACAAAAATCAGTCGTCTACCTAATTTTTGTCACTCTGCAGAAAAACTCTGGGTATCCACAAAATACATGAGCAGGCTTAAATAATAAGTCTATTAATTTTTAACCCTGTGTGCCTCTGTAAACTTCAGAGGAATAAATTAGAGAACAATGCAACAAGTAAAACCACATGATAAAAGCTGATGTCAGAAACAGAGCTTAATGTTACTTCTTCATTATATTAGCAGCCTTTAGTTTGTTGCATCAATCTCCTACCTGCTAAGATACAAGAGTCCTCAAATTAAAAATCTGTTTTGGAAGAAATTGCATGATGAAATGAAACGGACCAATCATTCCCAAGTCGACAAGTAGACAAGTCTCTGCAGTGATGTATGTAATTCACTCTGTACATATTGATTATGTCTTGTAATCATCCTTTGCATGTTCAGTTTTCGATGAATTCATTACGTTTATTCAGGTATAATACACGGCCTCTCAAAACTTTTGTAAATGTGGCCTTTATAATGTAAAAAAGAATGTCATCCTGTAAAAAGTACAACTTTGTGCTTCTTTTCTAAATGCCCCAATGAACCAGGTGGCCTGCACAAACATGCACACCAACGTTTGCACACCATCATGTGGATCAACAAGCACCCACTAGTGTGTTTCCAAAACTCATTTAATCCAGCACTGCGCTGATTAGCATTCTGCAAGAATCCCATCAGATAAATACCCAAATATAACTGCCCTCTGAGCTTCAGCAGATACACTAATTTACAGACACTCCCAATTGACCTAATAGCAGGATTTGCTTGAAGCGATCATGGGAACTGTCACCGTCATATGCAGCTATATCAGTAGAGAGGTAATGATGTTCTCTCTCAGGGGTCATGGCTGCTAAAACAGGAAACGCACTGTATTCACAGCATACACTTATCCTCACAGTTACAATGAATAAAAAGCCACAAACCTAATCTTGCAATCTTAAGCTGTAGACTAATCAGATGTATTCAAATGACTAATCCCAAAAATTTTGATTTTTTCTAACTTCATATGTATAACCACTGAGTAAGAAAACACAAGATCTTAAGATTTTTCTTGGCCTATAATTTATAGTCACAAGGGGTAGTAATTACAAATAACCACAAAGAAATGGGACATCCCCCTCAAGAAATACGGCTTTAGATGTTGCTAATTCTTTTTATGTAAAGAATTTATGTTTTTGCCACCAGTTGATCATATTCCTCACTTAAACCAAGACATACCCACATTGCAGAAGTGGAACATACAGTTATTCAACCCTGAAGTTTGTTTCTGATAGGAAATCAGTAGGGCATCTCTCAAAAGATGTAAAAGGAGTATCAATATTAAATATATATGTTTTATTAACATTTTATTAAAAAAAGACATGTTGAATGTTTTTTATATCATTCCTAATATTCAATTGACAAATCTTCATTGGCATTAAAGCAATCAAATGTTTCTTATAACTGCTGACCAATTTTTTGAATGTTTCCACTGGTATTTTGATGATTTATCTTTGGTGATGAGCTCCAAGGCCTCCATATTATCAGCCTGATCTTTAGCTCCCTCCACAGATTTCCTATCAGAATAAAGTCGGGACTCTGCCTAGGCCACACCAAAAGTCTTTATTACTTTGAGTCAAGACACATGTTGGCTAAATTAAATTATTACCATAAACCTAAATCTGTCTGGGGTATGAATAATTTTAGTTTAGTAGAAAAAGAGGGAGACACAAGGATAACAAACAAGAATGTAAACTGTAATTATCGCAGTAACTTTAATTCATCATGTGATAACATACATTTTAAATGTAAAGTTAAACGTGAAAAGATGCAATAAAAGCTACAGAGAGAGGACATGGCGGTGGCACTGGGATAAAGTGCACGACTCATGTACGGCGGCTAAAGCCCTTGACGCAGCCATCACAGGTTCAAGTCCCCGGCCCAATAACCTTTGCTGCATGTCTTCTCCTCTCTTTCTCCATCCCATTTCCTGTCAGTCAACTTACAAAATAAAGCCACAAATCTGAATTTCTTTTAGCATATTAATCATGATAAAACATAGGGATGTCCCGATCTGATATTGATATCGGAAATCAGTCCAAAAAACGAGTATCAGATTCACAATGGCCTGCATCTAAAATCTCTGATATTAGCACGCCAATAGAAGCACTCTGCTCAAGGCATCGAACCACTCCGCTCCATCATTTAGTTCGCTCCAGTATTTCTATCCTGCAGCGCTTATATCTCACACGCAGAGCTCATGTGATCACAACAGCAGCACATGCTACGCTACTGGAGTAGGAGCGATGTCGGAAGTGTGGCTGTACGTTTCTTAAAGTCTGAAAAGACGTTGCAGCTGAGTGCAAAACTTGTCATGCACAAGTTTCCCGTGGTGGCACAGAACCAGGGAAGTTTAATACCACCAATCTCATCGCGTATTTAAAGCAGCATCACAAAAATGAGGATGAGGATTTCCGAAGACCAAGGAGGCGAAGAAACAAACCCCTGGCTCCCTCAAACAACCGACACTGTCCAAAACATTTTCAAAGCGTGAAAACTTACACGTGACTGTAAAAAGGCATTAGCTATAACAGAAAAGATAGCCCAGTTTATTGTGCTCGATGACCAGCCTGTCAATGGTGAGTAATGTCAGGTTTAAACACTAAATTGAGCTCCTCGAGCCTCGCTACATTGTGCCTTGCTGCCACTACATTGTAGACAAAACGATACCCCAGATATATAAAGAAGTTCAAAAGTGTATTGCGGCACATATGGAGAAAGGAAATGCTGTTAGCTTCACTACGGACAGCTGGAGCTCAGACCATCGTCTGCTGTGCTTATTGAGTCTGACTGAGCACTGGATAGACACTGATTTTATATTGCAAAGAGCAGTGTTACATGCAAGCGAGTTCAGAGGTTCACACACACAGCTAATGCCTTCATGAACGCCATGGAGGAGGTGCTGCGTGACTAGAAGATCAACAAGAAGGTCAAGGTCGTTTTAAGAGACAATGCTGCTGACTTGAGAAATAAGCTATGGATCAACTACAAGTGCCAGCCAAGCTTACAATGTTTTGTGTATAGTCTTCATCTTGTAGTCCATGAAGGAATAGTGGGCCACTTTCAACCTTCCACCAAAGCTCATTCAAGCCTTGAAGACCTACAAGTGGAGCTGAACAACACACCAAAACATCTCCACTAGGATGTCCAGACACGATGGAGCAATACCAAGTAGATGATTGACAGCCTCATTTATCAAAAACGGTCACTGCATGCATACTCATCTGAAGAAAACAACACCCTGCCAGCCATTCTAACAGCAAATCAGTGGGAGCTGAGAAAACCTCAAAGGTTCTCAATCCCTTTGAAGAGCTAACAACTAATGTCAGTGCTGTATTTGCTACCACAGCCGATGTCATTCCATCCATCCATGTCCTGATACGGTTTCTCAATAAGAAAATGACTTAAGATGATCAAGGGATCCAAAATATGAACGCCACCCTTCTGAATGCAGTCTACAGACGTTTTAGGCATGTGGAGTCCGAGCCCCTCTACACCGTGGCAACACTGCTGGATCCATGGAATAAGTAAGGGAATTTAAAAAAAAACTGTTACACTTGTTTTGCCTAATTTGATATCTTAATTATGTGTTTCACAGTTACAATATTGCACAGATGAAACCATTACAATAAATAAATATTGCACCCATAGTGATATTATGAAGTGGGTTACAGAATTACTGTTTACACTATCATGATTGTGTGAGACTGCATTCCTTTCTGTGAGCACAAATGTGTGTAGTCTGGGTATGTACATTTCTAAAATATACATTATTTTATACATTTTATATTTATGCCTGGTACTTCACAAATGCGTAAAACCTGGGACATGCAGCGGTGTTGAAAATAGAAGAACTGAAGACTACGGTGGCCCTGAAGTGCAAACCATATCAATAAGTTACTAAACACAACTACAAATTATAGAAAGAACTACGTTTAAAAAAACGCAACATTTCAAAAGACACAACATTAACTGAAACACAATAACATTTCAAAAAACACAATAACATTAACTAAAACACAACAACATTAACTAAAACACAACAACATTAACTAAACGGAAGAGGTAGGTCCCAGTGGGAAAACCTGGGAAATCTCTGATTGGACGATGCCACTTTTGGCTTTTGAACCGGAAGTTAGGGCTTTAGCGCGTTTCTTGTAAACAAGAATATTACTGGTGACCCAGATGTAGCTACTGCTATCCACAAATATTTTGAGTCAGGACATACATACGAGGTGATACTGGACATGCTTAGGACTAACCACGACGTTTCAATTAGTGTGTATGCGCTGAAGACGCATTTAAAAGAAGCTTAACTGTACAGACGACGCAACTACTCACCACTTCATGAGGTGAGACATGCCATTATGACAGAGCTGAGAGGACCAGGGCGATTGTTCGGCTATCGGACCATGTGGCAAGTTCTCAAACAAAAACACAAGCTTTGTGTCAAATGTGATGGGGTTATGAGACTGCTGAGACAGCTGAATCCTCGAGAAATCGCCCTGAGGACTCGCAGGAGATTTACGGGACGCACGTATCACTCCACCCCTCCTTGAACCGCCACCTTAACGTGGTGGAGGGGTTTGAGTGCTCAAATGATCCTAGAGGCTATGTTGTCTGGGGCTTAAATGCCCCTGGTAGGGTCTCCCATGGCAAACAGGCTCTAGGTGACGGGTCAGACAAAGAGCGGTTCAAGAACCCCTCATGACGACTATTAAATCGAGGCACATGAGGCACACGTCGCCCGGTACGGCGGAGCTGGGTTCCCACCCTGGAGCCAGGCCTGGGGTCGGGACTCGTCGGAGAGTGCCTGGTGGCTGGGTTGCTCCTCGCGGACGCGAGACCATCCCCCAGTGGGCCCACCACCTGCAGGGGGAACCATGAGGTCATGGAGAAGGACTACCGATTGGCTTTGAAGCGATTCTGGCGAACCGTCCGCTGCCTCAGAACGGTGAAGCAGTGCTTCGCCAACACTGTTTACAGTGGGGGTGGGAGGCTGCTGACCTCAACTGGGGACATTATCGGGCAGTGGAAGGAGTACTTTGAGGATCTCCTCAATCCTGCCATCACGCATTCCCTGGTGGAAACAAAGGCTGGGGACTCGGGGTTGGACTCTTTCATTACCCAGGCTGAAGTCACTGAGGTGGTTAAAAAGCTCCGCGGTGGCAGGGCTTTGGGGGTGGATGAGATCCGTCCTGAGTACCTCAAGTCTCTGGGTGTTGTGGGGCTGTCATGGTTGTCACACCTCTTCAACATTGCGTGGTGGTCAGGGACAGTGCCTCTGGACTGGCAGCTGGGGTGGTGGTCCCCCTTCATAAGAAGGGTGACCGGAGGGTGTGTTCCAACTACAGGGGGATCACACTCCTCAGCCTCCCTGGTAAGGCCTACGACAGGGTATTGGAGAGGAGAGTCCGGCCGATAGTCGAACCTTGGCTTCAGGAGGAGCAGTGTGGTTTTCGTCCCGGCCGTGGAACACTGGACCAGCTCTATACCCTCTACAGGGTACTCGAGGGTTCATGGGAGTTTGCCCAACCGGTCTACATATGTTTTGTGGACCTGGAGAAAGCATTCGACTGTGTCCCTCGGGATGCCCTGTGGGGGGTGCTCCAGGAGTATGGAGTCGGGGGCCCTTTATTAGGGGCTGCCCTTTGTCACTGGTCCTGTTCATAACTTTTATGGACAGGATTTCTAGACACAGCCAAGGGCCGGAGGGGGTCTGATTTGGGGACCAGAGGATTTCGTCTCCTCTTTTTGCAGATGACGCGGTCCTGCTGGCCCCTTCTAGCCAAGACCTACAGCATGTGCTGGGGCAGTTCGCAGCCGAGTATGAAGCGGCTGGGATGAGGATCAGCTCCTCCAAGTCCAAGGCCATTGTTCTCGACCATAAAAGGGTGGCTTGTCCTCTTCAGGTTGGAGGGGAGTTCCTGCCTCAAGTGGAGGAGTTTAAGTATCTCGGGGTCTTGTTCACGAGTGAGGGAAGAATGGAGCGAGAGATTGACAGACGGATTGGTGCGGCTGCCACAGTAATAGGGGCGCTGTGCCGGTCCGTTGTGGTGAAGAGAGAGCTGAGCCGAAAAGCGAAGCTCTTGATTTACCGGTCGGTCAACGTTCCTACCCTCACCTATGGCCATGAACTTTGGGTCATGACCGAAAGAACAAGATCCCGGATACAACCGGCTGAAATGAGCTTCCTCTGTAGGGTGGCCAGGCACTCCCTTAGAGATAGGGTGAGGAGATCGGCCATCCGGGAGGGGCTTGGAGTAGAGCCGCTGCTTCTCCACATCGAGAGGAGCCAGTTGAGGTGGCTCGAGCATCTATACCAGATGCCTCCTGGACGCCTTCCTCGGGAGGTGTTCCAGGCACGTCCCACTGGGAGGAGGCCCAGGGGACGGCCCAGGACACGCTGGAAGGACTATGTCTCTCGGCTGGCCTGGGAACGCCTTGGGCTCCCCCCGGAGGAGCTGGAGGAGGTGTCTGGGGAGACGGACGTCTGGGTGTCTCTGCTGAGTCTGCTGCCCCCGCGACCCGGTCCCGGATAAGCGGAAGACGACAAGTACGAGTACAAGTACAAGTACGTATCACTCCACGGGGCCCAAATACCCAATTAGATGGTTACGACAAACTGAAGCCATTCGGCTTGGCGCTCTCAGGATGTATAGATGGTTTTTCAAGAAGAACGATGTGGATTGTTTGTGGAAATACAAACAACAATCCTTCTGTGATTGCTCTCAATTATATAAACTGTCTCAAGAGTTTTGGAGTGATACCAATGAGACTACGAACAGACCTCGGGACCAAGAATGGGAGGATCATCAAGCCACAGTTACGGATTGTCAACAGGGAATCAATGCATCGAGTCATGATGGTCTTTTTTCAGAAGAGGAAGGTGGGTACATCTGTGTTTGGTAGATGCGATATACAGTGGAAGCTGATCTGCATTGATTTTATAAACTTTTCTTGTTTTGCAAACTATCATGCCATATTGAGTTTGCTCCCAAAATTACTTACCATAAGCAAATGAGTATTTTCCACTCTCTGGTTACAGAAGGTACACCAACATTTTTAGGCTATGTCTGTGGAATTGACGCAATATCTTGTTTAACACACATTTCTATCATACAATACCAATATGAGCAGAAATGGAAAGGGGAAGACATTTCTTTAATAATGATTAAATGACCAGGAACAGAACAATTTTGAATTTAATGTATCCCCAGGGCTCAGTTTTGGATGGACTTGTTTGGAGATCTAAGAGACTCTGGAAACTTCAATGGAAGCCACGTACATCAATGCCTGCTGAGATTCTGCTTCAGCAGTGTTCTGCAGAAAGACCTGGATGAATGCAAAGACCTCTGGAACAAACACAGGATCCGACCATGCAGACTTACATCATGTCCTGGGGAGATTCCAAATGAACTCTATCTCTTGCCTCACAGGTAATTGATATCTTCTCAGAAAGAAATCACATTTTGCATTACATAATAATGCAATATTGTTATAGCACAAGTTGGTAAATATATTTTAATCAATGTACAAGATACAGTTGTTAATTTATGAGCTGTCACTTCTGGTGTTAACTTATACAAATCCATTTACCCAGCAAATGAATCTGACATTTTAAACTATTTGTAGTACATGTAGAAAATATCATAATTCTATTCTGATTTTGCATTTACGGTTCAAGAGACTGTGGATTTGCTGTTGAGGAGAGGGAACTGGATGTGTTCCCTGAGGCAAGGCAAGCTACTGAATTGTGTGGTGATCAAAACACTGAAGAATACCTACAACAGGGTGTACAACAAAATGGACTACAACAGCCACAAGACTGGGAATCGGTCACAGAACTGTATTTATTGCTCAAAGACATAGCCAGGTTTTAGACAAACTACCTGAAACTAAATTTTTAATCTTTTGTATCCTGTTCCTTCTACTAAAATGAAAAGTGATAGATTATTCAGAACGTACAAAACAAGTGGATTCAAACATTTAAAATGAACCGTGTATTCAGTCTAAATCCTGAAGTCCGACTTAATACTTCACATTGTGAATAAAACTCTGTAGCAACATGTCCAGCCTTTGTTTCAACTTGCCTATACTGTAAACTATTTAGCTCTGAGAACCAAAAACAGCAAACATGTTTAGCAAAACAGTAAATTGGCTTTTTGCATCAATGTGTTACAATAGTACCTTACAGTGGTAGTATGCCAACAGCATCTGAAATAGACTGGATGGGAATCAGTCACTGACATTTGACCTTTGAGATTTAATAACAGCTGAATCCTGGAGCATTCTGGATCCCAAAGTCCATGTTTGCCTTAAAAACACTGTATGATTCAAAAACTTTGGAGCTTCAGTGTATGTGCACAGGTGTTTGCAACTGGAAAAGGGGAATTACTTAAAAACTCGAGGCGTGGAGGTGGCTTTATGCCTGCTGGTGGAAGTGCTGCCAGACCTGTAGCAAACATCAACAGGTCTTCCAGAGATACAGCTGTCATTTTTTCTGAAAGAAGGTAAACATTGTAGTTGTTGGACTCTGCATTTAGGACAATTAATTTTCTTATTTCTGCATTCCTTTCATTATAACTGAAAAAATGGAATGCTGCTGCAATGCATGGAGGAAACCAGGACTTGCCAGTCCATCTTTGAATCTGTTAAGGATAAATGCATAAACAGTGTTGTATTTGATTTATACCATAGATATGAACTATTCCATATCAGTCAATGTGTGTAAATGCCAATGAGAGTTTTAGTTTAATATATTTGGACAAATTTTAAATGAATAGTGTCACACAATAAGTAAAGCTCGGGTGATTATGTAGGACCACTCATATGCAAACCATTCACGGGGCTCAGAAATAGTTAGTAAAAGCAAAAAACAAAAAAAGATAATTATGATTTAAGCATTTTTTGAAATAATGTTTTCACACTGCAATAAACCAAAGTTTGTCAAATAGGCAATTTTTTTAGAAATCCCTTTTAAAAAGTAGTCATGTAGCATGAATGATTCTAAAGAACTTCCAGAGTTCTGGTGACAGACAAACTAAAATACATACATTTCTTAGTGGATGATACAAGTGGTGAAACTTAAAATGTGGCAAGTAATAATTTGTTGTTTCTCATCTTAATTAACTTTTCATAATAAATAAAGTTCTCATGATATCAGTGGCTGCTGTAAACAACTGGCAATGCTTAAGTAATAATTAATTAAGCAATAAGCTTAGAACCGTGTATTAGTTTTAAAATATTTTCAGCCATTAATGGCAGACAGACTTACCGTTGAATGGCACTGTGGTTTCTGTCAATGATGTACCATTTAAGATATTCCTCCACGAAAGCTTGCTTCTCACATGTTTTCACACCTCTGAGGCATCCAGCAGTTTGTAACATGGTACTGTTTGGCAAAATTACATTTTGCAGACATTCCTCTGATTCTGCTTCCAGGACCTATAGAACAAGTTTATTGTAAGGAAAACTAACAAAATATCCATTTGACAACTATAGACAAGTACAGGGTTAAAATTATTCCATTCGTGACTTCACGTTTGTTGAGAGAGAGACTGAAATATGTCCTTTCAAAACCAGAGATAATTAATTCAACCATAATCTTTATCTGAACGGCAAAATAATCTCCACTTGTCCTGCAGTAAATCTGTTCCCTGAGCCTAGGTTATTTCCTACCTGTTGTAGAACTTTCCCAATCTCCTCATTTTTCACAACTTCTACAGTGGCGCTGAAACTTGGATTCCCTATCATGTAGTTGACCAGGTTCTTTGAGAGAAAATGTGGTGCTGGTCCTCCATGTACAATGGATACAACAATCATCTTTCCTACTAAAAAAAAATTTATCTTCCCTGGCAGCTGTTATACAGAGCACAGAATTATTGTGGTTAATTACTACTTAAATCTGCCTATAATAAACATATGAACAGATGTTTCTGAAAATTTTGATTTTAGTTGTACAACCACTTCACTATACCTAAAAAGACTCACCTCTTGAAATCCACGAATAGCTCCATCCCACACATCTGACCAATATATATTGAACCCGCTGACCTTCTTGTGGTCAATTGCCAGTGCCAGATGTGCATAATTTCATGTGCCTGCACATTTGTTTCTCTAGAAAAAAACATTATTTTAAACACAGTGAATGTACTTCTTTACTGATTGATCAAACTTTGCATAATGTGATTATGTGCAGGAACAGGTGCTGGTTAATTGAATACAAAATGTCTAAATTACTAACACAGGTTCTTCTGTGGGCAGGTCTTTCTCTTTGTCACGAGTAAGTTCTTCAACAACATCACAAAAATATGCGGTCATGGAATAAATTATGAGACCACCCCGTTTTCTTCTATGTTCTGTTTATTTTATTGCCCTATAACTCCTCTGTGCATCATGTGGCTAAAAACAAAAGAGAAAAAAAAAAGAAAAACAAGGAATGCCTAAAAGCACTGTTTTTGGCAGTGCAAAATCATAGCTACTGAAGTGATTTTCGTCACTCTTGCAACAGATTTTGCAGAAAATTAATAGAGATAAGTTTTCAAAGTAAACTCTTATGAGCTATTTTTGTTATTGTATTTGCCTAAACAAATGTACCTGTACTTGAACCAGACAGTAAAATTAACAAGACGCTGAAGAAATCAAGGGTTGTCTAATAATTATTTCCATGCCTGTGTATTTGACACTTCAAAAACAAACAAGCATCCAGAAAATAAACAAGCAATACAAGCACTTTATAGGATATGTTCCAATAACCACATACAGGACAAAGAACCAAACTACATAGCATTAATACATACTGCATGCAAATACAGTAAATGTTAAAATACGTTTGGTACACATACACACATTATGCTATGATATATTCTTAAAATATAACTTACTCTGTTTCAGCCACTTTTTGTAAAGGACTTCTTTCATCCAGAGGTTCCCATGGCTGAAGTAAAGACACACAACACATTTTACATAAAAACAGTTACATAGTTCTACGGAGCTGAAGTAAAAGGTAAATGGTGCTTGTAATCATCGAACAACCAAAAACAAGAAGGACAGACCAAATACATTTTTAATTATACTTACGAGTGCATCAGTAAGATCAAACTCTAAGGATATTTTAATAACAATCTCTGGGTCGAAGTCAGACAAGTCTGACAAATTTCCAACTGCAAAACATAAAAAAAAAAAAAAACAACAAACAAATATAAAAAAATAATAATTTCTACTAAGTGATAATACTATATTCATTAAACAATGTTAGGTCGTATCCAAATGCATAAACACAGCATTGGTAAAAACAAATGACTCGGCAGATCCCAAAGCTTTCAAGTTTCTGGGAAGTAACTTGACATGTAGGAGCTAATGTATGTATGCGATTGACTTGATTGGTTTATGCCAGTAATGCTTACTTGCACAACTTCAAAATTTACATTTGTTGAAGTTTAGGCAATGTGTGCCAAACTCCACACACAAACATCACAGCTTACCTTCTTCAAAGTCCCTATTCAAGCAGATGAAAACAGTAATCTTTTGATGTGATTTGCCAACTTCAGCTTTATAAGCAGCAAGGGTAAAAGGTCTTTGTGTCCCAGGGATATTAATGATCTCTGTCCCATCTGGATACAGAAGAAGGAAAGGCCCATATTTTACATCTTTGTTGAAGTCCTTCATTTTTTTCAACAGCCTGACTGAGCAGAGTTGTAGCAGATACAGGGGTTGGACAATGAAACTGAAACACCTGGTTTTAGACCACAATAATTTATTAGTATGGTGTAGGGCCTCCTTTTGCGGCCAATACAGCGTCAATTCGTCTTGGGAATGACATATACAAGTCCTGCACAGTGGTCAGAGGGATTTTAAGCCATTCGTCTTGCAGGATAGTGGCCAGGTCACTACGTGATACTGGTGGAGGAAAACGTTTCCTGACTCGCTCCTCCAAAACACCCCAAAGTGGCTCAATAATATTTAGATCTGGTGACTGTGCAGGCCATGGGAGATGTTCAACTTCACTTTCATGTTCATCAAACCAATCTTTCACCAGTTTTGCTGTGTGTATTGGTGCATTGTCATCCTGATACACGGCACCGCCTTCAGGATACAATGTTTGAACCATTGAATGCACATGGTCCTCAAGAATGGTTTGGTAGTCCTTGGCAGTGACGCGCCCATCTAGCACAAGTATTGGGCCAAGGGAATGCCATGATATGGCAGCCCAAACCATCACTGATCCACCCCCATGCTTCACTCTGGGCATGCAACAGTCTGGGTGCTACGCTTCTTTGGGGCTTCTCCACACCGTAACTCTCCTGGATGTGGGGAAAACAGTAAAGGTGGACTCATCAGAGAACAATGCATGTTTCACATTGTCCACAGCCCAATATTTGCGCTCCTTGCACCATTGAAACCGACGTTTGGCATTGGCATGAGTGACCAAAGGTTTGGCTATAGCAGCCCGGCCGTGTATATTGACCCTGTGGAGCTCCTGACGGACAGTTCTGGTGGAAACAGGAGAGTTGAGGTGCACATTTAATTTTGCCGTGATTTGGGCAGCCGTGGTTTTATGTTTTTTGGATACAATCCGGGTTAGCACCCAAACATCCCTTTCATACAACTTCCTCTTGCGTCCACAGTTAATCCTGTTGGGTGTGGTTCGTCCTTCTTGGTGGTATGCTGACATTACCCTGGATACCGTGGCTCTTGATACATCACAAAGACTTGCTGTCTTGGTCACAGATGCGCCAGCAAGACATGCACCAACAATTTGTCCTCTTTTGAACTCTGGTATGTCACCCATAATGTTGTGTGCATTTCAATATTTTGAGCAAAACTGTGCTCTTACCCTGTTAATTGAACCTTCACACTCTGCTCTTACTGGTGCAATGTGCAATCAATGAAGACTGGCTACCAGGCTGGTCCAATTTAGCCATGAAACCTCCCACACTAAAATGACAGGTGTTTCAGTTTCATTGTCCAACCCCTGTATCTGGGTCTGTTGTAAGGGAAATAGTTTTTCCACGCTGTGGCCTTAGTCCACCTTTCTGAATTACCACCAAGCCAACATTTATCTGAAAGAAAAAAGATGTGAAAAATTGAGAAATGTTTAAAAATATTGTCAAAATTGTTCTTTTTGCTTTTAATTATTGTGTTACATTTTGCAATAACAACCAAATGGACCAATTAAATACTAATATCAGTCAAAGAAGAACGATGGAAACCTTTACTTTTAAACCACAGATTTGGATACAAACAAATCATAATAATGGTTGGTAATTTATTAATCAATAGCTGATTTACTATTTTGATTGATCATAAATTGACAATTTGCTATGACTGGTTAACAAGTATTCTGCATAGCTTTGTTACACTGAACTTTCTTCATGCCAGAATCCTTGATAAAAGCTGCTTGTTTTCAGTCGGAGCCATAGCTAACCTACCCCAACTTTTATTTTCCCCTTGTGCTTTAACCCCTTTCTCCCTAGAGAATACTTTTGTTGCTCCTTGTTTTTCTTTTGTCAGTATTCTAGGAAGGTGGTGAAGGCTGGAGTTAGGCAGGGTGGGATAGCCTGTCGTGCTAAAGTCAATGGGAGAAAAAATGACAAAGTTGCACATCAGAGAGATGCAAAGCCATATATGCAGACATGCCATACTAACCAGAGCAACACAGATTTCCCTGGTAAATAGCGCCCATGAATGCAACGAACATTTATATTTTACCTATAAATGTTGACTGAAACCTAGGTACACGTTTAATTCAGCATTTGCATTTACCAGACCCATTTAAATGACTATGGGCACGGTCTGGACAACGCTAACGTTAACAAGGTACTACATCCATAAGACAAATAAACAATTTTTCATGCTTATGAACTTACTTGAAGGCGGTGGAGTAGCTCCAACACATATTTCTTGAATCCTCTTGCCACAGCTGCTGCAAAAGTTCGGTGACAGCTCAACCAACTCTTTTCCACAGCTTGGACAATACATAGCGTTGTGACTGTCTTCCCGCCTATCCAAACATTGAAAGAGCTATAGCCCTAACTTCCGGTTCAAAAGCCAAAAGTGGCGTCATCCAATCAGAGATTTCCCAGGTTTTCCCACTGGGACCTACCTCTTCCGTTTAGTTAATGTTGTTGTGTTTTTGAAATGTTGTTGTGTTTCCCTTAATGTTGTTGTGTTTTTTGAAATGTTGTTGTGTTTTTTGAATGTTGGTGTGTTTTTAATTTGTAGTTGGGTTTTTTCATTTGTTGTTGTGCTTAGTTAATGTTGTTGTGTTTTTTATTTTGTTGTTGTGCTTAATTAATGTTATTGTGTTTTTCAAAATGTTGTGTTTTTTGATTTGTAGTTGTGTTTTTTAATTTGTTGTTGTGCTTAGTTAATGTTGTTGTGTTTTTTGAAATGTTGTGTTTTTTGAAATGTTGTTGCGTTTTTTGAAATGTAGTTGTTTTTTATAATTTGTAGTTGTGTTTAGTAACTTGTTGATGTGGTTTGCACTTCAGGGCCACTGTAGAAGACCATGCCTCCATCAGATGAAACTGCGTGGAGGCAGTGAAGAAAACTCCATGGAAGGAGGGTGCAAGCAGCAGCCTTGCCAGCATCTTTGATGAGACACTGGAGAACAGCACAGCAGCAGGTCTTTCAGAGGTGCTTAACCCAGGCGCAATCATTGAGATGGAGAGCTACCTCTGTGAGGCTCCGATTGAATGTAAGAATGACCCTTTACAATACTGGAGAACCAACCAAGCTCGACTCCCCAACCTGGCAGCAACAGCAGCTAAGTTCCACTGTGCTCCATGCAAGAGTGTTGAGAGCGAGAGGCTCTTTAGCACAGCGTCAATTATCATTGATGAGCACAGGAGCAGGCTGACAGCTCAGCATGCCGAAAGGCTTACATTTTAAAAAAAGAATCTCCACATCATGCTCGGACTACAGAAAGTGGAGATGGAGCAGTAGGAAGGGCCATCAATTTAGGTAACTGACTAATTATTAATATTTGTTTTTTGCTCTTGTTATTAGAGTGATATGTTTATTTTATTTATACTATTGTTTTAGTAAAGACTAAGAGCAATGGTCACATTATTTGGGGCACAGTCACTAAAATTGGAGCTGTGGACTCTTACCTTTGCACAGTTGGACAATGGACAGTATTGTGTTTTTTTTTCCCCACCCTCAGTTACCACCATATAGCAGCAAGTAAAAAGGTGGTGAGTTAAAAATTACTAAAGTGACCTTGAAATGATATTTGCATTTTAAAAGTATAATTTGTTTTTATTTGATTAACTGAGGTTTTTCAGTGGATTCACTTTTTAAAACAAGGAAACTGAATAAACACTAAACAGGAATAAAAAAGGTAAACATCTGTTATCATATTAAATACGATCACTCGAAATGGGACAGCTCTACGATCTCTGTGTGTAAAGTGGTGATATAATAATCTGCCGGGAACTTCTTCCTTCTTTGACTTTTCGAGTTGTATTCAGAACATCAATAAAAGTACAAACACGATGTTGGGTCTTTTGCTTACACTTCCATCTTTTTGAAAACATCTTCCCCCTAAATAAAGCAAAGATATATGGGCCAGATAGTTGTGATTATTCATTAGTGCTGGGGGGCTACATATTCTAAGCTAGGAACAGAAAGATACAAACAATGTTTAATAAAAAAAAATAATAATTAAATAGTCCAGAAAGCTCCATTATTCTACATGTGTTTGTGTTTACATTTGTTTAAAAAGCTGCTGCAATTGATTTAACCTTTACAACCTTTCTCTAAAATGCCCTCCCAATGCCTCCAGTAGTAATGTAACAAGAGCTAAAGAACAGCAGGATGGGAGAAGGGACAGTTCAGAGACAACAGGACTGTATCACACAAATTTTTATCGAACATTCACAACCTAAAAAGTCGAGATGCACCTTATTTCCTAGCCATGCAACAAAGTAAGACAGTTTTTATATGAAGCTGCGAGATTTTCCCTAATGTTTGACTTTAGCCCTAAAGTCAATAGTACACTGAGCAACACTCGTGTTGAGCATGTGGAAACCTGCTCAGTGCAGGTCTCCATTAAATTCTCCACGACTGACAGTCCTTATTCCAGGAGAAAGTGCAGCCGCTTTACATTGATTTTGTCTTGGTAACAGCCCGCATACCTTTATAAGATTGTGGAATATTTCTGTCTCACCCTGAGTGAGAAGCTGACACCAGATACATCTCTGCTGTCAGCAGTGAGTCAGCCTGCAGAGATTGTTCACTTCCACACATGCAGCCCTGCAGAGCTCTAACACAAAGTGCATGTGATGGTAAATGTGAGCAAGGACAGATCAAGTGTGGGGGTCACAGTAATACGAAAATGAAAATGTGAGTCAGAATTTACAACTTCTGTACTTGTTTGACATCATGGTATTGGAATAAAATGTATTCTTAGACATGTAAAATGTCTCTCTGGCTCTGCGCTTTATTTGAGATCCTGTTTCCTACGTATAGATCCTGTTCCAAAGTTGCATTTAGAGCAAAATGAGTTCCAGTTTGTCTTTCAAAATATTTTCATTTAAAAGTAAAAAGCATGGGGACGTACTGTCCTTAGCCCCTTTTCCACGGAAAATCCCGGGATTTTTTTACCTGGGTAAATGGAACCCCGGTTAATTTGAGTGCTTTCTGTTTCCACTGCTTTGAAAGGCCACCGAAAATGTATTTAAACAGCCCAATGACACATGGGGAAGTTGTAAAGATGTAAAAATGGTGGTAATAAGATTTTTTGTGGCATTTTTTCCATGTCCCTGACTCAAAGTCCCACTAAATGTCTTCATCAACAAAAATGCTCAAAAGAGCCTGGACCTTATCATCCATCCACCAATCGTATGTCCTCCTTCTTTGGTCTATTCTCGATCACAAAAATTACGCTTCAGTATGAATCTAATGTAAAGTAGAAAACAACAACAACATGTAGGTCTTTATCCTTAGCAAGATACAGTTTGAGATTGCAAAAAACCTCAGAACAAAGAAGCAACAAGTTTACAAAACAACATCATGCCAGGTGGTGTGAGGGGGTGCATTTGTTTATCTTGAGCATGTGTGTGTGTGCAAGTGAGTGTGTGCAAGTAAGTCCATGAAGCACTGTCACAGAAGCCATTGTACTTGATGGTACGTTGGAATGTTCATTAACCGGCAACAAAGTTCTGAGCAGGTCCACAGATGTCCTCGGGGAAGGGAGGGGGCAGAGGGAGCAGAGCGTCATGTTTACATAACTTCCAGGAGAGGTTGAAGATAGCCAGCCATCAAGGCCGTGCAGGGGAGCCAGATTCAGAAAAACAATACTTATTTGGGTTAGGGTGACTCTTAATTTTCCGTCAGCCTTGAGAGTCTCACTGGTGCTTCTCAAAGGCGAATCCAAACAGCCAAATTCCTGGTCTTTTGCCAGATTACATTATACAGACAGTGGGCTGTTTTCCCCAGTTGTGTGGAGTGTAAAGTGGCCCACCCCCACGTGTTATTGTGAGTTGTCAGTATATGTATATGATGTCCGAATGAGGGGAATTTCCTTGGATGTTTCCCTTAGCAGGAAAAGTCAAAAAACGACGTCCATTCATGGCTTGGCAACAGAGGAATACCACCCTTCACTCTTTTTAAGGTAACAAGCATTAGCAAAAAGTTATGTTACTGTGTCTAATGGCAAGATGCACAGCCAGTTACAGTCTAACTACTGAAGCAGATAACGCAGCTAATTACCAAACATCAGTTTATCAGACTCCGGATGTTCGTTTAGAAATAGTAAAACTACAAAAAAGACAATATTTTGCATAGTAAACATTTAATTTACAACTATAATTAAATATAGCTGATGTTTATTCTGAATCCACGAGTTAAATTGGTGTATAAAATCCAGCACCCAGGCATGTAGACGTGTTCTACAAACATTCTTGAAATTGATCTTTCCCACCAGCTCAGTGAATTTCAGTGTGGTACCATGAAAGCAGGCCACATGTGCAATAATTCCTGTAGTGGAATTTCCTTACAACTTAATATCCCACAGACAACTGTTAATGGTATTTTAACAAAGTGGAAGTTATTGAGAATGATAGAAGCCATGTTAAATCACAGAGCGGGCTGGAGACCTATAAACTGCAAGTGCTCTTCAGATCAGTTTAAAAACACTGCAAAGCAAGCCAAGGCTGCAGAGGTGTAAAACATGCTCCCACTGGACTGCAGAGCAATGAAGATGTGTTCTCTGAGGTAACAAATCATTGCCTCTACCTGTCAATCTAATGGATGAACGTGGGTTTGGCAGTTGAAGGGGGAACAACATTGCCTTACTGCAACAAGTCAAGTTTAAAGGTTGGTGCAGAGAAACATATGGTGTGGGGCTGTTTAGGGCTTTTTGGGCCCTTAAATTACAGTGTAAGATGCTCTTAATATTTATGCATCACAAGATTTCATGCTCCCTACTTTGTGGAAACAGTTTGAGGATGGTCCTTTCATGGATGAGAGTGTGTGGTGTGGAAAAACATGACTGGCCAGCACAAAGCCCTGACTTCAACTAAACTGAACATCTTTGAGATAAATCTAGCAGAGACTGCGAGCAAGGCCTTCTCATCCAACATCAGTGTCTGAGCTCACAATTGCACTTCTAGAAGAATGGTAAAAAATGTCTATAAACGCATTCCTCGACCTCATGGAAAGCCTTTCCAGGGGAGTTGAAGCTAGTAGAGCAACAAATGGTCAGCCAACATCTTTAAACCTCAATTAAAATCAACCCCAGTTCATGTGTGTGAAGGCAGATGAGTGACTATATTTAACAATAAAGTGTATTTGACAGCTGATACATGTTTTAAACACTGTTAACACCCTTACCTGTGTCCTCTTTAAAGTGTATTTCAGTCCTGTAAGACTCACAATGAAAAGAAACATAGGTGGCGATTAGAGAAGTTTATTTACAAATATTTCTTCACCCGCCGCTCGGACCCCGGAGGAAGACAAGAACACTGAGAATGACGTGAGCTTGAATGAACAACTTATGAATAGAATTAGAGATGTCTTCCCTTTAGGATCCGACTGGTGGTGGAGTGGAGGCCTGAGGAGGTAGGGAAATCGGGAGGAGCTAGGAAGCCAGATGGTGGAGGTGGGGAGGAGGAGGGTCGCAGCTCAGCTTGAAGAGTGATGAAGTCCGTGAATGAAGATATTTAAAGCAGAGCCTTGGACGGTGATTGGCTGAAGAGGAAATGCGGACTGGAGCACGGACAAGTGGTGGAGTCACTGGACGGAGCAGAGGAGGAGGTGAGTCTTCCAGATTGAATTTTCGTCAAAGCTCCATTTGTGCATCAAAATTAAAATGACAATCAACAGTACAGCAAATGTTATTAAAGCCGTAGTAACGATCGATGTTACTACAATAGGTAATATTTCAGCTGCAACAGCAACAAAGGCTGCAATTGTTTTTAAATAAACAACTTATATTGTGCTATACAGCTGCACATTAGTTTTTGTTTTTTTTTATTTATGTTTAATGGTGCAATACTGAAAGACTGTGGCACTTTTGCTCAAGGTAAAATTCTCATACTGGCTCTGAATAGAATCTTTGTACATGCTCTTCATTTTAAGCAGGCCTAAAATTTATGAGCTACAGTAAAAACAATCCTCAAGCAGCCAATAATTATGTGACTGACTATGCAATAGTCTGTGAAGAAATAAGTGCATAAGAACTGAAAAAAATTTAAATGAAGGGGATTTTTTTCATCTAATTACACTGTGTCCTAGTTTTATAGTACTCTGAAAAGACAATCCGGTACAACCATTTTTGAGAAAGAGTTTCACATGTGAGTAAAATTGTGAGTAATTATTTTTTGGGAGAGACCTGGATGAGATGATCGCACTATTCCTTTTTATACAAATAAAAATGCAAGGTATGCTGTACATTTGTATTCCCCCACCTTAATTATGATACCACCAAATAAAATCCATGGCAACATGTTACCTTCAGAAGTCAGCAGAGCCCACCTGCGTGTTTAATCTCACCGTTCTGTGAAGGCCTCAAAGAGAACATCAGTGAATGTACAACATCATGAAGACCAAGAAACACACCAAACAAGTAAAGAATGAAGCTGTGTGGAAATTTGAAGGAGGGTTAGCCCATGAAAACAGTTTCCTAAACTTTGAAAATCTGACAGAGCACTGTTCAATTTGTCAGCTAAAAACAACTCCAAACCTCGTCAAACAGGGCAATCTACCCAAGCTAACAGACTGGGCAGTCTGTTAGTTTGGGTTGTTGAAGTCTGTTGACAGGACAACTGTTAGTCAGGCTTTCCAAAACTTGGCCTTTATTGAAGATTGGCAAAAAGATATCCATCGTTAACAGTAACCCATAGAAAGTCCTCAAGTCCTCTTTGCAGTTTGCCAGAAGTCATGTAGGGACATAGCAAAAATGTGGATGAAGGTGCTCTAGACAGATTGCTTATTTTGACTACATAAAAAAACTCAGATTAAAATACCAGAAAACCTTTTAGAGGCGGTCAGAAACAGCAAGATAACTTGGAGCTGTAATTTAAACAAAACGTGACGCTACAAAATATTAACTCAGAGGGGCCAAATACAAATGCTTGCCACGCTTTTTAGAAGAGCATTAGTACAGTTTGGTTTGGTGTACTACATAAAATCTGAACAACATGCATTGAAGTTTGTGCTTCACAAAAGGTGGAAAAGCTGAAGGGACATGAACACCTGCAAGGCATTGTAACCAAACCTATGTCTTTGTGGTTAATGTCCCTAAAATGTTGCTGTATTATAGAACATAAATACTGGATGAACAGAAGAAACATGCTTATCCAGAAGAAAAAAATGCCACCTAATAGCACTTCTCAAGATAAGCAATTAACTTCAAACACTTCTTATTTGCTTAAAGAGACATGAAGATAATACCATCGTCTGTTCCTTGGCTTAGCTGCAGTAACTTTAGATGTAATCCATTAATTAGTCAGCCTCAAAGGATCTTTTGGACAGAGTGGGGCATGTTGTTTCCTGTGTCTTCCCTTTTATTTTAAGCTCACATAAACAACTTTTGGTTTAGCAACAGCTGGCTCCGATATGTACCTACAAATTGTCAACATCTTCAAGTAATTATGTTGGAATGGTTATTTACAAGAAAACACTTTTTTCAAAGGTAATCTTTTTTTGTTTCAAGCCATTTGAGCTTTATGACATTTGGAATTTGGAAAACTTCCTACGGTAAACTACAGAGTAAAGGTGTAATGCCCTCAAGACTGGCTTATATGGACTAACATGGACTGAGATATCTCCAAAACACAATTTAGTATGTTCTGTAATCCCACATGAGTTCGTGCCCTCAGAAGTCAATATAAATAAGAAAATTTTGATTTCAGCTGGAGGTAAAGAGCAAAATAACGGAGAGCAAGATGCAGATATTATAGCACTAATCTAGCATGAAATGGTCTTTTCTGTCATAGAGACAGAGGCAGCTCAAACCTGTACTTTAAAGGTAAGTCACTGGGGGCACTTCCACAGAGCTCCACCTCACAAATGCCCTTTGGTGCCAAGCTAAAATGGAGACCTGCCTCCAGAAGGAATGTTTAACCAGGCTGAGCACAGAACCTTATTCCTCAAAGAAGCATGAGTGGATTTCTGTTCTGAACCTGCTCGATGCCATTTCAACCAGAGACCTGCTCAAAATGAGACTTCTCATACCTATGATAATGAGAACAGTTATTTTAAACAGGCAAACCAGAGAAATGAACAGGATGTGATGAAGCATAAAGTAGGTGCACCGGACAGAAAGAATTCAAGCACAAACAAAAAATTATCTAAATTTCTAAAAGGAATATTTGGATCAGAAAGCAAAAGATCTGGGTTTTGTGCTGTTGGTGTAGGGGTTTAAGTGTGCACGACTCATGTACAAAAGACTTTGGTCCTCGACAGTCCCGGGTTTGAGTCCCGGCCCCGGTGACATTTGGCACATGTCTTCCCCTCTCTTTGACCCCCGTTTCCTGCCTTACTAAGGTAAAAAAAAATCTCTGGGAAAAAAAAAAGCCACTAATGCCACAAAAAAAAAAAAAAATCTTTAAATAGAAAGATGTTAGCAAAGATTAAAATTTTTAAACTTTGAATAATCATTCCTAAAATAGGTTATCAGTGATCAGTAAGAAAACAAGTAAATACTTATACTTATTGCATTTTTAAATAAATGTATGAGTTCAGTTATACAGAAACTTTAAAAAGGAAGATCAAACCAGTTAGGCTTTTTCCTGAAGGACCAACTTCAAACCACACTGAACCAAAAAGAGGCCGAGCAAAACAGGTGGGACTATTTACATGAAAATGTATTAGGGTAGAATTTTATCGGTGTCTTTGGGTAGCTGTGGCTTGATGAGAAGAAAAGTGGTATGGCAATCTTCACGTTGCAAGTTTAATTCCAGCTTCCCCAAACTATATGTTTATGTGACCTTGGGCAAGCCACTTAATTCCAAGCTGCTGACTGATCCGTGTTTTGATGAATTGCTATAAGAGCAGCTGGCTGAGTGAGACTTGTAGTGTAAAAGGACTTGAGTTGTTTTGAATGGTCACTATGACTGGAAAAGCACTATATAAGTTTTTTTTTTTTTTTTTACATTTTTGAGCAGAATGATTAAAGAAGAACTAAACCCCAAATCAACTTTTTTGCGGATAAACTGTATAATTTGGGCCTTAAGGGTGCTATCTTTATGTTACAGAGCCATTTTTTTTTTATTTCATGTTAACTTGTTTAATTCTGCAATATTTGTCCAAAACTGTCTCAGTGCTGCCCTCTTAGGGTTGAACTGTGGTTACTGCAGTTTAATTTTCCTATTGGTTCAAACGGTACTGCTTGGTACATGCTTACATCACAGCCCCAACATTCGGGTATAAAACCGTCTTACTCAGACACACACCCTCGTAGCATAGCCTCAACACTGACGTCTATAGGAAACCTAGACAAACGGCCCAATAACTACTTTATGAATCTCACCGCCCACTGGAACATAATGTGTCAGTCATCAGAACTCTGCAGCATTGAGCTGAACAGATCCTCACAAGGACTAAAGTAAAGGACAGGAAACAAACACATCAAGAACGTACTTCAAACTTGTGGATACCTTAACTGGGCCAATGTTAAAGCACCCAGGATTTCAAAAGAACACTCAATAGGAGAAATGAAGAGAAACCATTCCATATGTGGCTGGAGTATCTGGGAAACTAAGAAGGTTATTTTTCAAGGATATTATTCTTGTGAATTTTAAACCCATCAACACTCTCAGACAGAGACTGGTTCATCTCAAGGATAAAACACACAAATACAAGCTCAGCAGTGTGGTATGTGTAGTGCAGTGCAACAAGGAATGTTCAGACCTCTGCACTGGAGAAACTAAACAGCAACTAAACAAACATACTCTGCTCAACACAGTACAGCAAACTCATCGGGTGAAGTACAGTGGTTTTTCACATCTCAAGAGAACGGCCGACATGTTTGAAAACAGCAATGTGCACATTTTGGTCAGGCATGATGGGTGGTTTTAGAGAGAAGTAAAACACCTTAACATCTATGTTCAACATGAAAAATCAACAGAGGAGGTGGCCTTAGATTTCATCATTCAAACACATACTCTGCAGACCTGACTCATCTCCCCAAGCAGTTACTCAGCAAAACACACTTTGGGACATGTGACCAAAACAGCTCACATGGCATCAATAGGGACATATTTGGATCGTCAAGCAACAACGGCGCAGACATTTGCAAAATAATGGGTAGGGCCAGTAACTCTGGTGTCTTCCCCATTAGTGACTTCAATGATCCTATTACTCTGATTGTTCTGACTACGTAAAACCTGTTATTTCCAACCATGTTCAAAACTGAAGAGGCCTTTTGGATGAGAAGTGAAACAAGAAAAGATGATAAGGTCAGCTGATTTGTACAGATTCCCATAGACATGCATAAAATGTTTTTTAGGACCTTACCAGTCCCGCTCTCTTCATTTCACCCTGATCATGTGAATAAACAAATATTCCTGAAGAACAAACTTATTAACTTTGTATCCACTACAAAGCAGAGACACCTGACCTTAATATAAACATATGAGCCTTACTGTTCGTTGCTAGAGACTCCAAATGACTAATGAGAATATGAACCTACATGTTTAGTTAAATTCTTACTAAAATGATTAGTTTGAAATGTGTAATGCCAGGATTTAACCCTTATTGAACATTAAACAAACAAACAAAAAAATCTATAGCTCCAGTGAAATTTTAATAATTCTTTCAGTAATATTTAATACTCTCAATTATTTTTTTATAGAGCATATAATCAACAATAATGAAAAATGACACTTTTCTCAAAATCCAAGGCAAATTGTGATATATTATTCCTTTTTTATTCATTTTTGTCTGCCTGCCTATAAGCTTACTGTTATGTCAGATTTTGTTTTGTCTCTGGCATGGTTCCCAACTCGCAAATCTTTGGGCAACATGAAGCTTTGTCCTGTCCTTTAGTCTGCTGTCTACATAGTAAGATTGTCGGTGGGGAAAAAACGATGTTCTGATTGTTCCTAAAGATAAAATTAGAATTACAAGTACTACCAATCACACACGCACCACCACACACCTACGTTTTAAGAATGTATAAGGTACTATACTCAAACTTTCTCTTGGTGAAAAACCGCTTTCTCCCAGATATAATTTGATAAATCAGGAGCCTTACCCTGGATATGCTGGTTCACCATGCTCTCCAGGCGATCCAATCGCTCCATGATCCGGAGAGTGTCACCTTTTTTGACCCCTTCAAACTTCCCCTCCGCTAAAGGCATTGGGACCTTGATGTAAATATTGGCGATGTAGTTAGTAACCCATCCGACATAGAGCAGGCAAACAATGTTGGTCATGCCGCTCAGGATCACGCATGTGGACACCAAAGTTTTGGTTCTCCTGGTGCAAGCCATGCCGACATCCCTCCATGCAGCACAGCCTGCAGTCTCCCTTCGGATCGCGGGACAGGACGGCAATTTTCCGCACAGAGAGACGCACACGAAGAAAAAAATCCTGCAAGAATAAAGTTATTCTCAGCGAGTACGCAACGACGCAAAATCTCAAACGCTGAGCGCCTACTTTAAAAGTGCAGTTGGTTTATTTCTCAAGCGGCTGAAAGACAAGTAAATGTAAAAAATCTACAGGTGAAGATCCTTCCTGTCCTTTTCTCTCTCGCTCCACTGCGAACCTCCGTGCGCACAGTTGCATTTGAGGTTGGAGAAAACAGGAGGGACAAAGTGCATCCTACTGCAGCCAATGGGAGGGATGGGGAGGACTGACAGCCTCCGAGTCCCCGCTACGCACCGATTCACTCTGATTTGATCGGATCATTCTCACAGTGCAATGAACCCAGTATTAATAAATACTATAACATTGTTTGAATTGAAACAAAAACATTGTACCCTTTAATATATCATTGTATTCGCCCTTTGCATAGTCAGGGTGAGTACAAAGAATTTCTCAGTATTGGTCCCTATTTTTCAAAAGAAAACATTCATTAACAAGGACTGAAACACTTGCAAACTAAGCAGCACTCTATCTGCTATAAATCTGGATAAAGCCAATGAAACATCAGATATAAAGGTATGCAGGGGTCATGTGCTGTACTTTAGATGCTTGGAAGGGGTCGCTGCTGTGGTTAAACCAGCGATCAGGATGAGACATCAGGATACATGTTGAATGTGACCTTAACCTTTAAGCATTTGGATCTTTGCAGCATTGTGTGCTCCCCTTTCTTTACATCATCCAGATTTATGAAGAATTTTCTATGCTATCTAACATTTTATTAGCATTTGATAATGGCTGCAATATCACAAGAAAAAAAGAAGGAACCCCAATGAGCAGTGAACATTTTGCCCATAGTCATTCTTGTGATATTGTGTATTGATTCTGATATATTTGAGAGTTTAATATTTACATTGCTGCTGAGACTTTAATTCAAAGACCCTCCGACCAAGTGATTGTCCCTTCCTCAGGTTGTGTGATTTCTGTTTTATTATAGATAAAGTTATGCAAAAGCTCTCTCCTCTTCTCTTCTGTTTGTTGACAAAAAACCTAGATTATATTTTGACAGCTGTTTCTAATATCATCGTTGTCAGATGTCAATTCTCTAATAACAGTCTTTTTACATCCAATCTGCTATCCAGACTGCTATAACACAGCAGGCTGCCAGACTGAAATTATTAAATCCAGTGTCACAATCATTTCTACCAGCATATTGTGACACTTTATTTCCAATATGTTTTCATGAAAATGACTCAGCAAATGTTTGTTGAAGAATTACTGCCAAAGGAAACAGAGCTAATGCTGACAAATTTCTGTCTGTGCAGTAATACCCAGCTCATTAAGTTCTCACTGGGCATTTCAACTACAGCCAGTCTTTTTATTTTGATTCCTTGATGTGTACCGCAAAACTACTGCAGCGCCCCCTTGTGGTTCCCAAAGGACGCAACAAATTACGTTGCAGCAACAGATAACACGAAAATGTTGCAAGCTGTAACATTGTTCTAAAGGAGGACATAAAGAAATATAATACACCAGAAACCAAATGTCCAGTTGTTGCCCATGTTCATATGCAAGCTTGAGTTAACACTGCAGCACAGCTAGCTGCTACAGGAAGTTGGAAAAATAGCTAAACTCTGTTTAGCCTTTGCTGTAAAACTTGCTGACTGCAGGATGTTGCTTCATTGTTAGCATGGTTATACAAATGTGCTTATATGCTTATATTAGTTTTAATTATGCATTGGGATTTTCTAAAGAAAAAGCAGCAAGTCAGATAACTGCCTATATCTTCTCTTAAGTTTGAAAGCTGGAAAATTTTTCTCACTCCTAGCCCTTGCTTTATTTTTTATTTCGTGGTCCACTTCTGTTCTTTGGCCACAAAATAAATACATTTTAAATTTTAAAGATTGCAACAGAAATAATGTATCAGTATTGTTTTTCTTTTTCCCCTCTGAATATACTCCTAATTTCAGTCCTCGCCATACATAACAAATAAAAAAATACAGAATTAACTGAATTTAGAATTCCATACCAGTTTAACAAAATAAACCTCTCTTTTTATTTGTAGAAAATACATTAAAAGTTTTTTTTTTTCCATCCTATTTGTTGATCAATAACGTTTTGTTGGTAAATAAATTGGTCAACCTGGGGCACTTGTAGACAAAGTATCATCATATGTTTTGACTTTGTCATTGTGTATAGCTATGAATTAACACATGTGAAATTATATACTGAAAAAAAGTGTGAAACAACTGAAAATATGTCTTATATTCTAGGTTCTTCAAAGTAGCCAGCATTTGCTTTGATTACTGCTCCACACACTCTTGGCATTCCGTTGATGAGCTTCAAGAGGTAGTCACCTGAAATGGTTTTCACTTCACAGGTGTGCCCTGTCAGGTTTAATAAGTGGGATTTCAAGCCTTATAAATGGGGTTGGGACCATCAGTTGTGTTGTGCAGGAGGTGGATACAGTACACAGCTGATAGTCCAACTGAATAGACTGTTAGAATTTGTATTATGGCAAGAAAAAAGCAGCTAAGTAAAGAAAAACGATTGGCCATCATTACTTTAAGAAATGTAGGTCAGTCAGTCCGAACAATTAGGAAAACTTTGAAATTGTCCCCAAGGGCAGTCGCAAAAACCATCAAGCGCTACAAAGAAACTGGCTCACATGAGGACCGCCCCAGGAAAAGAAGACCAAGAGTCACCTCTGCTGCTGACGATAAGTTCATCCGAGTCACCAGCCTCAGAAATCGCAGGTTAACAGCAGCTCAAATTAGAGAACAGGTCAATGCCACACAGAGTTCTAGCAGCAGACACATCTCTAGAACAACTGTTAAGAGGAGACTGTGTGAATCAGGCCTTCATGGTAAAATAGTTGCTAGGAAACCACTGCTGAAGACAGGCAACAAGCAGAAGAGACTTGTTTGGGCTAAAGAACACAAGGAATAGACATTAGACCAGTAGAAATCTGTGCTTTGGTCTGATGAGTCCAAGTTTGAGATCTTTGGTTCCAACCACCGTGTCTTTGTGCGGTGCAGAAGAGGTGAAGGAAGCATGGAGGAGGAGGTGTGATGGTGTGGGGGTGCTTTTCTGGTGACACTGTTGGGGATTTATTCAAAATTGAAGGCATACTGAACCAGCATGGCTACCACAGCATCTTGCAGCGGCATGCGATTCCATCCGGTTTGTGTTTAGTTGGACCATCATTTAGTTTTCAACAGGACAATGACCCCAAACACACCTCCAGGCTGTGTAAGGCCTATTTGACCAAGAAGGAGAGTGATGGGGTGCTGCGCCAGATGACCTGGCCTCCACACTCACCGGACCTGAACACAATCGAGATGGTTTGGGGTGAGCTGGACCGCAGAGTGAAGGCAAAAGGGCCAACAAGTGCTAAGCATCTCTGGGAACTTCTTCAAGACTGTTGGAAAACCATTTCAGGTGACTACCTCTTGAAGCTCATCAACAGAATGCCAAGAGTGTGCGGAGCAGTAATCAAAGCAAAAGGTGGCTACTTTGAAGAACCTAGAATATAAGACATATTTTCAGTTGTTTCACACTTTTTGGTTCAGTATATAATTCCACATTTGTTAATTCATAGTTTTGATGCCTTCAGTGTGAAGCTACAATATTCATAGTCATGAAAATAAAGAAAACTCTTTGAATGAGAAGGTGTATCCAAACGTTTGGTCTGTACTGTATATATATGGTATACTGTTTATTGTAACATTTTTTATTTAAATAGTGAGAGTTAGGCAAGAATAACATTCAGAAAATGGGTCATGGCAACATGATAAAAAACCTGTGATACAACACTATGCTTGAAATGTAATCTACTAGGCTTTACTGAAAAAAAAAGGTTAGTACCAAATCTGGACAAGCAAAGTCAAACTGATCCCTGGGAAATGGAGCTGGTTGACACAAACAAAATACCTTAATATTTACCTTAATACTTGCTCAGGTCCACAGTTTAATATTACTATTGTATGAGCAAAAGCAACAGCATGAAAACAATATAGAGTAAAACGTTTTTTCTTCTTAATCATTTCACTTGTTTAGCATCTTTCCTTCTGAGACGTTCACAAACAGCAGCCATTACTACCGAGGTAATAATAAAAAAATAAAAAATAAGAATTATAATTTACAATAAGATTTTAATTAAGAGTAAAAACATAATTTAACTTATAACTGCTTATTACTGTCATACTGTTATAATATAACCAGTACACTCTTTACATTTACGCTTCATTTACCTTTGCTGCACTTGGAGAAGCAAGTTCATTTAAAGCAACATTTACTTAAAATGTTTGTCTTTGTAACAGTTAGTAGAGAATGTATTTTTATTTTAGTAATATGTTGCAGATATTGATATTCTGTCACTCATTGAGTTCATTTTGGGGTAGCAAAAAGTAGTACCAAGTCACTTAACTCTGCTTAACAAAACCCTCAAAGTTCAGTTGTTTTGTTGACCTTTTTTAGCACCTAAGCCACATATGATTATCTTTATTTTGTACTTTGTCATTGAACAGCTAAGGACTGCCCTTGTCCTTTGTGTTATGGCTATATGATTCAGTGTTGGGTAGTGGGTCATTCATCTCAGCTAACAGAGCTGCCAAAGTGCAAGAAGGTCATTTTCCTGAGTTAGCACTGTGTGAAGCAGTTTTCTATTTGCCAGGAACATGGATGTGATGAAAACGCATTTTTCAGTTGCTTTCCACTTTCTTAAGGAATTTGATTCTTCTGAAAATCAATAAATTGTTTATGGGACTGTTTGTGCACTGAAGTTGCTATAAGCAGTTCTTGAATTAACCTCCTGAGACCCAAGATTTTGTTTGGTTTGCATTTTTTCTTTTTCCAAGCTAAATGGGATTAGTAGGACCTAATATGTTAAATAACTAGACTCTGTCATGATACTTGAAGTGGTTTTTGCAAAATGATGTCCTCATATGAGGACAGTCGGTTTATCTTTGTATTTAGAATTTATATTTGCAAATTGGAATCAGAAAGTCCAAATTACTATAAATACAAAATTTCAGCTTTCTACAATAAGCATTCTCCAAAAAAGTCCATGTCCCCATCTGGGGACATTGGGTCTATCTTCCTGAAGGATATAATTAAGATATGATTGGTTGAAAATTTATAAAACCAGTTTATTTCACACTGCAACAGTGGAGCATAAAACAAAAGACTAAAAATGTTGTATTTCAGGAAAAAATGGCATGGCTACACAAAGGTATAAGCAGCAGAAGACCTCTGCAAAAAGCAGTCTGCCCTTACAGAACTGCCCTACTGGCTTTTGAGAAACTTTCAAAAGTGTAAACAGGTGTGTGTATCCGGCCCTAACATGGATTTTCAGACATTTCAGTGCAAAACACCTTTAGAACAATCTGTCAATGTAGAACAGTCCTCCTGGCTTTTGAGAAACTTTTAAAAAGTGCAAAGAGGCATGGACCTTAGGCCCTAAATGTAGCTTTATAACAATAAAAGTGCAAAACATCAGCAACAACAGTCTGTCCTTACAGAACAAATTTACTGTTTTTGGAGAAATTTTCAAAAGTGCGAACAGGTGGGTACATCAGGCCCTAAATAAGGCTTTTCAAACATTACAGTGTAAAACACCTTTACAGAAAACAATCTTCCCTTCCAGAACAGCCCTATCGGCCTTTGTGAAATTCTGCAAAGCAGTTGCGTTGATTCTGTAAGCAGAGGAACACATTGCATTTAGTACACCGCACACAGGATTTCCCAGGGCAGCCCTGCCCTCTGAAATGTATCGGATTGTTCAGGTCAGCCAGATGGGCAGCAGAACATGTTCGGACAGAGGCATGTGGGACTGGGGTGACCCGAGATCCTTTCCTTGACTGTTGAGGGTGTGCGTTCTCTCCCATTGCATTTGCAACATGAGAATCTTTGTTAAGAGCGTCATGCTTGTTAAAGAATACCTGAGCCACTACCATGCGAAACTCAAGAAACTTCATAATAGCTTTTCTGGGGGTACCTGACTATCTTGGCAATACAGCAGCCAGCTGTTGACAAGAGCAAGATCAGTGAAGTGCATCAGAACACGAATTGTCCATTTCTTGGTGCGGACACTCATTCTGTAGTAGCTTATCATCCTGTCTGACAGGTCAACCCCACCCATCTTGGTGTTGTACTCTTGCACAATGCTTGGCCGTGTAACAGTCACATATTTTTTTGTCCTTCTTTGACCATCGCTGGCAGGTGTCTTCAGACTGTTCAGAAGAAAGCATGACAATTGGCTTATTGTCATACCACTTGACTACACAAAGCTGAGCAGAAGAAAGCATGACAATTGGCTTATTGTCATACCACTTGACTACACAAAGCTGCTCATCTGCCCTTGTGACTGTTGCTGAAGCACCTCTTCCTTGCCGTTTCAGGTTTGGGTCACTTGGCAGCTTCAGCATTGCTTTGGGGACCCGGTTCTTCATCACTGTCCAAGTTAGATACACCCGCTTTTTCAGCATGTGATCCACATCTGGTAAGGTCATGAAGAATCGATCACAATAGACTTTTGTATCAGCAGGCAACGTTTCAGACAAACATTTGATAACCAAGGCTCCTAAACCCAATCCCTCAGAATCTTGAATTTGTGAGCTCAGTGTCTTTGCACCTTGGTAGACCTCAAAGTCCAGCACAATTCCATCCACTGATGCCAGAAGAAAGTTCTTTATTCCAACTGGATTGGGCTTTGATGGCACATACTGTCGGAATGGGCATGCTCCAGTGAATGGGATCATCTGCTCATCTATTGAGACACATTGCGGTCGAGCCTGAAGGTGGCAGCCATTTAGTATGTGATTCATAAAGGGTCTCACCCTCCAGAACTTGTCAATGTCTCTCTTGTCTCCTGGAACATCGTTGTCAATGACAACTTTCAGATTGCTCCTCAGTTTAAAAAAACGATCACATGACATTGTATCACTAATGGCAGGAGCTCGCAGAGCATTTCACCAGAACATCCTTGTTTGTTGGTAATGTACACAAGACATCAAGATTGCTGCCCCAAAACAGTGATAAATCTCATCAAAAGAAGTGTTGAAAGATCTCCCACTCTTAGCCAGTGACATGGCATTTGTACAGTCAGCCACCAGTTTCATCAGCTCCGAGTCGATATAGTGCTCCACATAATCCTGTGGCTGCCAATCATTTTTCAGGCTATCATCTTCACCCTGAAACTGGATTAAGTCAGGGGTGAAAGGAGCAGATTTCCAACGATCTCTACATCCAGCATTTGGAGGTTCATTCCTGGGATAGGATTCTAGCTCACCATGCTGTTGTTTACGCTTGCGTTTGCGTGCTTGTGATTGTGGTAGCTCACTCCTGTTCTCGCTGTCACTATCGTTACTGTTGTAGTGATTAGCTTCTGCTGCATCAGATGGTGTATAATCATCAGAATCATCTTCTGGTGAATCAGGAGGTGAATAATCATCTTCAGAATCATCAGGCAATGGGTCAAAAGCAGGAATGTATTCATCAACAGCAGGATCACACTCTTCGCCATTTGATAAATCTTCAACCTCAGAGTTGTCTACAATTGCCATGAGCATTTGTTCTGCCCTTGACAATATAAGTTTCCCTGTAATGATAATATAAACCCCAAATTCAAATCAAAATCTATACCAGAGAAAGGTGGCTAATGAATGATGTATCTTGCTAGATAACTGAATTATTTACGCTTGTGAAGTGATTTAGATTTTCCTATATTTATCTAACCACAATTTCTGGACAAACGCCATTTACAATAAGTATTTATATTTATTAACTCTTACAAATATTCCCAGGTTTATCCAACCGCATGGCACAATTAATAACAAAATATAGTCCCAATGTCCTCAAATGAGAACTTTGTCTTTACCGGCATTGTACTTTGCTGCAAATGCAAGAATTAGTTAAAAATTCATTCCTTACGAAGCTAAAGATGTAACTGTGTCTAAATACACTGGTTTCAAGCATGAAATATAGTTAGGATTTTTACCTTGCCCTTTTTTCTGACGAGAGTTGTTGTGGAAGCTTTGTACTGGAATTCCCGCCATCTTGTTTTTACTAAAATTAGTGTAATGTTGTGATTTGACCACTAGGCGGTGCTGGTAGTGTCTAGTAATGAGGCCGATGGGTTAAAGTTGAAAAAGAATAAGTACCGTGGCACAGAGAAGCAAAAATTCAAAGTCCTCACTTGAGGACTCAGGGTCTCAGGAGGGTAAGGTTAAGATAAAACCCATAAAGTTGTGTGTTACACACTGTACAACATTTGCTGTGCTGTGGTCATTGAGCTCAGTTACTGATGAGGAATTTGTTTATTAATTCTGAAAAAGTAAGATACTCATTTCCATTTTGTTCTATTACCAAAAACAGACAGAAGGAGTCCACATGCAGTATTTATTTGTGTGGGACTGGACAACACACTAGGCGAGGTGGTCTGCAGTATAAACACTTTCCAGGAGTTACAGCTTTTCCCCAACATTTTGTCATATTGGCATAACAGTTCTTCTTAGTGCCCCAGGCGTACAGGGCTTGTATAAAACATTGCAGCATCGGAGGCAAATGAAAATCTAAATTTTCTATACTTTTAAATTTTTGAAGCTGTGCTATGTTAACCAAAATACTTGATGAGCTCACACACACAAACTTACTTCACCTAAGGACAGGGTTTCAACCTGTAAAATATTGCCACGAAAGTTTTTCTATTATTGTTTTCCTTCATTTGCCTCAGAAAGAGAATATAATTGACTTTGCCGCTTGTTATAATGGTGGAGATGAATGCTCGAATGTTTATTTATTTCATGATGTGATTTGTCAGATCCCTCTGAGTCGTCAATCACATCCCAAATTAAACCTCAGCTGTCTGTCTACGTGACTGAAGCAGCTCAGGATTGTGTGCATATCACTCACATGTTTGATTCACTCATCTGACATGTTCCTCCCTGTAATCTTTTCACCATCATGAGAGCAGATGAGCACAGCTATTTACTACTTTAACAATTCAGAGTTTGAACACAAATATCACAGAACATGCTCTATAGAATCAAAAGGGGAATTCTAAATCATCATTAAGGTAAGAATCAGTAATGTTAATTGTGCATCCATACCTCATAAAATATCTATTTTTCTTGATCGCACATTTACTCATTAGTTAAAGTTACAACTGTTGCATTTACCTTTGCTTTCAAATATGGAAACGTTTTCTGCCTCCTGTGTTTTAAACGGGTCCAGTCAACTATAACAAACTCAATTGAGGCTGAAATCCTACAACATACGTTATGGATATTCTGTCTATGAAAGTATCTGTGGTCATATTTTACGTATAAAAATAACCTACAACTTCAAGAACTTGTGTGAATGATTATATTGAAGATTTGGTTGTTGACCATCTAAGAGAGATTCACCATCATATTTTTTGGGAAATTATTGTTATTGTTTTGAGATTAGCTCAAAGGGCAACAGTGAGAAATTAGGGTCCCAGATGAGATTGTTAATACTCAGTGTCCTGCTAACACAATGATTTTTCCATGACAACCTCAAACTGTGGTGCATTTTAATTGTCAAACCATAAACGCCTGCAGGTGTTAGATTTGTGACTTCTATCAGCTTCTTTTAATCGGGGACAGGCTGGGGGACACTTTGAGGTTGCTATGACGGGCCCTGAAGCTCCTGCTGAGTGATCTCCTCGCCAAGCGACTGTCACATTTAGTCAGAGCAAACAGGCTTCCTTTGGGCTGATTAATTATTGTGTGCAAGAGGTTATCCTATAATAATCGCTGTCAAGTTTCAAAGACAAAAACACTAGCGGAGAAAAGCCCTTTATCAGGGGCAGTGAATAATAATTAATGAGCACAACACAAATACAAAAAATACCGGCAAGATTAACTCTTTGATCTTCTGATGTGTTTTGCTTTTTAATTCAACCTGAAAACCTAAATAAAAATCTAGCACTGCCGAAAAAAACGTGTGAGTATCTCTTTTTAACAACTGTAAGCCTTATACACTCCATTTACTGAACTTTCTCTATCTATCTATCTATCTATCTATCTATCTATCTATCTATCTATCTATCTATCTATCTATCTATCTATCTATCTATCTATCTATCTATCTATCTATCTATCTATCTATCTATCTATCTATCTATCTATCTATCTATCTATCTATCTATCTATCTATCTATCTATCTATCTATCTATCTATCTATCTATCTATCTATCTATCTATCTATCTATCTATCTATCTATCTATCTATCTATCTATCTATCTATCTATCTATCTATCTATCTATCTATCTATCTATCTATCTATCTATCTATCTATCTATCTATCTATCTATCTATCTATCTATCTATCTATCTATCTATCTATCTATCTATCTATCTATCTATCTATCTATCTATCTATCTATCTATCTATCTATCTATCTATCTATCTATCTATCTATCTATCTATCTATCTATCTATCTATCTATCTATCTATCTATCTATCTATCTATCTATCTATCTATCTATCTATCTATCTATCTATCTATCTATCTATCTATCCATTGTCTATACCTGCTTGGTCATGAGGGGTGCTGGTGCCTTTCTCCAGCAGTCTTTGGGTGAGAGGCGATGTACACCCTGGACAGGTCGCCAGTTCATTACAGGGAAACGATGAGCCACGGACACACAACCCTAGAGAAGTGTTTAAAGCGTTCGCTATTTGTAAACATATCTTTGCGATGTACTCCTACAGATCACATTAAGTAATATTGACTAAGATGCAGAAACATTCTTATCACTTCTTTCTATTTGAGGGTGCAGCTCTCTGAATCGAAATCTGTGCAAAAACGTATGAGTTAGCATGTCTGTTTTTAAAATAAACAACCCACGGCTACACAGCTGACATGCCTGATTAGCTACCTGAGATCAAATTATCACCCTTTCACTTTACATTACAAAAGTGCAACTGAGAAAAATAAATATTTTTTGAAACAACTATGTATAGAATTACAACAAAATGTTGTTGATATATATTTTGGGTCTTCCACCACTTTCTCCATTTTAGCATTCACTATCATTTCATTTCATTTAATCAAACTGGGTGCTGAAGCGACTTATGTAGTCAAATTAATTTTTGTTCAAGGATGTGCTTTGACTTGCTTCGCCTCAAATGTCACATTGGGCAATATTCTATACATTCAAAATGCAAGTAAGGTGTGCAGCGATTGCATGTGATTGAACATCGTCCCGCATAAAGATCGAAGCTGTCATGAATGTTGCACAGACTTTTTCCTTTGAATAAAGCAGCTTCAAGAGACTCAAAGCAGATCTGAGAACACAGGTTTAGTCCATCTTTAACCTGAAGACATTGCAGCTCATACCCAAAGTGCTCTGTTGCCATTAGGTATTCAGAATCTCCCCTTGCAAGCTCCATTAAGAGTCAGTCTCATTAAACCTTTATGCAAAACTGTTAAAATATTTCTTCAGGTGTTTCTTGGCCTATTCTCTGTGCTTAACCTACACAGTGTTTTAGCATAAGTTATGATTTTGCCTTTTAGCTTGTCTGTAGCTTGTTCTTAAATACTCTCTCTCTGAAGCAGTTGATACTTTGTTCTGCTACAATGCAAACCGGTTACAGTTTTTGATGCGGTGATGCTGAGGAATAATAGACTCTTCTGTTTTTTGTTTTTATAATTTTCACATAAACTTGGACTTTTTAGTTAAGACATTTGAATGTCTGTTGTTTAAATCTTAACAGTTTACACTATTTTCACACAAATATTTATTGCCTGAAACCTTTTCAGAATGACTAAAAATGAATCTAATATTCACTCTAATTCTTTGAGTCTTTTGTTTCAGTTTTACTCATTCATTTAAGTAGTCCAGCCTTCATCACTGTGTGGCATTGGTGTGAATGGGAATTGGATTGTGAGAGGAAAAACTGGAAGATAAACTTTGAACAAAAGAATCGCTGAATGCAATTAAACAAGAGAATTAAATGTCTCTGCAGAGAGAATGTAATGTCCTGCCTCAGCACATCCTTTCATTCATGAAAAAGAACTTTCATGTGTTGATAAAAGAAAAACCCTTTTCATTATGCAGTTCAATGTTTATCTTTTTTTATTTCCTCATTGAAAGTCTCAAATTTTATGCTCAGCTAGACACTAGACTAAGTCATAATTTTCTAGACTAAGTCAAAGATCTCAAGCTTAAAATGGCTTTTATGTTTTTGATTGTTTTTATTGTTTTTTTTGTTTTTTTGTTGACACATTCTCTTATCTTATGTTTATGTATGGTTCCATGCTTTTTCTTTATTTCAGATTGGGTCGATGAAGATCCCAAATTTCACATTGAAGAATCAAACTCTTCTTTTGTTTCCCTATTGTAATGTAGTCCACCACACTATGGCTAGTGCAATAAAAAAAAACTAGGAAGACAGAGTTATATACTGCTTCAAAATTTCAGGTGATTATTTTAGTACAGCTTACCCCTGAAAAAATGGATTTAGCACATCTGAATATTTTGGAGTGAAACAAAAACAGCGACAGTAATACAGCTGAGAGGAATTCCTACAAATATTTGTCAAAATACCACTCATTTCACAACTCAAATTTCATGAAGATGATGGATGGATGGATGGATGGATGGATGGATGGATGGATGGATGGATGGATGGATGGATGGATTGGTAGCTTTTGACTGAGGAACAAAGTACGACTTTGTGGGTTCCGCAGTTTTCTCCCTTCATCCTTCAAACAAGCCCTCAAGCTGCTCAGATTCTCTGCATGTTGTGAGCAATTGTTCTTGGTGATGAGTTTAAACAAGATGGTGCACAGACGCCACCTTATTCATTCATTTAGTTATTTGCATTTGCATATTATTTGCATACACAGTGGCAAACGAATGTATGGGAGAATGGATGGATGGATGGTTGGGCTCAACATTTAGACAATTGTAAAGGAAATAGTCTGGATCGACAGATCTTTTTTCATATAACTTTAGAGAAAGGTTAAGGAATTTTCTCCATGGATTAAATGAAAGGTTTAATGTGAATGCATCTAATTATTGGTCACCAATTTAAGGATAACCACTAGGAAAACAACTGGCAATGTAAAGAAATTGAGAATGTAATGGAATTATTATCTTTTCAGGCATGCAGGGTAAAAATGAGGTATTTGGATGGGAACAAGGATGTGAAATAGCTTGAAATTATCTAGTTTCTAAATACAGAAAATAGAAAAAAAAAAAGTTGGGAGAAGATCATTGTAAACAGGTTGTAAATTGGCACAATAGTTAGTTTCTGAATCTACAGAAGGGGGCGAACTTGCTGACACTGCTTATTAATTCTTTTTTTATATTATTAATTCATAACAAATCCAACATAAAACTCTTTGCATGATTTTGAAACATTTCCCCCTACAGCTGTGACGGTGGCAGAATTGTTGGGTTAAGGGTGAAAATAAATGTTACTGTTAATAATCAGCCTTAAAAAATAATAATAATAATAATATATATATATATATATATATATATATATATATATATATATATATATATATATATATATATATTTGATATATCAAGAAAACATAGCAAGGACAAAATTAACCTAGGTCTCAAAAGTGTTTTACGAGAAGATGGATTTTTTTAATCTCCGGAAATCACTGCAGCCTATCATCATTAATTCATCTTACTGTCATTCTCATTTTGCAGATGACACATTTCAAGCAGAGAAACAGATGTACTGGCTGATTGATATAATTTGTAAAGCAGAAGCATACCATGCAGGGGTAGTTATTTTTGTAGTGTGAGGCAGATGTTTGCAGCACAAAAAAATGGTAATTGCAAAATAATGTCTATTTAACTTGGGATGTTTGATTCATTGTGAGTAAAAATAGTATTTTAAATTGAATCTGACAGTAAGACAAGTTCAGTCCAGAGGCATGGGAATTCAGAAAGAAAACACAAGTTATACCATTTTAGCATCAAGAAATACTGAAATTAATACTCTGTTTTTATTGTTTTAAATGTACCAAAAACGACTTTTGACAAGGTCAAAGCCTTATTTTATAACCATATATCTGTATTCTTGCTTGTTTGGAAGAGGGCACAATATACGGCTTTACATGTGACTAGTATAGAAAGGGGGACTGCGTGGTGGTCCAGGGGCCCCTGTACTCTGGGGGGCCTTTGGATGTCTGTGGCTCCAATCTCCTCCATGTCTGCCTCGGAACCTGTAGGGCAGGTCTGTATGTATATTGAATATTCTTATATGCACAAGCATGCTCACACACACCCACAGGTGTTTGGGTTCAGGTATTTACAGATATAAAGATATCTTCTATTTTGAGCTGCTGTTGCCACTAAATACATCTTGTGTTAATTAGTACCTTGTACTTTTCAGTGATGTTGCTGTTGCTGTAAGCCGTACTGCTCTACGTGTGAAAGAAAATCTGTTGGGCTTCTTCTTGGCACTCTGAGTGCTACTCTGCTGGACAGGACACGTATAAAAAAAAGATAAAAAAGGAGCGATAATAAAGCATGGTGAGACACTAAACAAATATTCTTAACAATCCATCACATCATCATAGTGTTGAAAGACTTTGTCTCTAAAACCAGTGCATAACAAGAAGGAAACATTTGGCAAGAGCAGTCCATACTATGAAATGCAGGCTCATCTATTCTTTAATTTCTTTGAAATAAATATTTTATGGTAAACCATATTTTATATGTTCTAAAGTCAAGCTGACAACCAAACCTGATCTTATTAGTCTTTTAATTCCCACCAACCTCACAAACGTAAAATAAACATTCGTCCCTCAGCCCTGGATGAAGAAGCAGTATGTTTTTTCCCTTTAAAAGATGTCAGGTGAACATTTCTAAAGGCTCCCCACAAATCACTCAGAAACAAACAGGGGATCTTTACAAGTCATAACCAAGCCCTCTGATATACAAGCAGACTTTCTGTCCATTGTTTTGATTCAACTACAACTTTATTCAGAAGTATGCTATGTGATCTGTTTGAGGTGATAAAACCTCTGCTGAAAAGATAAACGTCAGTGGTATGACAGATTCCAGAAGTGAATGTTTTTGTTACAAGTCATGTTTGTATCTACCTCAGCCAGGGTCAAACATTCTGCTCCTTCCCTTTCAGGGTTTTGGAAAACTTCCTTTCATACTTTGTTCATTATTGTACTGAGTGCAGTGTAACCTAACATGGTGTGGATTAATTACATAAAGCTAACAAAGGCAATAAAAGCATTTCCCTAGAATTGACTTGCTACAGTGAAAGGATCCTTTAGTTGTTTTTTGCATCACTAGTGGCTTTTGTTTTTCCCAGAGTTTTTATGACAGCAGTTAGACAGGAAACAGAGGTGGGGAGAGAGGGGAAGACATCCTGCAAACATCACCAGGGTCAGGACTTGAACCCATGACTGCCATGTCCAGGACCAAAGCCTCTTGGACATGGGTTGCGTGCTTGAACCCCTACACCACCAGGGTCACGCCCAGGAGCCCTTACTTTTAATGCATGTGAAAAGCGGCATGAATATTTTGGCATATGTTTTTCCTGATATGTACAGAGTCATATTAGAATATACAAATGGCACAGACTTTAAAGTTTCTGAAATCAAAATGTGACAGAATGGTGTCATCTTTCCCAATATATTTTTGTTAGAGATCCTAGTGCAGGTTTTCAGGTTGGTTTGGATCAGCAGATAGCATCTGCACCACAAAAAGAAAAACAAAGATGGCAAACAAAAAGATGAAATAACACACCACTGCAAATGAAAAGCTAGTCTTTCAAAAAAACTTTTATGTAAAAAAAACTCAACAAGCAAGACAACCAAAATGAGAACATCTTTAAAGAATCATGGTAAAATACAAAAAAGAAAGACAGCAAACAAAACCATAACAGAATGCAAGAAAAACCAAGAACATGACAGATGCACAAAGGATTTGGTTTCTCTCTGAGGGTCTTAAAAAACAAGACAAATGTAGGTCAGAAACACCTACAAAGAGCATAGATACTATTTAGGATAAGAAGAAGAGTGCATGGTCAACTCAGGAAGCAATGCCAATTCATTAGACCGTATCAAGAATAGTACATTCAAATAATGGGATTATTTAGGGTCCTGCAGTGGTTATTATGGTGTTTTCCTTATGTGAGATCTAAGACTCACATGTTTGCAAGTAAAAACCTACACTTACTGTTATACTGGTATACTTTTTATGAAAATTGTCCATATCCCTTTTAAAATGTTGTTGAAAAGACATTAAGAGAATCCCATGTATTTCTTCTTGTGACAACCCAGACAACTGATTTAAGTTGTTAGAGGCAAGTACTTAACATTCATCCCAAAGTTTTTTCTTCTGTCATCTAGTTTGCTCAGGCATTGAAATGCTAAAAGTGGTATGGGACTCCTAATAACCTTTCCATTAAAAAAAAAGTCACATCCTTAACACATCCGTTCAGCTCAAGGCTTAAAGGACAGCCTTTGTTAATGTGCACTGCTATCATACACTACACTTAGAGGATTAAAGCAAGTATGTGGGTGGAGGTGCACACAGGTAAGTGACACTCTGGCACTCCGAGAGGTCCGCACCTGAACAAAACACTGCTGGTCAGACACAGGTCTCTGGTTGGTGACATACAACATGAGCTGCCCTGGAGGAGTATCAGACCTTACTGTTTCAGCAGCAGTGACAGAAGACAAAACGACATCATGTTTTATAATAATGTTAGGTAAAATTAAGGATACATTTCTGCTTTTGAAAGTCAAATTTTACCTGAAAACCTGTTAGTGTAGTTCTACTCTTTAAAATCTTGCTATTTTGTTATGGTTGTACACTTTTGCCACTTTATCTTGAACAAAAGATTAAATATCAAACTGGTACTTTGCAGCACTGCAAAGACATACAAGTTCACACTGGCGGTCTATAAAACAAAGACATGGGGGATTATTTCCAAGTTTTCTTTTGTCTTCATAAGTTTTAATTGTGGTATAAAAACATTTTTATAATAAAGTGGTTGCTGAGTTTCTGTTTGTGGATTTTCATCATCTGGCAAAGAAATACAGTGCCATGGAAATGTGTTTACACTCTACCTTGCTTTTCTGTTCCACTTAAATGTTTCAGAAAAGATTTCATTTATTGAAGATAAAATATATCACAACCAAGCTTACAAGGCCACACATGAAATGGCAATTGCCCGTTTAAGCTCATGCAAAAGCACCTCAAGTGAATTGAGGTGGACTTGCTGGTATGTTTCTGATAACTGTAGCATAACTCAAGTGCATTTGAGCTTAAGGTCACAAACTGTTTGAGGGAGAGTCAGAGAAAAGAATGCATGGTTTCCTCAATTACAGCATGTCATCCTGGTGCTGAGGCAGCAAAGTAATCCCAGACCATCACACCATCACACCATTACCACCATGTTTGACTCTTGCTCCACGGAATATTTCCCTAAAAGCCTTGGGGTTCAAGAAGTTGTTTTGATTTGAATTGACAAAAATATGATATGCTTTTGTTTTGTTCCCCATCAGCAGTGGTTTTCGCCTTGGAACTTTCCCACGATGGCTTTTTTCCTCATCATTTTGTTGTTCTTATATTGGATCTTTTTTAGTGTTGAATCAAGAACACTGAATTTATCTATAGGAGTGCTGTACTTAGGAGGTTTTTCTGGATCCTTCTATGACTTCCTGGATGAGTTGCTGAAGCACTGGTGGAGAACTTTTGGTTGGGAGGCAATTCTTAGGGTTCAACACTGTTCCATGTTTTCTCAATTTCACTGTACTTTACTGGAATCCTGAAGATTTAGCAATGGATTTTAAACCTTTCAAGACTGACCAATGTCAGAGACTGTTTTTGATCTGTTCTCGAATTTCTTTAAATCAGGGCAGGATGCATTGCTTTTTGAGACCCTTTAGCCTACTTCATTTGGTCATACATTCTTGATTCTTTAGGTGTGACAGTAATAAGGCCAGGTGTAGCTAGTTAAACTGAATCAAAATGGCCTTAATGACAGCAAATTTGTGGTTTAACAAGGGGGCAATAGGGCCAGGTTAATTTGGATGCTTTTTGTGTTTTAATTATTTGTCATTATTTTTTATTAACTTAGGTTAATTCTGTCTGATGTTGCAACTTGTTATATGATCTTTTAAGACACTTTTAAGTGTGACAAAAAAAAGGAAATCTGTGAGCAGGAAAATACTTTTTTACATCACCCCTAGGAAATCATCTATATTAAAATCTGCAGGAGCACCAATACTAAACATAACTCACAATATCAATTATTTACCTAAATGGTTGCCATACAGGAAATATCAATAAAAAGATAATAAAATATCCTTTGACTTTTAAAGCAATAGTTTGTGGAAGTTTTAGAATTTTGAGTTCCTGTTTAACCTAGCTGTGCTGCAGTGCTAAAACCGGCTTATACATAAAAAGTAACCAATTAGTGGAGATTTGATTGCAGCTGCATTTCTTTTTTCCTGTCATCCTTATTAACAGTGGTAGAGCAAATAAAATTTTGTTAGCGTTATGAAAAACTGAGATATTCTTTTGTCAAAATTATTATTCATTCATCATAGCCTCATATTTCCAGTGCAAATGGTGGCAACAACCGTGTGAATTTTAATTTGTGGTGCATAAATATTTTTAAACATATATTGCACCTTTACAAATGCAAATTGCAACACATGAGATGAAATAAGCTTGTAAACTCTGATAAAGATCTAACAGAGGAACTGAAATAATGAGACTACATTTAAACTCTGGGACATCAAAAGCACATGTTTTAAAAAACAAATCTAAACCTAGTGTGCCAGGATTAGAAAGTAATACCAACTGATAGACAAAGCATGGAAAAATCAAAGAATCAAATAAGTTGGATAAACTTAACAAAACTGAACCTAGAAACCAAAAATACTATATTGTACCATGGAATGCAAACGAAAACACAGATCCCAAAAAATTTATTAAATCCCAATAAAGATCAACAGTCAAGATCTCTGATAGTTCTGTAAAAGTGTGAGATTTTAATTAGCTTTTTGAGGTTTCTTCATTATGACATTTAACAGCATTACCGTTAAAGCTAGACTGTTAAGATTTCAAAAACTCATTTAACAGCCACGGCTAATCTACCCTGCAGTCAGTTTTCTTAACATTTAAACAATAGCAAAATAAACAAAGCACATTTTTGTTAGTTTCCTAATCAGTGCTATAATCAAGAGGCATCTTCTAAAACATGACTGTTTTAGAAGGATGGCGGAGGTCATTTGAGCATGGAAAAAACAGGGGGGGTGGTTACTAATTAGATTGTCAAAAAAATCTAAATGTGTCTGTCTGTCAGACACTTTCAGAATGATGTGGAATCTGGAGTGATGGTATATTTTTCCCAATTGGTAAATTAACGAGGAAAAATATGACCTTCAAGTTAGCAGAAGTTTGCCTTCATGCAATATTATTACCATATAATTCAACTGACGTTTGCAAGCCTTCCAAAAGCTCCAAAGTGCAAAACTGATTGATAATAGAAGTGTTCATCAGAGGTATAATGAGTACTGCATATATAATAAAAGGAGATAGAAACTAAACATTTTACATAGATTTGTCACGTTCTCTTTTTACTTTTTTAAACAAATAATCTCGTTATTTTCAGACACTTTTTTTTTTTTCACTTTCTTCATCAAAAAAGGCAAATGTAAATTCAAAATACAGTACATTTAAACATGTGAATTTGAGGCAGTGAGTCTAAATACATCTTGAAAATAATGCTACCTGCTGGGAAATCTGTTGTGCAATGACTATCAAATATTAAGGAAAGAAATAGGCAAGTGTATAAAAAATGTGACAATGCATCTTTTATCTTAATGTACTAAATGAGAGCATGGTAAGGAGAGGAACAATCACTTTTAATGATGTAGTAGAACAGAAGTTCAGTTGGTTCTTTATGTGTCATTAGATTTAATGGTGTAAATCAATGTACTCTTCTCAGCAAAATTATTTTGCTGAAGGTCACTAAAAATCCTGCTTATCAGGCTTCTGGGTTCTCTCATCCTCAACATCATAATGGTGTTTTGTATTAAAAGCTAAACATGAATGTAATAGACTGTCTGCTGACCTCTGCATCAGCTAGCAGTTGGAGAGTGACACATCGATTTATGGTGACTTGGAGGAACTCTAATGAATTAATCAGTTTGATAATATTTGCTCATCAAGGCACAGTCCACTGATTCTATGCATCTGTGCAGTGATTTAAAATCAGATTTAAAATGAGAAACAATCACAGAGTGACCTGCGGCAACTGGCAGCATGAATATACATGTCAATGATTTTTTAAGGTTAATTTACAGTCTCTTATGCTACTACACTGTTCCTTTTTTTTTTTTTACCTGTTTATGATTACCATACACAGAATTAACAACTCCTAATGTGTCTTGTATGAACATACAGAAATGTTGGACTGTAAATGTGTTGTAATGGTACTACACTACAATGGAGAATTATCCACATGCCCTGTAATCTTGGAAACAATATAAATGTTGAAATTTGTTTCTAGCAAAGTCTTACTGCTTTGGTTTTCAACACTCTTTACCATCTTGCAGCATATGACTCAAATCATGAAGGAATATTTAAACCAATGTCCTCAGCAGCACCAATAAAACCCAACAGTAATTATGTGCCAAAATCGATGCAACTTGAAAACAGATTAAAAAAAATCCCAGCTGTGCTGCAGCGCTAGCACTGGTTTATATGTAAACAGAAATAAGCAGATATTTTATACCACTTGTACCTATTTTGTCCTCGTGCATTTTACAACATTGTATTAGCATATTAGCATCTCCATGTATACAAATAAAATATTTCTTGCTTCTGTTTTTGTAGTTCTGTTTAGTTAAGATGCTATATCCTCCTGCCTCCACAAGTGGGTCATACTACACTATCACAAGTACCTAAATATATTAAATACAATTACTATATATAATGTGTACTTGGATGCCATAATAAAGCCAGAAAATCCCTAACTTTTTAACTAAAGTTGGTATTTAACTCTAACCATCTTCTTGGATAATAAAAGATACCTTAAGTACCTTAAGAAGAGAACTAATAGAAAACTGAAAAGTAGAAACTGCCAAAAAAAAAGCAAACAAATCCAATGAGACATTCAACAAAGAATGGCAAACGTCATAGAAATAAACTGTTTTTTAGAAGGAACATATTTGGCAGATGACCTAAATGCTAATGGTCAATGCTAAACTTTTACTCACAATCCTCTTTTCAGGTTATTATTTTTCTCGTAATGGTGTAATTAGAGAGTTTCCTTAACAACTTAACTAACAGTGTTACATTTTGTGATATTTAAACACTACTGTTAAGTATGGCAGATTATTTAAGGATCACCATTCATGCAATTAATATAAATTACAAACGTATGGCAGCAATTGCTAAATTAGTTGAATATTCTAATAAGCTGCAAAGATTACAATAGATTTTCCGTAATACTTTACTGAATGTTCCTGTTAAATAATAGATCATATTTTACAAATTCAGTAAACTTTAAAATCATCTATAATTAGATGTAACTTTAAATAATGATTAATGTTGTTTTAAACATGTTTGTTTAGAGGATTTATTATGTTAGAAACTTTAAATATGAAAGCAGCTGCACTCATGGTATTGAATTGTGTTTAGTTTAGGAAAAATAACAGCATTCATGTTATTTATGTGTGTCTAAACTGACATAGCTCTCACGTTGTCTCAAGTTCACTTTTGATTGGCTGATCAGCCCTCCTGATCTGTTCTCCAGAAACTCCAAGCCAACGGGTTTCTGCCTTACCCAACTAGGTGAGATTGAGGCTGATCATCTATTCAGATTTGGAAATGCTTTTGTTTGCGTCACACGCTATGTTTGTTTAATTTAATCTAAAGTTACTTTCAGATTTCGTTTTGGCTTTTCCTTCACTTCTGGTTCTGATTAAAAAAATAAAGAATTAGAACGTCCAAAAGCCAGTGCTAGAGGAAAACAGTTTGTACCTGCCCTACTCTGAGTGACCTGTGGTAGAAAAAGCCAGTTATCCCTTGAGCCAAGAGGGACAAACATAAATAGGTTCTGTGAGAGTTGCAGTTCTTCTGAGTCAGTGAGGCACTGTTTTCTAATTATGATTAAATGAAGGGTTAGTTTTAATGTTGATCCTAAATAAACCTTAAACCTGAGCAATCTCCCTGTTATTTGTAATAAGGATTTCTCAGTGAGAAGGTCAATAACTTTCCTTCAGACAGGTTTGAGACACTAATTTCTGATTTTTGGACAGACTGACCTGAAAAGTTAGCATTGCTTAATCATGCTAAAATATTACAAATGCATCTATTTAAACCCACCAACATAGATTTGGTTTTGTCTCTAAACATAATGTTTCTGTAGACAGAATTCCTAATAGCAAAAATCTTTAGTGAAGAACATGACTATGGAAACCAAAGTGTAATTGTGTATTTTCACACTGTCTAACTTAATCATAGCTGCAAAATCATTGTGCTGACTTGATTACAAATAAGAGACAGAACAGATACTTTAAAACAGTTTTGCTGAAGCTGAGCAGCAGAATGTAAAAAATAACTGTGCAGATTTAGATAGTTATTTTATATATCTCCCCATCCAGTCCATAAATACCCAGTAAAAATAACAAAAAAACATCGTGCTTTCAAATAAATCAGACATTATTCAAATAAAGATAAAACCATGAAAACATTGTTTAAGCAGTGGTTGTATATGTTATGTATCTGAGCAACGGCCATTTGTTATCTATTAACTCCTGTGGGAAATATCTGGCTCTTCAGGTGCTAAATGCTAAACTACTCTTATGTGCAGGTCTTCTGTCTGTTTGCTGTTTGGTGTTTTGCAGGTAGTAAAAAGTGGATTTTAGGGGCTTTTTTCCCAGAGAGCTGCAGCCTGCCAGCTGATCTGTGGGATATAAAATTGAAAAGATTAGAAGGAATGTTTATTTGTCAACAACGTGAAAGATCATGATTGAACTCGAATTTTAGAAATTGGAAAGCACAGCATGTGCAAGTTCCTTTTCTATTCATCCTTTGCATATTACCAACAGAAAGCAAAGTTTTGCAAAACACTTCAATAGATTTTTTGTTTTGTTTTGAAACATGCTTTTAAAGTATACAATGATTTCCTGAGATTTAAATTAAGAACAAAATTAATCTGTCACCTGTTGGGATTATGAATCTGAGATTATTTAATATTAATATTTTATCAAATAATATTTTGGTCTGTTAAGGGTTGTACTGTGAATACCAGCCCAGTAAGGCAATGGTATTAGGACAAAATAGAAAGGTGTGAGATGAGCTCTGACATTATTGAACAGCAAAACTCTGCACATACATGGAATGAATTCACACAATTTCTTAAAATACAAGAATTTATTAACAAAAATAAGTCAACTCAAAGTCAAACATATTTCAATCAACAAACTCTTTACTTTGCTAAAATAATCCAACTAAACTACCAAGCAGAATTAAAGAATAGGGAAGACTAATTGGCTATGTACAATATAAACAAGTTGATTAAAGATGATTGGAAATTATGACCAAAAGAGTGATGCAACATTACCATTCAATGTTTATGTTTGAGAACCAAGGATTATCTTGAAGAATCTGGAAGTGAAGTGAAGTTAGTCTTGGAACCAACTTAGGCAATAATCAGCAAACATTTAGACAACCAGTCACAATGCAAGATCAGATAAAATATTATTTTAATAAAATAATGTTTTAAAGAATGATCCTCTGAATAAAACCAAACTTCTGGATGACCATTTCTCAACGGTGTCTCATTAGCTGCCTTTATTTATTGAAATAATATTTGAAGAAATATTAAGGGAATATTTTGGAAAGAGCCAAATCTTTCTGGAGAAATGGGGCTTAATGGTGTTTACTTAGTTATCAAATTTAGTAAAATGATGTTAGGGACAGATTTACTGGATTGAAAACTGAACCTTTCTGGGTAAATATTATTTAGCAGCAAGCACATATCCTTAGATGTTAGCAGTTAAAGCTAACAAAAGAAGCTGCTAGGTTAGCACCAGATTCAAACACACACCTTTAAAAATACCGTCAATAAAAGGGTTAAAATGCATAAGCGCGGACGGCGCGTTATGATCAATCTTCTCTTTAAAATCACCCTTTAATAAAGTTTGTCTTAACTTTAAAAACACAAAGAACACAACCTGAGCACATGTGCTGCAGATAGTCTGCTAGCACCAAGATAGCCAAGTTCAACACAAACAAAACCAAACTTCATAAAGTGAAAAACGTTTAGATCATTTCAATCTAAATCACTTCTATATTATTCTGCTCTACCCATACCTAACCTCTGACCATGCTGAGGAAAAGCTGTCCGGGCGACGATGATGTTTGAAGAGAGTTCTGTGAACAAAGGGTTAGCTTCCAGCTAACTTCCATAGCTCTGGCGGGAAGACGACTCGTTCTGTCCGCTGACCACACTGCACGTTAACTGCCGTAATGCGGCTACTCGTTTGTCCTCCTCTCAGGCAATAAAAACCGCTTCACTCGGCTTGAAGAGACAGCGTCTCTGCAGGGACTTCTCTGGGGCACCGTTTGCTTCTGCAGGCTTCAGAGAGAAAGTCAAGCCAGGCGTGTACCTTTATTCCCATTTTTATGAATGAATACTGGGTACACAAACAGTTATTCACTCATACTTAACTTGTGCATATGATCGAAAGACATCCTTGGATCCAGTTGAAGAGTTTATGTCTGTTTGCCAGCAAAGAGACATCAGCGCGCTTGTCTCCCCTATCCGGTCCCTTTCGAAGGCCATATGGAAGAGATCGGCTTGTTGGAGAGGGGGTGTTCTTATTCAGACAGTGGCATCATGGGAAGTCTGCTGCTACCCCCCTTTTCTCAGTTGCTGGAAGTCAGATAAATGCTATTTATTTTGAAAGTTCCAGAAGAGTTCGTTTAATGTTGAAATCCATGGCTGGGTCCAAACACACCTTTAGTTAATGCTGCTTCATTTACTGTAACAAATGAAGGCCTAACTCTTCAACTTCCACTTGAGAAAATGGGGAACTTTTCTGCAGGGTCATTAGCTCTCTGATGAGAGTTAAGGTGGACAGACATTCACAAGGCCGAACTTTTTAAACAGAGCCAGCCTGGTGGTTTTGCAGCTTTCATTAATGATGTGACCAAATGTGCTCAATCTGTGTGACCTGCAGTGAACCAGCAGGGAGCTCAAAGGCAGAAACTATTCAGAAAAACAGTATGTGTCCCAGATAAATACTATTATATCATTATTATTTATATTTGCAAGCAACAGAATTGGCACTTGAAGCTGTTAAAGAGCCAGATGAATTTTATTGCATTCAAACACTGCTCTTTGGTGCCTCTCCCTCTTTTGCTGTGTTCAAAATGTTAAACAATTCACATATTTATATACACAGTCATGTTCTTCACTGAAACCAGGCGTTAGCATAAGCTACACTACTTTCTATGGAACGGTTAGCTTTGTGTGTTTGAGCACAGTTGTATAAACATTAAATAGGAGTATTACAGCATTCTTTGTGAAGTGACACAGCAATAAACACAGGCAGATAAAAATGTCAGCTGCAAATTAAATTTTAAGATATAGGTTGCTATTAAGTACCTTAATTAGATACACCTATGCAACTTTCTCTCTTAAATTACACACAAACATCCAAGATGTATTTTGTTGAACTTTTCCCGCATGGCTGTCATGAATACTTGAGAGACTGCAATAGAGTATCCATTTTTTAAGTTTTTAAGATTATAGTTAGGTAGATGTCATATGCATCATCTGAAAGAAAGACACCTAAAATATAGTTGGTGAAAAGACAGAATCCACATGGAAAACTCTGCATGGACAGACCCATTCATATGATTAAATTTAGTTCTGTATACAAAAAGTCATCTTATCACAGCACTGTTTCTGATAGATTATGCCTACAAATACATTTGATCAAATGAACAGAATTTTTTTGTTCCATTATTTAGAAAATGTCTAAATAGAACAACTCCAAAGTCACAAAATTGAAACGTAATCCCACAGATTTGCCTGAGTTTGCCACGATACTTTTTGCTGCATAAAGTCTCAATTCAGCTTTTAAAAGCCGCCCGTTTAGCATTCAGTCTGAAATCCTTCCTGCAGTTCACAGCTGCCTCCTTAATTGTGTGGAAAGGTGCACCGCAAGGATCCAAATCTTAACCTAACAATGACCACAGAATCCATATTTGAACCCACATCTAGGGTCAGTGTATTGCCTGAACACCAACTCTGCACCTTGAGAGCAGTGTGAAAAGTAGCTTTCTATAGAGTTATTGAAAGAAAGGGCCTGGGCAACATTTAACAATGCATTAAAGGACTAAGTATCAATAATTAGGTAACATCAGGCAGATGTAAGAAATTCCTGCTCATGATGGATACATGGTTTAACTTATTTTAGCAAACTCATGATTTGTTTTCCAACTCATGATATTTGGTTTTAGTGGTCCTGGGCTATACTCACAGTGCCATGGAAGAGTTTACCCCCCCCACTTAAATATTTAAATCTGTCAGATCAACAAACTTCTTATTGTCAGAAATGTTATGTTTGAATTAATCTTTAATTCTGGTTTAATGTTCCCTTGAGTTTAAAAGTCTTAAGCTATTTCTCAGACGTAGCAATGCCAATGCTTGTAGCACTTCTCATAGTCCTTTTATCTAAGTAGGCTTGCCAGGCACATATAAAATAAGTGTATTGTTTACACTCTGTGTTGTAAAGGAGGAGTGAATGCTACAAGTCTCTGACTTGATGCAATCTGCTGGGTTTCCTTAGACAGGAAAACTTTTTATCCAATTTGAATGAATAACTGAATCTAACTGCACTGTTCAATGGTTAGGATTAATTGGAATGTATGTACCTGACATTTGTGAAGTGCCTTGAGACGACGTCTTGTGAATTGGCGCTATATAAATAAACTGAATTTAATTGAATTAAAGAGCACAGCCTGTCACTCTATTGGGTGCTGACATATATTATTTAAATAGACTCCCTGATAAAAAGTTTCATAAAAACAAGACTCCAATTAGGTTTATTTTGATACACATAAAGACTTTGTGTGTAGTGATTTGTAGTTAAAGGATTTGGGTTGAGAAGAGCTGGCATGTCCACAATGGGCACCAGATGGCAAAAGTGGTGACACCCTGAGTAAATCTATGTTAAATTGTAAATAGCCTGCACTTGTATAGCAAACTTGCTCTTGTATAGCGATCATTATTGTTTAAGTTTTCAAGCAAAATAATTTGCACTTAAAGCTGTTAAAGAGCCAGATGAATTTTACTGCATTCAGACCCTGCTCTGTGGTGTCTCTCCCTCTTTTGCTGTGTTGAAAATGTTAATCAATTCACATATTTTTATACACAGTCATGTTCTTCACTAAAACCAGGAGTTAGCATAAGCTACATTACTTTCTGTGGAACGGTTAGCTTTGTGTGTTTGAACACAGTTTTATAAACAGTATAGGGAGGACTCCTTTTATACTACAATAAGTCATTCACCCATTCATCCACTCATTCACACACTGACAGTGGTAGGCTACATTGTCGCCACAGCTGGCCGGGGGACAGACTGTTACAGGCAGTTACTTCAGCGTCCAAAAGTCATTGCCTTATAGAGGCACTAGCAGCATTCCCTTTTCTTGGCAGAGTTGGACAGGCAGAATTTTTGGTTTGTATGAGCCCAACAGAAACCAGAAGTACAAATGCCATATAGGTTCTGGTAAAGCTATCGGATGCATGTTTAAGGGATCCTCTGCCTTATTATGCATTTTAACTGACAGTCGAATGCTCCAGAAACTGTCAGTAAAACGTTGCTCCAAACGGCTTTTTAAATGTATCAAATTTATAAACCTATGACTACCTACTTCTGGACCAAATTACATTAAACTTATTTTATTAGTCTGTTGTTGTTGTTTTTTGTGTGATTGTTTTCAACAGTGTTTTTGCAGAATAGGGCAAATTGTGCCTTTAGTTAAGACCAACCTAAAATTAAAGCAATACAAAAATGTTTACAAGTTTTTTTGAAAGGTTTTTTGATAAGGAAAAATATTGATTCCACATCTGACTAAGAGAAGAGGTCCCAGCAGCGGGCTGCCCGCATTAGTGGGGTTTTGTCTGTGTCGGTGCCACGTCTTGGAGTGGTGGTCCGCTGTCTGGTGGCTCCCGGAGGTGTGTTGGGGTGGTTGAGGGCTGCATACAGATGCAGTAGATTATTATGTTCTAAATAGAGTATTGATTGAAAAAAAGCAGTCTCTGTGTTATTTTATTTTTCCCTCAGTAAGCACAGTTTTTGCTGGACCTTTTTCAGCAGCTCAGAGGTGTTCACGTTCTTAGGACAGGTCCTCTTCGATATTTCAGGGTGCTTGCTCTGCTGGTTGCTAATGCTGGTATGTAGAAGTCTGGCAGCCGAGCTAACATTAGCATTCGGTGGGATCTAAACAGCATGTACCAAGACTACGGTGACTATGGCCAGTCACATACTCAAGGTCAAAGTAGCAGTGGCCGTCTACAGTGACCGTGTTAGTACACCAGCTGTTATTAATGTACACACAGAGCCCCCCTCTGCTCTTACTGGAGTCCTGACCTGTCCTGGGGCAGTGCAGTGTAGCCTCCTAGCTTGGTAGAAGAATCTGGGATGGATGAGTGTAACCAGGTCCTTGTGAGCAACAGAATGCAACTGTCTCTCATGATGTTGTTGTGGCTACCTGTAGCCTCAGTTTATCTATCTTGTTGGCAAGGGATCTAGTGTTGTCAAAGGGGAAGGCTAGGAAGTGGTGGCCTGTGTAGCTGTCTCCTTAGCCTAGCTAGCGTGCCAGCTCTACATCCTCGGTTCTGCTTCCGCTCACAGCACCACCTTTGTCTCCTTCCCCTGTGTAAGGTGATCCTGGAATCCAGTCCGACAGGATCATGTGTGCATTAAGAAATTCAGTTGAACATGTGTTCAAAACAAACTCCTATTTAAGGAGATTAAGCCGACTGAAGTTGTTGGTTGTTCGACAGAATTGAACAAGAAAAGCACTGAACGGGAAAGCCTAGCGTGACTGCAGCTGTGTAGGACAGTCCATGCGAAACCACAGTCCTACTGTTAAAAGGACTATGATAAAGGAGCTGCCCTGAGATTTTAACAAAAAGGGTGTTTCTTTTCTTTCTCTTTCTGTGGTGCTTTGCTATTGAGAAAGAAAGAAGGTCTGTTTTGACACTGCTGTTGCTGCTGCTTTGGCATAACATAAAGGAGTGAGTCATGAATGCTCAAAGTTGCACTGTTAACATGTACCTGAATTTTCCAACAGCCTTGTTTATCACCTCTTCACTCAGTATGGTAAAAAAACACAAGGCAAGTCAACAAGATGCACAGAAAAAGCATATTCTTTAAAACACAGACATAAATGTAGTGTTCATATGATAAAGTAGTGTCTAAACCACAAACATCTAAATGCTTCTGATTAAGTCACAATTGAAGTGACCTAGATTTCTATGTATAACAGAAAACAAGAGGGAATTTGAGTGTGGATGTCAAAACAAATACATGTAAAAGAATTTACTTCTGCTTCAGTACGATTTTCTTTTTTGCTGCAAATTATTTAAACCATCATGTAGCTCATTTTTACATTAACCCCCTGACTCTGGATGATGAAAATTATTTATTAGGTGGGGAGGTGTGATTGCATCATTTGGGATAAGACCGAGGTCCAGAGGGTAACAAATAGGACACAGGTGTCAAAACTAAATTAAGGTAATACATGCCTGAGCAGGTCAGATTAAGATTAAGCTCTTTCTCTTGTTGCAACTCATAATTAAGTACCTTAATTATGGTTACTTCAAGTCCCTTAATTCTCTTAAACTGAAAACATGCAGCTCACAGCTACTTGTACACAGAAGACAGCCAATGTGATTCTCTCAAACTAGGCAACATATTTATCTCTGGTGACGTTGCTTCACTATTTCCTTGTTATTAAAGGATGAATTTGGCCTCAACACTTTCTTCTGTTAAGATTTGATCTACATGTTTGACTCCTCCACCTCATATCAGCAGAAAAAACATTTGTGCAAAGCTGTCAACTGAACACTCAAGCAACATACAGTCGCATGTTGTCTCTTAAGGATGAATACTTTACTACAAAACAGTAAGGGCTTTCTTCTGAATTACTAAATAAAAAAAGTAAAGTAAAGTATAGAGCCTGTCGTTAAGGTTGCTTCGATTTATTAATATATGCCTTTTTCATAGGCTTGTGGGTTAATATATTATCTTTTTGTTCAAGAAATTTGCAGAAAAGTCAATATACTTTTTTCTAAGTTCACAGTATTTGTATTTGTCTTGCAATTGCATGGAATTCCAACTTGAAAATCAGACGTTTCTCACCAAGCCTAATTCCTAACTTCAATGTGGCTGCAGTGCACATAAGACATGAGTGGTGTAGGTGTTTCACTTGTAAATAATTAATAAAAGCAGACACAGACTTGCAAATACAGCCTTTTAGGGATTTATTCGAAGTGAAAAACAAAGCTCACTTTTGAGCAACAATCCTAAAAAATCCAAAATACAACTTTTTATATTCCCTGCAAATACAAGATGTATGTAATGTTTCAACTGCCTTACTAAAACGTTTGCAAAAATATGGACTTCTCAGCTTGCCTTTTTTCTTATTCCTCTCTCATTTAAAACTGTAAACTCCTAAACTGTCATTAACTTGACACAGTTTATGCTTTAACATCTGGCTTTGGAGATAAGCATACTTTTCCGTAAATATTTCGGCAAAATCAACTAACTCTCTGAGAATCAGCCCATATCTTTTTATAGCAAGCCTCAAATTAATAACATTTAACTTGTTCTGGCAACTAACTTTATTTCATCAGTTCTTCCATTGGATGTTAACATCCAGAAAATGCAAATAAGAACAAACAAGTTAAATGCTGTACATTGCAGTAGTATACAGTATTATTTTTGTGTATACATGCTATCCAATAAACTGTAAATAGCAGCTTTAACCAGAATGGCTGCATAACTCATTAGTGTATTCCAAATTTCTGTACTAAAAGATATATTGTCTATTACTTGATGCTTATCAGTAAATTAAAATATTCTTCGGTAAGATTTGCCCTACTAATGCTTTGTAGGTCATCTATTACAAAAGTGATACTTTACAAATTGTACAAGTGAATATGCCACATCACTGTTCAAATGCATAAGAAGCAAAGAAAGAAATAAAGAAAAAAATCTTAAAAAAATTAAAACTAATTTTTTTGTTCCCAAATAATCTACTGTTATCACTGTAGCACAGCCTGTGGCTGGAGGAAGTTAGAAAAGTAGGAGCTTTATACTCCTAAGACACTTATGGATCTTTTTCTGTCTTGTTTTTACCTGATTTGCAGTCATTTTAAAAGATAATTATTGCAGTTAGAGTAATCAGGAGTTTTCACTGTTTGTGTTGTTTTATTTGTTTTAATTGCACAGGGAATTGCTGCTGCAATGAGTTGGTTAATAAATTACTTATGCAAAACTCACCCATATCTCACTGTTAAAATTGCCTTCTCGTGCACTGGCAAGGAATTACTCAGTCATCCCCCTCTGAGCAACAAAAGAAGTAGAGGCCATAATTGGGAAGCTTGAGTTACCAAAGAAACGTATCCCCCAATTTGTCAATTTAAAGCTGTGTGGAAACTCTTTGCAGTTAACAAAAACAAACTAACTTGTAGTTACCAGAAAGTGCAGATGTACACTTCAATTTGTACTTTTATGTTCTCTTGCTTAATGAAAATCGAATTCAGACTAAGCCATGGCCCACTAACTCTTGTTCTTTCACCTCCACTTTTCCTCTCCTGTCTTTTCTTTCCCCCTTTATACTTTTCTGTGTTCCTTTGAAGTGTAAATCTAATTCTACTGATGTGCTGTATGTGCTGACTATACGCTAGAGAGAGTTTTTCAGCGTTGAGAACATGCAGGGTATAACCAGATGTAGGTGGTGTTTTTCTCCCTGAAGTATAAAGGTCAATAGTGCATTTTAAAAATCATGATGGATCCCATTTAACAAACCTCTCTTTTACTGAAATTAATCAAGCAATGACACAGACACCAGACCTACTACTTTCATAGAGCTATACCTGCAGTATGCCTTTGTCAAGTGTCAGCAAATAGCTACAGGCAAGGACCTGCAGCCTTCATTTGCAACTACTACCCCATACCTGATGCCTCACGATTTTAAAGATTTAGTTCAGTGCAACACATTATTGCAAAATGATCAGCACAAAAGATAGCAATATAATACAAACTGATTTGATCCTCACATGCCCACATAAATTTATTATTATTATTATATAAAATGTACTTCTAAATCTCATGTTCCCCTTGTTCCCTTTACACCCTAAACACATAGTGGTTAACAACTAATTTCTGATTCATTCTCCCCCAGTACTGATGTTTGATTTTTTTATGACAGCAAAAAAAAAATGCAGGTAGATTTGCTGCTCAATACTTTAAGCCTGTTAGGAAATGTGAATCAACCTCAGCTTTAAGGCTTTTAAAAAAGGGATTTTATGTATTTGTATTTGGATGGATTTACCTAATCCATCCAAATACATAATGAAATGTTGAAACATTTTTGTAAATTATATGCTTCTATTAACACAATTTGAAAAGACTATCCAATTTAAAATAACCAAATGTTGAAAAAATGCTTTAATTGAATTAAAAATAATCTACACGTTAAATCTGCCACAGTTTTGGGATTATTGGGTATGTATCTGTGGGCATGATGTCAAATACTAGATACTGCTTCACTCTGACATTTGGTTATTTTTGTTTTGTTCCAACAAAAATTCTGAAAAGAATCTGATTGTAAATTGGAGAAATAAGGACAGGTAAAGAAGATGTTATTCTGCATAAGTCTTAAATAGCCTGTGAAGTTTAATTTATTTTTAGTTTATTCCCAGAGTAATGGTCTGCCTCACATAGGAATCTGATCTAAAATTTGAAAAAATAAAAAAGCACAAATCAAAAAACTAGCTAAAAATTCTATACAGAATGTTACACTTCCACTGAACAAAGTATTGACAAAGTGTTTTTATTTATGATGCTCCTCTTGAAGCATCATCACTATGTCAGGAGGCACATTATTAATAAAAGCTTTCCACTATGCCTCAGTTCACTAAAAGTGAGTGCAAGTTGCAGAAAGTTGGTGTTGGTTTTGGGTCTCCTAAATGCACAGCTTTGTTAAATTTATACAGTTTACTTTTCAAATTTTTATTGATATAATTCTGGTATGTCATGGTTCAGATTTTTTGAGAATTACATTTATTTTTCAAAGGGTTGGGTCGTTTATTAGTTTTTGTTTTCTTTACTCCCTGTTTTCATTTGTAGTCTACTCCTTTGTCACACCTAGTCTCGATTGGTAATTGTCTCGTTTGCATCCATTATCATTTATGATTTGAATGATCTGAAAGAAAGACCTCACAAAGAGTCCAATGAACCCACAGCTCTGTTTCCTTTTATCCTTTGTGTCTTGCTTTAATCTGAGTTATGGTTTGTTTTAAACATTCTGTGTTCGGCATTTCTTTGCTACTCTTTTTTCCATAAATTTCACCTATGTCTTTGGATTTTTGTCTACACGTAGATCCTCGGTGGATCTTTCTTGCAGAGCTTCACTGCAGTTCGCCGATTTGTCAATTTGTATGCCAAGTTTGTGCCTACATATTGCCCTTTGTTCCATTCCCATTTCCATTTTGTACCTGTAAGCAAACTAACCATAAACTTAAACCATTTTGCAAAATGGCCAGGAGTCATCTTAAAGGTTTCTAATGAAAATAAGACATAGAATAGGACGTTCAGTCAAAACGTGGCTGACTTTATTAGATTTTCATAGCATTGGGTTTGAATAAAACACAAAATGCAAAGCTTTCTTTAACCCAGTCTTAGTTCTTCTTGACTTTTCTTGTAAGCAAGTATGCAAATAACTTCACTTCAATACTTGTTAATAGCACAGAAAAATCTGTGACTTTAGTTTCAGGGAACCTGCAGAGCTTTTGAGCTCTATTTTACCTCGAGTTGGAGAAGAATTATCTTATCATTTTCTTTTTCATTTTGCCAAACCTGACGCCTCTGCTCCTCATCAACCCTTCTGCAACCACTTTCTGATACATTAACATAGTTTTCTACATCAAAGCAGCACTCCAGTGCACTCATCTTTGAGGATCTTTTTCCCCCAACTGACAGAGCTTAAAACCAGTTACCTCTTCGGTTACTCTGCTGGTCTGGCTTTGCTTTTGCTACGATTTTTTTATCCTTTTTTAAAAAGATTAGCCGTGCTCCTTTCACACTCAGCTTTCACAACACAGGGTGTTAATAGAGTACAGCATGTCAACAACATTCAGACTTTTAACCTCAGAAAGCCCAGAGAAATGAGATCATAAAATTACTCTAAGTGAACAGAGGGTTCTATTTTAAATGAGATTTCACAAGCTGGGGGAAGCTTTAAACCAGCACTGGAATGGATAGAGGTTTTTCCTGACCATTTTCTACTGCAGCAGATAAGACCGGGCCACAGAGTCTACGTGGGGTGAACACAATGTGTCTGTGGCTTAATGGATTCTTGAGCAAGAATCCTACAACAGCCAAAACCTAAAGATATTGGTTTAAATTAGACTAAACTTTTTCTGTTTGAACCAAGTCAAACAGTTTAAAGGAAACTCTACCAAATACTAAGAAGATGTATGTAACCCTGTGAATTTAAAGAAGGTAAGAAAATGTCTTGCTCATTATTTTGGACTATTTGCAATTGTTTTTGTTAATTATACCTGACCTAAAACAGGAGATATTGAGTCATATTTAATGCCAGACAGAGAGAAAAAAATGGTATGTTTCTTTTTATACATTGCATGTAAATATCTCTATTTTAAAGTTTTATGTATAAACAATCATCTCTCTTGAGCAAAAATATTATACATTACTAGTGATATTCATTGTCAGTTTGTTGGGTTGTTTTTTACATCATTAAACTGATCAGGTACTGATGACATAGTGTCCACCTCTTGGAGAATAATTAGATGTATTCAGCTTTTTTTGTCTTGCATTTCACTTGTTTCATCATGTATTACAACACCTCATTTTGTCACTGGGAGATTGTGAGTATGGAAGGATTCACTCATGTAATTAAGAAAAGACGGTTTTGATCTGAATGTTCTCCCTTAAGCTCCCGCCAGCCGAGATATCTCCTGAATCCCTTCAAGTCCTTTGGTAAAAGGGCAAGCTAAACACTAACTACATGTGGGTAATTTTCAGTAATGAACACTGAAAAATATGCATTTTGGTTATGTTATACCATTCATTTAGTTTTCTTTCATTTTAGCCTATTTTCAGATTTTTTGTTAACACCTGGTATTAGATGTAAATCAGATAGATCGAACGAACGACAGACAGACAGACAGACAGACAGACAGACAGACAGACAGACAGATAGATAGATAGATAGATAGATAGATAGATAGATAGATAGATAGATAGATAGATAGATAGATAGATAGATAGATAGATAGATAGATAGATAGATAGATAGATAGATAGATAGATAGATAGATAGATAGATAGATAGATAGATAGATAGATAGATAGATAGATAGATAGATAGATAGATAGATAGATAGATAGATAGATAGATAGATAGATAGATAGATAGATAGATAGATAGATAGATAGATAGATAGATAGATAGATAGATAGATAGATAGATAGATAGATAGATAGATAGATAGATAGATAGATAGATAGATAGATAGATAGATAGATAGATAGATAGATAGATAGATAGATAGATAGATAGATAGATAGATAGATAGATAGATAGATAGATAGATAGATAGATAGATAGATAGATAGATAGATAGATAGATAGATAGATAGAAATTTTAAGACAATCAAAGTTATTTTTTATTGGGGTCAGGGTTACGTTGGTCTTCATAATCAGTTGAAGATGAACTAACTCAGCGGCTTGAATGCCTTGTTGCTGAAAAGCGCTGTATAAATAAACTTGACTTGACCCGACTTGACTAATAGCTTCTGTTTGCCTGCTTTTTTTAATTAAAAAGGGGTAAAGGTTAAAAACATCTTGCCGAGATCCGGAATTACAGAGTTTGCTCAGTCTGGTTGTTGGAGTGTTTGGTAACATTACAAATGCAAATACTTCCAGCTTTGCAATTAGGTTTATTAAATCCTACCTCATCTTTGATTCAAAAAGCGCTGAAAATGTTTTCCAAGAAAGGCCTTAACATAATAATTTGTCAAGAACTTTTAAAAAAAGTCTCCCTTCTCTGCCCTTTTATCACTTAAAAGTGGGAGTTAGTTTTGATGAACTGGCCAGCTTGCTGTGAAGAATTTAAGTGGATGGTTGGATAAATAATCATGAAAATCACTTCTCTGACTTTTTATTCGATGACCTGCACATAATTATTTCTCTCATACGCTTCCAGAGTGAGCTAAATTGTGGTGCTGTAACAGGTTTTGTAGTGACAAGTGGCAAGAGTAAATTTTGTTCATAAAAATTCAGGTTTTATTCACACTGAGAACATAAACGAACAAAATTTCTTGACCTGGGATGGCGAGTCAGTCATTTAGCTGGAAAAAGTAAATCCTTTTGGATTTTTAGGTATTGGTTGGTGCCTGTCTCCAGCAGTCATTCAGAGAGCGCCATGAACAGGTTGTCAGTCCATCACAGTGCAACACAGGGAAAACAACCGTGCACACTTTCATCTAAGGGCAATTTAGGGTGACCAGTTAACCTATCAGCCATGTTTTTGGACTGTGGGAAGAGGCAGCGTGAACCCATGCATGCACAGAGAGATCATAAGCTGGGAATTGCACCTTGTAACTTGTTGCTGCAAGGCAGCAGTGCTAACAACTCTTCCACTGTGGAATCTATAAATAAATAAAACTGTAACAACAGCAAACCTCAACAAGCAAACATGCATAACATTAGAAAACTCAAAGTCATGTCCAATATGAAGTAGGAAGAAGTGAAAAAAAAAAACAACTAATGAATTCAAATAAAATTGTCCAAGATTCTCCCAAGTACATATATTTCTTAATCCTTTTTTTGGTAATTATCTTTCATTCACATCATAGAAATGTTTGTAGTTGAAGTAGCTGTCTTTGTCAGTTAAGTAACACTAAAATAATAAAGAAGCTGTCATCCTGAACCTCCAAAGTTTTATTTTAAAACTGTTTTAAAAATGTCCCTGCTACGTTATCAAAATGAACTTGTGTGGCCATCTGTGTCACATGAGCACATCAGCTGATGCCAAGCAAAGAGACGGAGGAAAAAAGAGGACGTCAGTTCATATATCATTTGCTTATAGATACACGCAACTAAAGAGCTCTTTAAGATCCAGAAATGTGTTTTAGCATCAGCCTCTGACATACTGTAAGTTTAAGAGTTTTTAATACCTCAGCCATTTGGCTCTCCAGTGGTAGCTTGTCAGGACTTTCAGTCATTTTTGTGTAAAAGTGTCAGTCACTGAACACGGTTCCTGGAAGAAAACTGACAGAATGTAACAATAATCCACATCTGTAAGCACTAATGTACTGTAGCTCCATGTTAGTCAAAGAGCAGAAGCACATCAATTTACTATAGATACATCTGTAGATAGGACTGGCGACCTGTCCAGGGTGTACCCCGCCTCCCGCCCATAGACTGCTGGAGATAGGCACCAGCTCACTTGCGACCCACTATGGAAGAAGCTGTAGAAAATGATGACTGACTGACATCTGTAGATACAAAAAATCATATTACACAGAGGTGCAAGCAAGTGGTAAATATTGACTGTGCTAACTTCAATCCATCCATTCAGCTGAATATTTAATTTTTAATTTCCGAATAAACTTGTTCAGGGTCGAGGGAGGCTGGAGTCCAAATCAGCAGCCATCGGATGAAGATGTGGCACACCTGGCCCCACCTGTCTATTGTAGGGCAAACACAGAGACAAACACCAATGCAATTTAATTGAGTTAGGTTAAGTTTATTTCTAGAGTGCCAGTTCACAATACACACTGTCTTAAGATACGAAGAAAAAGTTATACAGACAGTTTCCAGGTCAAGTGCATGCATTCCAAGTTGATCCTAGTTATCAAACTATACAGTCACGTTCAGTTTATTATTCAATGTGGATGCACACATCCACTCACACATAAGGGCAACTAAGGGTTGCCAGCTAACCCAACAAGCTTTTTTCAGACTGCTAGATGGAGTACCCATAGAAAACCCACTCATCTATGGGCAAAACATTCATTAGAGAACCCCATTTGTCATGTTTATGGGTTAGATATTTTTTCTTTACATTTTGCCAAGGATTATTATTTTGGCTATATTTTGAACTGTTTTTAAAATCACATTCTGACACATTTCAGCTTTATGAAAGTGGAGTATAACTGTCATTTTGTCTTCAATTAGATCCCATCTTTGCTATGAGAAAATCTGATATGTTGGTTGTGTGTGTAAAATGTCCAAAGGGCAATACCTGTGTTACGCATAATGGAGGGACAAACTCTGACATGAGTCCATCACAGGGCTCATGTCACGTTGTTCAGAGTAAAACTAGTAACAAGAAAACTATGGCCATGTATTTGTTGTTTCACTGATTTGACAGAGCTAATAATTTTGTAATATTATTCAGTGACTTTTTATTGCCCTCTTTATAATAGAAAAGCTTGTTTTTTCTTTTCAATTACAAAAATTTAGCTTTGCCACTTACCTTTCCATCTCATCATGATTGAAACATAGACATATGACTGTAAGTTGCAAATGAAGGCAAACAAAGATCCAACTGAGGCCTAAAAGTGGTGTAGGATGTTAATTCCTAAAAACACTTTCAGACTGAGGGGCTGCATGGTGGCACAGTTGGTAGCACTGTTGCCTTGCAGCAAGAAGGTCCTGGGTTCGATTCCCAGCCTGGGGTCTTTCTGCATGGAGTTTGCATGTTCTCCCCATGCATGCGTGGGTTCTCACCGGGTACTCCGGCTTCCTCCCACAGTCCAAAGACATGCCTATTAGGTTAATTGGTCACTCTAAATTGACCTTAGGTGTATGAATGAGTGTTTGTGTGTTGCTCTGCGACTGGCGAACTGTCCAGGGTGTACTCTGCCTCTCGCCCATAGACTGCTGGAGATAGGCACCAGCTCCCCCGCGACCCACTATGGAATAAGTGGTAGAAAATGTCAGACTGAGACTGCCATTTTATTTCACTGCACAGCAGTTATTAAACCTGGGCTTCTGAGCTTAAACCACAAATAATAACATGATACAAATGTATTTATTATTACTGTGTAGAAAGTGAGCAGTATATATAAATTATATGGTGCAATGCAGAAGCTTCAGGCACAAGAGAAGCAGATTTTTTCAACCTGTGATAAGAATGCATCTATCAGTTGATTAACATTACATTTATACCACATTTTTCGACTATTCTTTGTGCAGTTATAAAGTACTCTAATTTGTGCAAATATCGGGGGGTTGCCACACCACACACGATGCACAGCTTCTCTCATGCTGTAGATGGTTCTTCTGGTTGCAATGCTTTGTGTTGCTGTCATGCTGCAGAACCCGACTACTCAAACTAAAATAATGTATGTAAGCTTAACATTAAATGTAAACCTCACAGTTTGTGGTTGAGGGACAAAATGTGTTAAAATTATCTGCTGTCTCTATGGAGAGCAACAACCATTTTTTTGCCTGACTTCATTGTATAAACAAATGACAAAAGAGTCTATTTCAGTCTATTTCAAATACGTCTTGACACAAATTTTAAAGGGAAGTAAGTTATAGTTAATAAAAAACAAACAAACCCCTTTCAACCTTTCAGATACTGCTGATACATTCATGTTGATTAAGTGGCAATAAAAGCAATTCCTTTTGACAGTTTTTAGTTCATCTCAAGTTTAAGGTTTGTTTTGGCAAAACAAAAGCAAATAAAAAAATGATTATATAAAAGGCTGGAGGCCCCAGATTATTATTTTAGGTGTGACTGTGTGCAAATTTAATAGCTCACATTTGAAAATTAAAACAGAAGCAATATTATAAATACTAATGCAGAGGAAGAAAGGCCCACAATAACTTTCTCTGCTGTTAATAGTATTCAAATGGCCTTCAAAACCCAAGTATTTCACAGAGTGGTTGTGTAATTGATAATTTGTTTGCAATGGTTTAGAGGAGATGGCAGGTATGAAAAAAACTTGCCATACTTTCTTTTTTACATAACTTTGCTCATTTAGTTTGTAATGTTTTTAGTTTTTAGTTATTCATAAGGTTGTGCTTCTCAGACAGTTTTTCCTTGATTCCCTCAAATATTTCAAGAAATTGGTCTTTGACTGATGCCCTGTGTAATATGCATGCAATTAGAAAGGCTGCCTTTGCTGCTCCCCATTAATTAGCTCTACATTCGCAGTTTAAGAGAGGAATATTTACCCTTAAGAGTAAATGAGACAATTAGATGATGTTTATATTAGCTACTGATGCAACTTCAATTCTCAGATGACCTACTGTGCCCCACAGATGATCAATTTAAAATATTAATTTGCATACCATCCATATTCTAAGGAGCAAGATATTGCCACCTTTTTACATTGCGCCCCAATGACACCCATTTCTTCTCGTTTCACTTGTGATTAAGTCTCTCTAGCATGACAGTGTCCCAGGGAATACTGATTCCTGAGGTGCAGGAACCACAGCAAAGTGCAGCATTACTGTGTAAGCATTATACCAAGCCGGATAGACTGCTGTAACATTGCAGGATACATGGGGAGTTGGTTTGACTCCTCTGACCACTGCACTACTTAATATGGAGCTGAAATATAGGCAAAGATCCAAGGGAAAGGAAAAAAAAGACACATTTTACCACAGAAAGGCTGACGCATAGGCTTGAGAAGCACCAAGCTGTCATAGCAGTCAAGGCTGTCCGTGCTCATAACTGCTTCAATACCATACACCAATATGTTTTGACAACCCTAAGCTTAAGAGACGCAATTAGGAGAGGGCAAGAGCCACTTATCGGTTGGAGAGAGCGCATATTGAGAGCTGAAGAGAGGCGAGCAGCATTAAAGATCAGTTTTGTCAGAAAGATAGGGACACAGTTCTGTCGTTTCTCTTGAGCTCCCACCCCATGCTTCTCTTTTCCAGGTCAGTATCGGATATAGCGAAGGAGCCAAACTGCATAAAAGGAGACAGCTTTAAACACCCAATCAGACAATTTTTTTTTAAAGCTCGGGCTTAGGGTTTTAAGAGCAGAAAAGAATATGAAAAAGCCTTCCCTATTGCAAAAATTGTATGGAAAAATATTTATAAATAATCTTTAGAAATATTTTTTCTATATAATAAAGCCTGTTTTTCTTTTGTTTTGACAAAGATGGATTGGTGTTAGGTTCAAAGTTATGTGCGACAGTGTTGTAAAGGCCAGCAAAGATTTGTTAAAATGTGGTCAGAACATTCAAGGTCAGTGGTGATGGTGGGCACAGCATAAAACCCTGCCAGGCATCAGTGTGGGTGCAGCATAGTCTGTGTTATTAGGCCAGCAGTAACAGTTTGCCATCTGTCATTCAGAAATGATACTGTAGATAACTCAGAGGGGAGAGAGAGCTGAGAGTTAGTTTAGCCTCTGGTTTATCAGGTGGCTTTGAACGGTGTTGAAAGCAGTGCTAAAGAAATCTTCTAAAGTCAAGGTGGAGGAATCAGAGATGTGGAAGACATCTGTGCTCCTCTTGGTCCTGTGGCTAAATTGAACAGGGGTTCTGCTGTGGGTTGACACCAGCAACCAGAAACTGGAGTATCAAAATGGGCTCAGAGCAAACAGACTGATACACAACATACACTACTGAGATAAAAGTACTAGACTTAATACAACAAATTATTACTATTTGCACATTAGTGTAATATCAAATGAACTAGGTGGAATATCTGTAAGTTGTAGCTAAAGCTAATTATTCTGGCTAAACATGCAAAAGAGCAGTTATAACATTTAACATGATCAGCAGATACTTAGTACTGAGCAAAAAGACAGAAAAACTGCTTTAAAAAAAGCATTTCTGACATGATGAATAGAACTGAAACTAGAACTGTTCACCCTAGCCGTGATGTGGACTGTGATGTGTCCTTTTTCAGGTTTGGGTCGTTCCAATTGTTCTGTTGAAAAAGTATTTTTTCATAGAGAGAGAGTGTTGTTGGATAGGGAGAACTCCACCCTCTTCACATGTTTACTTCCATGAAGTACAGCTGTGTTTTTTGTATAAATGATTTTTTTCAGCAAACGTCGTTACTCCATCAGGTTTTTGTGTTGCCATATCCATTTGACATACTCTTATTAAAAGGTCAAGATATTGCATCAACATCCATATATGTTATGTTCCTCTTGTTTTTAAAAGAGAGGTGGCTCCAAAAGCTTTTTGTAGTCACAAAGTGCATGTAAAATTACCCATCTGTTTTAAAAACCCATGGGAAGGTCGATTATGATTAATGTATGTTTCATACTTTCAAAGGTTTTATGGCTCTAACATATAATATTTGCTCTTTAACATAGAAGTAAACTTCAAATTCATTCAGAAGAATTTCAATTACTTATCTCCAAGGAGCTCCATAGAAATAAATAGCAGAGGTTAAACAAGGCCAACCAATTTTCCTTGATCTTGGTTCTGCAAAGAGCTGTATAGTGCATTTATCATGACCCTTTATAAATACACACTCATGCAGCACTTTCCAACAGATTCTTCCTATATAAAAGGTGCTTTTTTATTCTCATTCAAATGGAGGGTGCAGAGATTGCCTAAGGACAGTTTCAAATATGGCAGGGTTGATGACTGGATGCACACCCATTAATAACATACAAATATGAACATGTTATTAATTTAACATAATTTGCCAAAGCTAAAAAGTTAAGAAAATGTATTTTCAACCTCTCTCAACTCTCTTTTTTCAGTTATTTAGCTTAACAAAAGTTATATTCCCTTGAAAATTTGTTCTTTAAAACATGGGACTTACATTCACTGTGCTTTAAACTTATAAGTAACAGGAAAATGTCATTTTTTTTAACCACAGATTAAAAATCTGCCACAATAAATAATAAAACTTAGTTATAAGTAAAAAGTTAAGAGGAGCTTTGCACTATTTCCTCACAGCAGGAAGTTCTTTGATTTAAATCCCAGTGTAGACATCTCTACTTGGAGTTTCCCTGTTCTCCCTGCCTATGGTGGATTTTACTGAGACTCTGTTTTTTGCCCACAGTCCAATTACAAGCATATTGGATTAACTAGTGACTCTACTTTGAATTGTGTGCATGGTTGTCTACCTTTTTTTCCCGTTGATAAGTCCTGTGATGGACTGCCGACCTTTCCAGATTGAACCCCCATGTTTCGCTCTCTGGCTACAGCCTCTCTGTAAAACTGTATAGGATCAATCAGCTACTAAAAATGAGTGAATTAACCAAATAATTTAAAACATTTTTATTATTTTTTGTTGTTAAAACATTATTTAAATTGTGACGCAACAAAAAATGTCTTAATTCTTTTAGAATAAAAAGCGCTATAAAGAGATTTTTTTCCTTAAAAGCAGTAGTAGAAAAATTTTCATTGTGTTTCTGTCTGACTCATTTAGAAAGTTGCACTCAATCTTATCACGATAACCTCGACTGACACTCACCACTGATGAAAATTTCATCACAGCAAGTTTCATTCATATTTATTTCCACCCTCTTCAATAGATTCAGATTGAACTTTTTTGGTGGTTAGGGAGCACCAACAGCAGTCTCAGCAATTTAATCTTTTTCTTTAGAAATTGCAAAGGCTGGGACAGACATTGGTGACTTCTCACAATACCTTATTCAGACATGTCTGTAAAAGTGGCAGTGTGAACCATTATATGCATGCAATGTGTGGCATTTGACTATGATTGGACATACTGAACATGAAGCAAAATATAAAAGTCCTTCTAGAGTCACAGTTTTCGCACATTTTATTTTTGCCAGAACATTTTATATCAGACTGCATGGACCACAGAGGTTTCACGAAATGGTGCAGTGGATTCAAGCAGATGAAAATTCAACCTTATTGATTTTTTTGTGTTATAATTGCACTGTAATGGGAATGTTGTTATCAGCTTAAGAAAAATGTAGTCATGGTAGTGTTTCCATGCTGCCACTTTTGTCATGCAATGTTAAAGGGCAGATTCCATCATATTTTAGAGCCAGAAAATATAAAAATCCTTGAAAAGTACAAAACATGAATAAATAACCATTAGGCTTTCTATTGTTACTGAAACAGAGCCACATACTTATGATGACATGTAGTTTGTGACAACAGAAGGAGAAAGACCTATTACTTTAGACCTATTACTTTAGACAAAAAAAAAGAGATTTTCTTGGCCAAAAAGGCCTAAGGGGAATATGTCAAATGAATGAGAGGCAACTTATTAGCAACACAGAAACTATTAGAACAAGGACTCTTACTTTGCCCAAACCTGGTTGAAGAGGGTGGATTTCTCCTTACAAACCAAATTCTCAAAAAAAAGGTCTCCCTGATATAAACATGTGTTGCTCCAGGTTCATGAAACTCCTGGATCTTGGCCACAAGAACAGCTGAGCGATTAGAACACTTCACAGTTCATGCCACTGTTGTGAGAAATAGCTTTAGTGGTGTCAACAGCAAAATCATAAAGGTGACCTTGTGTGTTGTTTGTGAGCATAACGTTTTTCAGCTAAATGTGCTATTTAACTGTTTTTTACTTTATATTTATCCTCTGTCATAATGCTGGCCTTAACAACTCTAAATGTGGACATAATTACAGAGGCTGAACAGCAGTTTTATCAGTTTATTTGTTATATGTTCAAAGCAAGGTTGAATACGGACTAGATCCACTGGATGGATCTGGACTGGCACTGAGGAGTGGAGGAGAGACGTTCTTGTTTGTTGGGTGCAGGTTATGGAGATAATGTAAGATAAGATCGGGGTCAGCTTACTGTTGATGGTGGATGGACCACAGCGACTGAGTTTGACAGGAGAAGTGGCTTGATGGTTTTCAGGGCTGGTGTTCTCTCCTTGTGTTTTTTGAGTAGTTGTGCCATAGCAGAGCACACGGCGTTGAAAGGTGGACAGGAAGGTGAGCAAAGGTATGGTGTTCCCCACGAGGTGTTCTCAGAGACACAGGGCTGGAGAAAGGAGTGGAAGGGAGACTCATGGCTGGACAGGCAGAGAGTTGTTCCAGTAACTCGCTTGAGCATGACAAAGAGAGCATTGTTAAGGATTCCAGGACACGGTCACCAGAATGATCAGATCTGCAAGGCTGGGTGAGAATCTCGGCTAAAGCAGGTCTAAGGAACAGGTATATAACTGCACGATCAGGTTACCATGCTGATAGCAACAACGGGCTGACGCGTCCCTCTAGGTTCCAGATACTTATGAAGCCCCTGCTGATTGGGCTCAATGAGAAGCACCTGTGCAGCTGCATCTGTCAGTCACACCCTGTAGGAGGAGAGAAACACAGCACAGACATAAAACCAGCACAGAACAGCCACTGACGATGTGACACTTACCCTGTCCCAATACCCGCACTTCCACCCTTGTGTCCCTGAATTGTGCGTTCCCGTTGATGGGTTCAAGTGCGTCTCCAGAGTCATCCTTAGCCCCGCCCCCTTTGTGCCCCACATCCGCCCTTCAGCGAAGCCCGCATTGAAGCGGACTTCGCCGAAGTATATTACCCACAATTCACTGCTGCAGATGACGTTCTGAGCAAAAACCAATCACAACCGTCAACGTAACCAACCATCAAATGAGAATAATAACTGCGTAAACTTTAGACAGCATGCCGACAAATATATATTTTTTACTGGTTTTCCAGGCTCAGCATAGTAAGAAATCACTGGGTTCAGAGTGAGTCTGGGCAGTCAGTACCCCATAACACTGAAGTTACCTTTCAAACAAACACTGGTGCGGCGAGAGTCTGGTGTATAAACCTACGTCACTTCCTGCACTTTCTTCTCCTCAAAACAATTGCTTGTTGCAGTTTTAAATAGTTTTTTTAGCAGCAAGACTGTGAAAACAGCGCTGGTTCCCGCCCTTTTTGATGTTGCAGTTACGGTGCAGAGGTGCAAGTCGGTGATGTAAACCCTACTGTCCCAATTCTCCAATTTTGCACGCTTGTAACCTGCGCACTTCAACCCTTACATGCACTTGTACAAAGTACACACTTCATAGAGGGGCGTAGGGTGTAGTGTGGGTTTTGGGACAGGGCCACTGTCAGCACAGAACACTTGCTGGCTAGGAATTTTGTTTCCAAATGAAAACAGTAGCCCTCCTATTTCAGAACATCTCCTTTAAATCTAGGATGCTAGTTTGCTAGTTCTCTCACCTAGTGCTTTCAGACAACATTTCTGTTGGCTTTCTCCTCCTGACTGCACAGACTCCCATAAATCTTTATCTTTTAAACCCAGATAAGAGCGTAAGAATTCGCAAAGACTACTTTCATCTTGGGTGGCCATTGTGTTATGCATTGATCCCAGAGTTTACAGTTTTATTTCTCAGATTTGTACATGGAAATTAATAAATCCCAAAAGTTGTCAAATTGATATATCCCCTTTAATAGGATTATACAAAACCTTTACTTTGTCTAATTCAGATTTCTACAGCAGCATGTTAGAAAAAATAAATCCAAATGACCTCAATTGTAATGACCCAAAACTGCAAACCAAAGGTTTTGACTATAACTCTAGGATTTGCAAATCACGATACTATTGTACTGTTTCCCAGGGCATATCAATTGTTTATTTAAATTTTAATTGTATAACAAGTCCAAATAGCAGTACTACTTTCTTATGAACATGAAAGAATCTACCCCATAATCAGTTTTTTAAGTGTTTTGTATGATTTTGTATTTAAATGTGCAACTGTTATCTAGTTCAAAAAGGGGGACAGGAAATGTTCTCAGTTTCCTCACACATCTGTTTAAAATAGCACAACACACACTACAATGACATAAACACATTACACAGTGAAAAGACCAACCAAATCTGGATCACATTACCATACCTTCTCTGAGTGGCTGCAGGTGCACCTCATGTGTCTCAGGTAATTTAAAAAGGACATAGTAGGAACCAGTGTGAGCTGTTAAAGAAACAGAGAAGACATTGTGTACAAAAAACAAGTTGAATTTAAGGTCAATGTGTTGGTTTCTCTGGAGCCATTGTTTATTGTGACAGCTAGTTTTCTCAGTCACTGGAGGGGGATATTAGTTAATCACATGCAGACTTATATAAGATCCATGTGTAACTATATACGTCATTTTCTCCAGCGTTTTTAACTCTTGTCCAAATGCATACTAAGCTTTTGGTAAAAAAGTTTGTAAGCAAATTCTAAAAATCCATTGGCATGCACTAGATGTGTGCAAATAAGAGTTTGTGTGGCCATCTAATTCTCAAACTGAATGCCAATGAAACAATGCAACCTAGTCATTATTGTGTGGGACAGTCTGATTATCTTTCTAAAGGTTTGAGAAGTGCCTTGATTTTATCTGGATCCATAGTAGAAAGTTTTTGATATGCATCTGATGTGTTTTTTGCTCAGGAAAGGACAGCTGCTATAAGATGCAAAAATAGGAACAAATTGCTAATAACTCTCTGACTTGATGGGCATACTTGTGCCTGCATGTATTTAGCATAACCTCCCTTGTGTATCTGCAAAGAATAAAGAAATAGCATGCAAAAAACATGAACCATGAACACGGACCAAATTGCAGAGCTTTGTGAATTTACCCCTTTCCCACTTTCCTAAGTAGTGATTTAAGAAAATTCAAGATTTGATCTATCTGTGCAGACGTGGCCAACAAATATTATTAGAAAGAGCAAAGTAGCTGCTAACAGTGTCAAAGAAAACAAGATCAACAATTGTTATGTAACAAAAATTCTCACCTTGCTCGATGCTCTTTTTAGTTTTGATGTGTCAGTGTAAACAATATTGCCACCTACTGGTGCTGCGCAGATATTTCCACATTTTCTACGAATTTTAAAGCCAAGCTGAGATTTTACTACACAATTCAGAACTTAAAAATAAATAGGAGTCAGAAGAAAACCATTAAAATAAGGATATTCTCTTCTTACCTAAGGTTTAAAGATTAGTTCACAGATTGTAAATTTATATTTATAAAATTCTTGACTACAAATATATTTACTGTTTGTGCCTGTCTCCCAAAGTAGGATCAATTTGTCATAATGCTAAAGTTAGGCTTAGTTTTGGATTACAATCTCACAATAAAACAAAATTTGAATCAAAACTAATCTATGGGTCAAAGGATCGACACTGGAAAAACTAAGGAATTAAAAATCAAAAGAAAAGATTGTATTCTTTCATTATAAAAGGGTTTTATTCTCCTGGAGTATACATATGTATATAAAATATGATTATAATATAATTATAATAAATATGTCACCGCTGCCTAATCGTGAAAAGTGTCCCGTCAGTGTTTAATGATGTGACACTGATTATTCTGTTTACTTCTACATGCAACTTTCCTTCAGCTATTTTCTTAGACTTTGACAAGAGTCATTGATATGATTTTGAGGTTGGAATTATATCATAATAAATCATTTTGTCTTCCTCTTTGTAGAGGAATAGTTACATGCTTTATAGTTTTACTGCTGTAGGGAAATTAAAACGTTTCTTTTGTTTTTTTTAATCACTGCATCACTCTTTATTTTTGCTTTTCCAAGCACCTCTCTTTAATGCTTTATGGCGGGTATAACTGTACTGACTTGTCGCTGAGACATCAGGGCAGTCCAGATGTATATTTGTTTACTTATTTATATCGCAGTTCCTCTTATGCATTTGATCGATTCATACTTTACTGCCTTGATCCACTGAGCTGAATACAGTGAAGGTTGTACCTTTGTTTCCCCCAGCTACACTTAGCATATTAAGCAAATATCCAGTATTATCTCATTTTACAATAAAGATGTGTAAAGATGCCTAAATTAGCCAGATTGCCCTAAATCAAATAAATGTGATTAATTATGTAATGAGTGGTGTCTGGCTGTTGAAACAGAGTGTAACTAATAACATTTTTAACCAAGAGCTAAGAGAAAGACTTATCAAAGGATGGAACTATTGTCTATTTACCAAAATATTCCATGGTTCTGTTTACTACTCTATTTTTTATATAAAATACTTTTATTGCAAAAAATCCTTTTTAAAATTATTTAGTTTTCGGTAACTGGTAAATGAATGACACTTGTGAGATCACAGGACAGTCAATTAGGACAATCTTTGAAAACCTGCATATTTTTTAACATGAAAATATGGATTTTAATTTAAATTTTAACAACACTGAAAAATTCAAGTAATACGAATAATCATCAAAACTAAAAATAATACATTTTCTGTAAATGTAATAAAGTGCATTTTATATTTAGAGAAAAATTACAACAGCCGCAGATTTGTTCCCACCATCTCAAACCAGGATAAGAAAATTTTTGTGCAGCATTTTGTAGGAGGTTTGTCCTTTTCAAGCGTCTAGTGTAGTGTGCTCCTGACTTTTAAAGGGTGAGTTAACCTCACTGTAGGATCAAAATGGCTGTTTGAGGCCTTGAGAAAGAAGATTGTAGTAGTTTCTGAGTCAGATAAAGAAAGAGGTCTCAAAAAAATTTAAAATCAGCCATTTCACTGGGCGGACAAAGTGGAGGGCATTCAGAACAACTGCCAATTAGATCTGGCCAACCAAACAAGCTCACCCAAAGGGAGACTACAAGCTAAAAGAAGCAGCACTTCCTATAAAAAAGGGAATTTTAACTTTCATTGCAGATCTGAGAGGAAGAAACCTTTGCTCTCTAAAAATAACATGAAGGTCAGACCAACGTTTGTCAGACAAAGACCTGGACTTCTGGAATATTTTTGGGATAGTTGAGTCTAAATATGAATTATTTGGACACCAGAACACAGGACATATTTGGCATAAACCAAATACAACATTCCAAGAGAACCTCACACAGAGTGTGAAGGAAAGGGCAAGAAGTTTTATGGTTTGGAGATGCTTTTCTGTAGCAGGACCTGAGGAGCTTACCATCATAGAATCCACAATGAATTCCATCATGTATCAGAGGGTGTTTGAAGAAACCGTGAGACTATCTGGAACATAGCAGTAAATCCACCAAGGACGGCCGGAGAATTAAGTAGCGTAAAATTCTGCGCAAAGTCAAAATCGAAATCTGGATCTTATTGAGATGCTGTGGAGATTACTTTAAACTTGCATGCAGGAAGCCTTTCAAACCACTCAAAGCTGAAGGTGAGGAGAGAAGAAAACTGTCATCAAACTGATGTCAGATACTGGTACATGGCTAAAATAAAACATCTCACTGACGGTATTTTACCCAAAGTTGTAGGGAAGGGGGTAATAGACTAGCTCTTAGTTGGTAGGGTGTCCCAACTTTTTCTCAGGTCGAATACGGATTTATTTTTAAATGTAATTTATTGGATTAAGCAAATATTGTTTTTGGGTGTTTTTACCTTAAATCACATTATTTTATAGATATAAAATTAATATGTCAACATGTTTTTAAAAACATTGAATACTATTGGGGTGTCCTTATTTTTTCAGGATTTAAAGTGCTTACTTTTACTAAAATGGAAACAACTAGGGACATTCACAGTGAGTGATGCTTCATCTGAAGCACCTCAACTCTCCACACTAAAAAAGTTCTTTAAAAGGCCTATACAGAAAATGAGCAGAAAAGAGGTCCAAAGAAAAACGTTTAAAGACCATTAGAGAACTTGAAGAACTTATGCTGAATGGCCGTATTGAAAATTACAAGAAAGTCTGTCTCTGTGGAAGCAAAATATAAAGAAATGAAAGATAGCTTAAGATGTTTGCACAATACTGCATTTAATAAACTCTTGTCCCAAAAAAGCAAGAGTTGCAGATGCAATAAAATACAGATGTTTGATTGTGATGGAGAAAAAAACATGTTGACTAAAAATGAAATATCTGTTATTGTGAAAGCTTGACCTTGATTCTTTCTTTAAAAACAGCACTGCAGTGATGACAGTGCTGTAAGGGTGCTAAGGGAAAAAAACGAAACTATTTTGAGGTGTTGTCAGATAGCAAGTAGCTACATCTTCTGCCTCAATTGTTCTTTTGACAACAGAGTGGCGACACGAGCAGCTGGGGATGGGGGGGGGTGTAGTAGCTGTCATGAGATTAATGCTGCTGTTGTCACAGTTGAAGACTTTTAGATTTAAAAAAAATAATCTTGGAGGTTTCCAGCAACAGCAAACAGACAAAAGAAAGCCATAAAGGAGCCAATTTTTCAAACATTTCATCCCGTTGCCAGCACTGAACAAACAGATCATGAAAAACAATACATCTCGGAACATCATCAGTCTCATACTTTCTAAAACCACATGTTGTAAAGTGTGACCTAGTTTTATTCATGATATTCAGTGTAAAAACTAAGTCAATTTGAAATATTAATTTGGTTATTTGCTGTGAAAGCCTCTGAGTTATCAGATCATGATTGTCTCTGTCACTTTCTCAGTTTCCAAAGCTTTAAGTTAGGAAATAACTGCAGTTTGGTCATTGGCCAGATGATCCAGTGTTGTAGTGAATGATTTGTAATGTATGAAGAAACCCTCATGCTAATTACACTGAACATAATCTAGTCAGGCTTTCTTAAAAAGGCTTTTAGTGTTGCATTAATCACAAGCTCCTCACGTCATCCTCCTCATATGACTTCTTTGAGGGATTTGGTTTTCCTGTCGTCTCAAGAATAAAGATAAAAACACGAGAGCATCAGTGAGTTTCCCTGCCAAGTTCTTTGGCTCAAACTTAAAAGTTGCTCTTCAAAACTAAAAAACTTCAAATAAGAAAGCAGTCGATTTCATTTTCATATAACCCTGTCTGATCAGCCTCTTCTCTCTCTATATATGTCTTTTCTTCTGCTCCGCGGCTTTATTATGGCGAGTGACTGTTGAGAAGCCAATCTGTGGCAGCATCATTAAAGCCACTGCCAGTTTGCTGTCTGTATTAGTGTGGGTGTTGCTTACATAAGGCTCCTCTGTGTCTGTGAGTCCTGACAATGTGGTAGTGTGTATTCAGCTGCCTGTTTGTCTTTCAATCCTTTCAAACACCTGCCACATTTTGTTAATTAAAAGTGGCAGGGGTAAAGTATGTAAGATCAGCCACTATTGTGCCAGAATGGCTCATTACCTTCTGTAACCAGTGTATTTAAATCAGGTGAGGCGCACGCATTATGATGAGGCATCCGAATCACCTAGTAATAGTTAGATAAAATCTCAGTCACAACTAAATAATTAAAATGCAAATAACAGGTTCTGATGAGATGAGTTGTGACAGGTCTGATCAGGTTGGTACCTACCTGTTGAGAAGACAGCCAACACACTGCAGGGATTATACATCCCATCTGGACAGGACATGCCTGAGGATCTGCTTGGAATAAAAGAGCACGTCAAAGCATGTCAAAGATGTCCGGGCCACCTTATTTATCTTACTGCCACAGCACAACACGCTGTCTACCCGCATAACTTCACAAGCATCACACTGAATATGTTCTATGGTTGACTTCAGAAAAATCAGGGCTAAAACTGAAAAGCATGACGACAGAGCTGAAAACTTTAACTACTAAAGAGAAGATGGTGTTTATTCAATAGCATTATTTTCAATAAACCTGACCTGTCTCTTTGGATTCCCTTCACATTATACAGGCAGTTCTATTTAGCTCATTTTACTGCCACAAATATTTTTATATACTTATATGATTAATTGGTGGATTGTTTTGTTGTAGACTTGTGACAAACAGAAAACAGCAGAAAAGGAAAAAACTAAGGGAAGATAAGGCTCTAATAAGGTAATAGTGCAAAGACAACAATCTGACACTGAGCATAGGAAATCTGGGACTATAGTATATACTGGGGAGATAATGACCAAATGGATGTGACAATTACACAATCAACACCAGACGTGAATGAAGAGGAGGAAAACAAAGCTGTACTCGGATTGTTCACTTGTTACCTCCCTATCATGTTCTCTACTAGAGCCAGAGGGACATAATTAACTGCCTTTCAACAATTGCCTACACCCATTCTTATGCATTGCCGTTTGAATTTCATAGAAATCACAAAAAGTAGTGGTTAGATATATTACTGTAAACTGCAACACTGCACAAGAAATTGTTGTTATCAGTTGTTGTTAGTTTATGTACATAAACGTGCAATGTGAAGATGTTCATATTAACAGTAATCAAGCCTACAACAAATGTCAGCATATTAAATATTTTTATGTTTTTAAGGATTCATCTACTTTCTATACCAACTTAATCAATTAACCTAACAGTCATGATTTTGAACTGTGGGAGGAAGCCAGAGTACTCGAAAAGAACCCACACATGCACAGTGAGAACATGCAACTGCGCCACCATGCAGATCCCGTATCTACCGTAATGCGTGTAAATGGGAACTAATCGGTCCATTTTCTATACCCGCCTGCCCTTGCAGGGTTGTGGTGAAGCTGATGCCTATCTCCAGCTGTCATTGAGGCAAGTGTGGGGGTAAACCTGGACGGGTCGCCAGTCCATCATAGGGCATCACATACAACATAAGCAACTAAGTGCACAAACGCGCTCACCTAAGGGCAACGTCAAAGTGACCAAATACCCTAACAGGTGTGCTTTTGAAATGTGAATAGAAGGCCTGAGTACCTGCATGAGGAGAACTTGCAAGCTCCATTTAGAAAGACTCCAGGCTGGAATTTGAAAACAGGTCGTTCTTGCTGCAAGTCAACTGAGCTAACAGCTGTGACACTGTACAGCCCCACAACTGCACAACGATTCAAACGTTACAAAGATTTTAGAGTTTTTGTTCTTGGGCAAACCGTTTCAACATATTTTAATACAAATTTTCCAACTTCCTATCTTATAATATAAAAAATATAACTTTGGCCATGACATCACAATCACATTTTAATTTGTCATTTTTAAAGAACAACTGACCATCTGGGATCAAAATATCAATCATTCCAGAGTAGGCTTGAAAGGTGAGAAAATTATTGGTTCAATTAATCAGAAAGTTATCAGTGTCACTTTAGATTCCAGCATCCAGCATGCTGAGAAGCATCTGCAAAGAGCACTGTGAGATTAAGTAGTGTTGTATTAGGATCATTGCTGCAATATCTGCACGGATTTTGTAGCAGAGGTGCACATGTGCAGTAGACATGACCCATGAGAGCTGCAGCACTTAGGTAACCGAATTTTACATGTCCAAAAGGTCTGTGGTAGCCTGGTCTGAGCTTTATTTTTTTATGGCATCGTGTCATCCTATGTTATTATAGTGAAATACTATATACTCAATAGTGTAACAGAGGTATTCAATGTGGGACTCCTGAGGCGGCTGACGGGTACCATGAGGCCAAGCGTGCCGTGGCCTGGGCAGTAGCAGAGGCAAAAACTTGGGCCTGGGAGGAGTTCGGTGAGGCCATGGAGAAGGACTACCGGTTGGCTTCGAGCGATTCTGGAAAACCGTCCGCCGCCTCGGGAATGGGAAGCAGTGCTTCACCAACACTGTTTACAGTGGGGGTGGGATGTTGCTGACCTCAACTGGGGACATTATCGGGCAGTGGAAGGAGTACTTTGAGGATCTCCTCAATCCTGCCATCACGCATTCCCTGGTGGAAACAGAGGCTGGGGAATCAGGGTTGGACTCTTTCATCACCCAGACTGAATCACCGAGGTGGTTAAAAAGCTCCACAGTGGCAGGGCTTCGGGGGTGGATGAGATCCGCCCTGAGTACCTCAAGTCTCTGGATGTTGTGGGGCTATCATTGTTGACATGCCTCTTCAACATTGCGTGGCAGTTGGGGACAGTGCCTCTGGACTGGCAGACTGGGATGGTGGTCCCCCTTCATAAGAAGGGTGACCGGAGGGTGTGTTCCAACTACAGGGGATCACAGGTGCTCCAGGAGTATGGAATCAGGGGCCCTATACTAGGGGCCATCCAGTCTTTGTACAAGCGGAGCAGGAGTTTGGTTGGCATTGCCAGCACCAAGTTGGACCTGTTCCCGGTGCATGTTGGACTCCGGCAGGGCTGCCCTTTGGCACCGGTCCTGTTCATAACCTTTATGGACAGGATTTCTAGGCGCAGCCAAGGGCCGGAGGGAGTCTGGTTTGGGGACCAGAGGATTTCGTCTCTTCTTTTTGCAGATGACTTGGTCCTGCTGGCCCCCTCTAGCCAAGACCTACAGCATGCACTGGGGTGGTTCGCAGCCGAGTGTGAAGCGGCTGGGATGAGAATCAGCTCCTCCAAGTCCGAGGCCATGGTTCTCGACCGGAAAAGGGTGGCTTTTCCTCTTCAGGTTGGAGGGGAGTTCCTGCTTCAAGTGGAGGAGTTTAAGTATCTCGGGCTCTTGTTCGCAAGTGAGGGAAGAATGAAGCGGGAGATTGACAGATGGATTGGTGCGGCTGCCACAGTAATGCAGGCGCTGTGCCGGTCCGTTGTGGTGAAGAGAGAGCTGAGCCGAAAAGCGAAGCTCTTGATTTACCGGTCGGTCTACGTTCCTACCCTCACCTATGGCCATGAACTTTGGGTCATGACCGAAAGAACGAGATCCCGGATACAACCGGCTGAAATGAGCTTCCTCTGTAGGGTGGCCAGCCACTCCCTTAGAGATAGGGTGAGGAGCTCGGCCATCCGGGAGGGGTTCGGAGTAGAGTCGCTGCTCCTCCACATCGAGAGGAGCCAGTTGAGGTGGCTCAGGCATCTATACCGGATGCCTCCTGGATGCCTTCCTCGGGAGGTGTTCCAGGCACGTCCCACCAGGAGGAGGCCCAGGGGATGGCCCAGGACACGCTGGAGGGACTATGTCTCTCGGCTGGCCTGGGAACGCCTTGGGATCCCCCCGGAGGAGCTGGAGGAGGTGTCTGGGGAGAGGGACGTCTGGGCATCTCTGCTGAGTCTGCTGCCCCCGCGACCCGGTCCCGGATAAAGCGGAAGACGACGAGTACGAGTACAAGGTATTCAATGTTACAATTAAACCTGGACTTGGATTCAGTGAAAACACAAAAAATGCAAATTTGAGTGTTTTTTGAAAGTACAGCTCATACCTGTTTGTTTATAAGTGCGCCTGTCAAGAAACTCAGTTTTCAAGGGCTTGAAAGCTGTGCTCCTTGGTCTTCCCAAAAGTCATAGATACTGTTTGGATGCCTAAAATATTGACATAAGATGAAAGAGAAGAGTTGAAAGAAGATTCAATACCTAAATAGTGGAAAGGATTAGGCAGCAGTTTTTGCAGTTCCAACTGTACATAATAATTATGCACATAGGATTCTCACTTGTGTGGTGCACGAATAGAAACAAGCAGATGTACTTGTAAGGAATGCACTTTTACAACTGAGGTGGTAGACATTGTGATTCTGTTTTTTTTTTTTTTTTTCTGTAAACACATGATAATTAACTTCACCTCTCTTTATAACACTGGCAGTAAACTGTATTATTCATGTCTGTGATTATCCGTGACACTTTTTCTATATTCATTACACGAGACTGACATGAACCTGTAATTAACCACAATTATTTGAAATTGATTAATATTACTCATAGAAATACATTGTAGAATTGTGGCATGTGTTCAAATAATTCAAACTAAGCTCCAAGTCCAATAGAATTTACATGTCTTTGAAAATATTGGACATTTCTAAGTCTAAAAATTACAATGATTCGCTGTTTATATTAGCATATAGATCAGAAAAGAATGTGTCATTAGACAGAACGCAATGCATACAAAATGTAATTCAGCCACATTCATCTCAAGGTAATTAGGCTCTATGTGATTTGACTCAGGTGTAATTGTGGCCTTTAAATTAACTATCCGTAACCAACTATTTCAAGGGAAGCGAAAGGTAGCAAATAGTATTTAAGGAAAGTGGAACCCATGCAGAAGTATGTATGTAGTCCACCCAGAAAATACATATTCATCTTAAATCACAAAGCCAGTGCAACTGAAGGAAGAAAAATGTGTTTTATATGAGGTAAAAATGCAAAACCAATTATGCTGCTAACGTATACACATACAAATTACACCGCACTGAGCTGCATATGATTACGGCAACTCTCAATTTTTTCTGTCTGCAATCCCAGCTCTCTAAACCCTGTTTTGTAAGGAATTTAATGCCATTCAGGAGTAAAGATTTAGGACAGAAACAATAAAAATAACTGCTGTTTGAAGAGTTACAGCCAAAACCATATACCAATTTCATAAAAGTTGATTTTCACTTTTCATATTATTATAAAGAGTATGAGAGCAAATGCATTCAGATTTGCAATACTAAAAAAATGGGTGTCATGAGATCAAGTTTTAATCAAGTGGCAAAAAGAAATTCAAAACTTCATCCAGTTTCACCATTTTTGTCTAAGAACGCAAGTGATCCTGTACTCCAAACATAATAACCCGAAGGAAAGCTGCACAGCCAATATTTATGAGTGTTCTGATGGGCAATATATATGTGGGTGGTGTAGTTGCACATACAGCTCATTTACAGTAGTAATAAACGGTCTGTGAATAGGTTTTATTTTGTTGAGGTGATGTAAGAGAGGAGTCTGTTTGAAGTCAAGGAATGAGTAATAGAGCCATATGAACCACTGCAGGACGCACACATATTATTCTAAATTATTAGTCTTTGAATCACTAGAAACTGTACAAAGGCTCAGCGACTCTGCACCCCAGGTTTGGTGGCACTTTAGTCCCTTCATCTGAAACCTTTAAATAAATACATTTATTACAAGACAAAAAAACATGGGAAATACTTTGGAAATGTTACATGACTTTGCTTTTTCCTTCTAGTTTATTGTTTTCCTTTATGTTGGTCAAAGCTGAACAGTTTCTAGAAATAATAGTAGAATGTTTTGATCACCCACTTGTGTTGCAGCTATAGATGATACATAGTTTATGAACTTTCAAAAAAAAAAGCACAGACCCTCTAAAAGATACAACATTCTGCAAAATAATTTGTCTTTTTTTACTTTTTAGGATACAAAAAGAATGTAAGGATGAAACTAAACATCAAAGTTTTAGTCCATAAAAACCAAAGCAGTGATAAAACAGCAGAGTACTTCAGTGAATTTAGAACCCTATTCATCTGTAGCAGTATCCATAACAGCAGTGGTAGCTTTCTGTAGGACCCTTGACATTTTGTATTTGTCTTTGGAGCTACTTGCAATTTTTGCACAAGATAATGAGAATATTTTGCATTCATTTAAACGCTACAGATTATTTCTGCTATCCTTTTTAACATGTTATGATAACCACACCAGGTGCTCTTGTAGGCAAGACCAGCTAAATGAGCTTCCAAAAGTCCAACTAAATCCAAATATAAGGTGACAAAAAGTTTGAAGAGGAGACAGAAGGAAGAAGGGTATGAAGAGAAGGTTTAATCAGGAGTAAATTAGATGAAACCAACGAAGGGCAGCAAAGACATTACTGGACTTCAGTGCCTTTCTGTCCAGCTCTCAGTATATATGGGCAAAGGTGACTGGAGACAGATGGTGAGATGCATACAAATTGTTTTCTTACAGAGGAGCTGTAGTAAGAACATTACAGGTTATTTCTGTTCCCATCCTTATGCTAGTAACTTGTGTTGTTCACTGTTGCTTTTTCTGAGTATTTTTTTACAAACTGATTATGTAGCCTGAACCAACCTTTTGACATTTTGTTTGCAAAGATTCTTTGCTTTGCTGCCGATATCAGCTGACCAGCTGGATTTTATGATTTGGACGAAACAAACTCTAAGTTTAGCAGTTAGAGTGGCTTTCTCTAAATAATAGGATGGTTTCTTAAAATAACACAGGTATTTGTGACCTTCCAGGATGTTGGGTGATAAGTTTAAATGAAAGCCACCTGCAGCTGCATTAAACTCTGAGACCATTACAATTTTTCAGAAGTCAGAAAATTTAATAATTGTCAAAATTCTCAGTGTAAATGTCAATTTAATTGATTATTTGATTAAAATACCTTCAAGGTGTAAAACAGCTGGATTGTTTTAGTTAAAACAAAATGTTGTGTGTAAAGTTTTAGATCGGTAAACCTCTCCAGCATCAGAGTATGAGAACTGTTGGTAACTCATTTTCTGTACAAGTCCTTCTCAAAATATTAGCATATTGTGATAAAGTTCATTATTTTCCATAATGTAATGATGAAAATTTAACATTCATATATTTTAGATTCATTGCACACTAACTGAAATATTTCAGGTCTTTTATTGTCTTAATACGGATGATTTTGGCATACATCTCATGAAAACCCAAAATTCCTATCTCACAAAATTAGCATATTTCATCCGACCAATAAAAGAAAAGTGTTTTTAATACAAAAAACGTCAACCTTAAAATAATCATGTACAGTTATGCACTCAATACTTGGTTGGGAATCCTTTTGCAGAAATGACTGCTTCAATGCGGCGTGGCATGGAGGCAATCAGCCTGTGGCACTGCTGAGGTCTTATGGAGGCCCAGGATGCTTCGATAGCGGCCTTTAGCTCATCCAGAGTGTTGGGTCTTGAGTCTCTCAACGTTCTCTTCACAATATCCCACAGATTCTCTATGGGGTTCAGGTCAGGAGAGTTGGCTGGTCAATTGAGCACAGTGATACCATGGTCAGTAAACCATTTACCAGTGGTTTTGGCACTGTGAGCAGGTGCCAGGTCGTGCTGAAAAATGAAATCTTCATCTCCATAAAGCTTTTCAGCAGATGGAAGCATGAAGTGCTCCAAAATCCCCTGATAGCTAGCTGCATTGACCCTGCCCTTGATAAAACACAGTGGACTAACACCAGCAGCTGACACGGCACCCCAGACCATCACTGACTGTGGGTACTTGACACTGGACTTCTGGCATTTTGGCATTTCCTTCTCCCCAGTCTTCCTCCAGACTCTGGCACCTTGATTTCCGAATGACATGCAGAATTTGCTTTCATCCAAAAAAAGTACTTTGGACCACTGAGCAACAGTCCAGTGCTGCTTCTCTGTAGCCCAGGTCGGGTGCTTCTGCCGCTGTTTCTGGTTCAAAAGTGGCTTGACCTGGGGAATGCGGCACCTGTAGCCCATTTCCTGCACACGCCTGTGCACGGTGGCTCTGGATGTTTCTACTCCAGACTCAGTCCACTGCTTCCGCAGGTCCCCCAAGGTCTGGAATCAGCCCTTCTCCACAATCTTCCTTAGGGTCCGGTCACCTCTTCTCATTGTGCAGCGTTTTCTGCCACACTTTTTCCTTCCCACAGACTTCCCACTGAGGTGCCTTGATACAGCACTCTGGGAACAGCCTATTCGTTCAGAAATTTCTTTCTGTGTCTTACCCTCTTGCTTGAGGGTGTCAATAGTGGCCTTCTGGACAGCAGTCAGGTCGGCAGTCTTACCCATGATTGGGGTTTTGAGTGATGAACCAGGCTGGGAGTTTTAAAGGCCCCAGGAATCTTTTGCAGGTGTTTAGAGTTAACTCGTTGATTCAGATGATTAGGTTCATAGCTCGTTTAGAGATCCTTTTAATGATATGCTAATTTGTGAGATAGGAATTTTGGGTTTTCATGAGTTGTATGCCAAAATCATCCGTATTAAGACAATAAAAGACCTGAAATATTTCAGTTAGTGTGCAATGAATCTAAAATATATGAATGTTAAATTTTCATCATGACATTATGGAAAATAATGAACTTTATCACAATATGCTAATTTTTTGAGAAGGACCTGTATAATATCAATCTCACGTTAACTAAAAATCCACTCCTGATTGACTACCCCCAATCACGAGGGCTGTTTCACATGAGAATCGTTTTTTTATTATAGACGTTTGTTTTGCGTGTTTTAAATAAAAGTTTGGGTACAGCTTTTAGGATTGTACACCCTTTTCAGAAGAATACTGTGCTTCAGTCTATAACTTCTTGAGTATGTCCTTTATGCATTAACAAGCTGGTGTCATAGTGTTACGTATGGTTCTGACCCACATGCAGAATCATGCTCAAGGGAAACGGGTACAAGTTTGAAAAAAGGTTTATTTAAGGAGAATGGATCGGTATGGTGTGCAGGAACAACTGTCAGGAAAAACGACAGGTAAGTGGTTACAATCAACGAAGCCGGAACTTAAATGTGAAATGTCTCTTACTATGAGGGAGCAGGCAATCTGCCAGGAGGAGAGGGATTCGGACTGGAGAAGAAGTGAATATGGAGTCAATGGTAAGTCCGATGATTTCTTAGTTACTTGGGTTAGAGCTTGGAGAGCAGGCGAACCATCAGCGGAGAGGTGGAGGGTTGACAGGTTAGGTAGAATGGTCTCTGGAGAATCTGTGTCCGGACACTGGGGTGGGAGCAGTACTCTCACAATGTTCCTCTGACGACGACAAACTGCACCCTTGTGGGTATTTTTCGCCAGGGAAGTTCCAGAGTTCGGCGTCGGGTAGGTGTGTGTGGAGGATCCTTCCTGGGGAGATCCTAGCAGCGAGGCTAGTGCGAAACGAAGCCACCGGGGCCAGCCTGGGTAACCTCCAGGTAGTTGCCGGTATAATCCTTGGAAGGTCCTTGAAAACATAGTCAGTGTTTGAACGAAGCCACCAGGACCAGCCTGGGTAACCTCCAGGTAGTCGCTGGTTCAGTTCACTGAGAAGAACAAAGAACAAGTTAAACGCTGTCGAAGGCAAAGTACACATAAACGTAATTAATATGAAGCTGGCTGAGTAGCTACCACAGAGGCTAATACTCGAGCGACGAGATGCTAGCTGCTTCCTGCTTAAGTACTCCAGGACTCAATCACCAAGATGGAAAACACCTGTCTCCACCACTGCTGAGCACTAGCGCCTACTAGGAGTCAAAAAACACAGACAAAAACATACAACAGAAACTCCAGCCCCGACACCTGGGTCCAAGTCCAAGGTGAAGAACCACACTACATCAAAACCCCGAGCAAAATCCATTATCCTCAAAGTTACCAAAGAGGCGATGCTTCCAGATGTGTCCGGATGATAATTTTTTCATCTAATTACATCAGAACTGGGAAGTCGGGGTGACGTCATCTCCGAAACAATAGCGTTCCAGTTTCCTGTTTGTCTGAAAGAACTGCTAAAAACAGTCAAAGTAAGAACATTTTACTACTGTTGACGCAAGTAGCAGCCATCTTGAATGCAGAAGTCGGGTAATCTTGTGTTTCCCCAACTTTTCGACTTATAATTCCAGCTTTCGGGGGCATTCCAGCTGAAATTTCCTACTCGAAGGTCAGAAAAAACCTGTAAAATCAGTCATTAGTAAACTCTTGCATCTTCCAAGTTGATTCTTTTAATAAATCCTAACCTTGATAAACTATAAATTAATCTCCCCTCTCTTTTGACAGGTTGTGACACTGATTTGACTTTTTGATAAACAGCACGACTAGCTGAGTTATGGATAATATTTGCTATAGTTTAAAGATTTTACCAAATGTCATTAATAACCATTTCTCCACAGACTTGAATAGGTTTACCAGAGATAGAAAGGAGATCTTAACTGTCTTAAACATTAGTTCAAGTTAAGTTTTAGCAGAAAATGCATTTAAACTTATGTTATGAGGCAGGACAAGAATAGATTTTTCTCTGATACATTTTTAATATTTACCTTTTACTCCTGGTAATTAGTTTTCTCTTACCTTCCCTTTTGACCTTCAGTGACACCCTTGAACAATTTTAATTAAGGAAAGACACACAGGGGAAGGACCAATTACTTTTCTGCTGCCACCTCTTTGATGATGGTCCGGGTGTGTTCCCCTGAGCTTTACCTTCCGTACGCAATAACAACCATTGTTTTAACTTCCTTTCTTTCAGTCATTAACATAGTTTTGCACCACCATCTTCTAAAGCAGTCATGTCCCTAGTGAATAACATTTGTTTGCACCCTAAGGCATTACTTATTTGTTTCGCTGCTGTGGCATCTTTGACAGTGTTTATCTGCAGCTCCACTTATTATCTGTTTCCTGTATTCATCCCAATGTTTCATGGTCTTCACAACATTCTTGTTTATTACATCCATACCTTTAAGCAAACTGAATCCCGTGAGCAATATGGATTATAATGGGCATCACTCGTAGCTTATTCCAAAAATCTTTCTCTTAATGAAACTTGCTTTGGCAAAAAATATTTTATGTTTTTTGGAGAAAATCTTTAAATAATTTCCCTGATAATAGGCTACACTATTCAGGCTGTAGTTGGCTTTGACACACACAAAACATAATCTTTTTTGGTATTTTCACACTTTCTGCCTTTATAAAAATTTGTTTTTAAAGTGTTGCCTTAATAGAACACATTTTGAAAAACTATGGTAGTAATAATGAAATCTAAAGTAAAAGAAATGGTCAGAATAAAAAAAAATAAACAAGTTAGAGTAGCAGCCAAAGTAGCACCTGCACTCACTGGCCACTTTATTAACTACACCTTGTTAGTATCTGGTTGGAGCCTGTTTTGCACTCAGAACTGCATCAGTTCTTTGTGGCATAGATTTTACAAGGTGTCTAAAACATTCCTCAGAGATATTGGTCCATTTTGACATGATAACGTTATCAAGTTGCTGCAGATTTGTCAGCTACACATTTATGACATGAATCTCCTGTTCCACATAATCCCAAAGGTGCTGAGATTTGGAGAATGTGGAGGCCTTTGGAGAAAATTTGAATTTAAAATAGCAGTCAGAATTGTAACATTAAGACAATCTAGAGATAGTATTCATTTAATAAAGCAACATTACTTGCAAGAACAATCACCTGTATTGTTCTTTACCACAGTTGTTAGCTTTAGTCTGTTTTTAACAGTGCAAGAAAATCATCCTGAGGTTAGTTTTTTATTTGTTACATTTGTTTCATATGCAGTTTGGTGAGAAAAAGCAGCTACTCACCCCTCCTTTAGATGTAAATCTCATCATGAGCTCAATAGTTTTTGTGGCCTGGATCAATAAAGCAGACTGGATTTAAAAGTTTTTCTAACCATTCTGGCAGCTTTGACTCTCATCAATAAATCTGACGCTTATGGTCAGTGTAACAGTAAATTCTTCTCTATGCAAAGGAACACCACTTTGAAAGTAAAGTTGACTCCATGATTACTAAAGATGCAATATATGTGACAAACACAAAGGTGACTCTTTTGACGTAGGATATAAAAAGGCTGGAATATGTTCTGTGTGAGCTAAGACTCTGGTGCCAAATTAAACTGCAAATAATAAATGGTTTTGGGGATTACTGATTTCCAATTACTGGTGACAGTGACAGCAGGTTTCAGTGAGTGACATAATTAAATTACGCCTAGGTTTCTGAATTGGTACTCATTCTAAACACTATATACTAACCTATACTAACCTATACTAACCTATACTAACATATACTATACTATACTATACTATACTATACTATACTATACTATACTATACCATACCATACTATACTATACTATACTATACTATACTGTACTATATTGTACTATACTATACTATACTATACTATACTATACTATACTATACTATACTATACTATACTATACTATACTATACTATACTATACTATACTATACTATACTATACTATACTATACTATACTATACTATACTATACTATACTATACTATACTATATACTCCTTAGCCCCAAAGAAAGAAATTCAGTATAATAGTTTATCAGATCTAAGAAAATTGTTCATTTCCACTCAGAAGTTCTATTAAATCAAAATGACACAAATTTATTTTGTGAGTTTGTGACATTTCAAATCAAGACAGAGGAAATTTTTTCATTAATATGGCATAACAATAGGCTTCTTTTTTTGAGTTTCTTCGAAGAATCCTCGGACTCCTGGAGTTTTTGACATATTGACAGCAGCTGCTGCATTCAAACACACATTCAAATACAAAATGTTGTGTGTGTTTTCACCTTTCTGTGTTTCTGCCTGTGGTTTAGGTTTTCACATCGCTGCTTGAGGTCGTTGCTGAAAACACCAAAGTCATTATTCAAATGTTGATTTGATGCAAAAAGCTGAATCAGTGGTGATTTTTTACGTATTGCTCTGACAGCAGGTCTGTGCATCAGAATCTCATCAGGGGATGAACAAACATGAAAAGCTCCAAACCTCTTTTTCAAGCATCTTAATGGGTTGGAAAGTTTAATATCTCTTAGCATTTTATTGCTACTTCCTGCGAGAAAAACGCAACAAATAGAAATTATTGGGCAAACAATCCACAAAGACTCCAGCAGGTTTCAGTAGGTTTACCTATGACAAAATCCAATTTCTATGGAAAGATTTAACTAAAGCTTTGCAAGTTGTAAATATTAATCTTCCTTGCTGAATACTTTCAGAAGCCTTATTATCTTTAAAGGAGATATGAATGTCCTTAGCTAATTGTTTTATTGAAACAAAATGTCATAATTAGCCTTAATATAGCTTTGCTTTCATTGATACAGCAGATATGTGGTTAAATATGTGTTTTTGTTAGTCTTTTATATACATCTTTTAGTAGTTTTAGCTTGGGATTTTACAAATTTTGAGATCAAAGTGTATTTCCATATTGTGTTTATAACTAATGTTGTTATGTTTGGAGATGGAGTGGTACCCAGGTGTAGACAGAGTAATGGTAGTCTCGTTTTGAAGGTGATATTAAACAACATTAAGAGAGATGATGACAACAAAGGCCACACTGTAGGCAATTGTGGCCCAAATCAGATTTTTTTGGGGTCAAGTGACTCATTCAGACTTTTTAAAACAAGTGTGAATGTTCAGATCTTGCCCATATTTGATTTTTTCAAGTTAGATTTAAGCCACTTTCATGTGGTCCTTAATTGGACTTGTATCTAATCTTTTTGAATGCAAAGTCAGTGGGAACAACCAAGGCAGATTGAAAGTGACTTTGATGTCACTTTCCATTAACATTTGTCACAACTTTACGACAGCGGGATGTAATAGGATTTAGCTACATGTACAACAGCTGCAATGGTATGCCACAGTAGAAGGACAGTGAAATGTTAGACCTCTTTAATATATGGAATGACACATCTATTTAAGCCAAACTGGAATTTGGGTCGTCCCTGCATCCAAACACACCTATGTGATGAATGATGAGACAGGATAAAAAGCATGGCAGGCAACGTAAGGATATGACCAGGAATGAAAACTAACGGGTCTATAACTGCTATGGAGGTGATCAGAGACATGGAAAGCAGGAGAGTCGTATCAACAGAATGCAGTATAGCTGGGTGGGAACGTGGGCTGGAAATAAAAATATCTGGGGTCTATCTTTGCCATAACCCTAATGTAGAGAGACATTAATACTGCTAGGGAAGCATTTGTTTAAAAATCACAAGTTGTATGGGCATTGCACCATTCACTTTGTGCAACCCTGTAAACGGCTCCCACCTCTGATCCTACAATCCTGTCTTTGATTAGAAAAAGTCAAGAAAAGACCTAATTAGACTATTAATTATATGTATGGTTATCTTCCTGGTGACCTACAGGAGTCAAACAGACTTGTAATACCTTTTAGGACCTTTGATTATCTTATTCTTTTAGCAAAGCGCACTCTACAGATTAATTATTACTTAATAGTGTGTAGCTCAGAAGTACACATGTTGGTCTTGAAAAGTAGCAAGTAGACACTAATTAGTATTAGATCTGAAAATCTTTTGAATAATAATCATACAAAAATTAAGAAAAATCTCCTTTTCTTTGAGAGATGATGAATTGTTAGGAGCTGATTTTTAAAGTCAAGGTTTCATCTTCAGATAAAATTCCTTTTAATTATAAGCATTGAAACTGATTTGATTTTTGAAAAACCTGTGAGGACAACTGAGGTATTGACTTTAAAGTTATTTCAGGTAGCTGATATCCACTACACCTTAGTGAATGAAAGCATAAAACAACAAGTTTATTTGCATAATAGTCATCAACAACTATGTTGCAAAAGTGCACATTCCTTTACGAACACATAAGAGCATCCCTGTACACAAACTAGTTGCTCTTAGATCCTCCAAGGTCAAATAAGAAAAGTAGATGTGATTGTGCCATCTCCAAAACTGTGGAAAAATTTATTGATTCATATAAGAGCTGCTCATAATCTCCAGACTTTAATGTGCTTTTAAAGACCCACCTCTACTCTTTGGCTTATAAACTAACTATTAACCATTTCTGTTTTTTACATTTTTATTTCTTTTTAAACTACAGGTTTTTTGTTTTTTTTTATTACTTCTATCAATTACATTATATTACAGTTTATTGTTGTTGCTGTGCAGCACTTTGGTGCAACTTGTTTGTTGTGCTATATAAATAAAATCAAGAATGACATTGACACGTATGAGTCATTAGAACCGTAATGACAAAACCTCCACCAGAATTATGGGAATCTCTCTTTCATTTAACTGCAGATATTAAATTGATGAGGAAAAAATAACTCTGATTTCTGTGATCACCATTCTGATGCATGCAATTGCTATACTCTAAATGGCTGTTTGGACTATAAATGGCAATAATTAATAACTACTGTAATAAAATTATATCTCAAAGTTTGTGTTTGTGCTCTGTATACCAAAAGTATTTATGGCCTGTTAGATAGACTTTTACTGCCTTTGGTGACCACACCTAATTATAGATGAGGTGGTGAATCACATTGTGTTGTGTCATTGTGATGACAGGTAGGGAAGAGAAAAACTGGATAATTGTGGTATTTGTTTATCACAAGCCTTGTCTTTATATTCTTTTTTAATTTGCAACAGTATTATTGCATAATGCATGTCCTCCTAAAATTATGGGATTATTATCGTTATTACAGCTATGTGCAAAGTCACACACATCATATTCATTGCTGGCATGAGTGGATACAAACACTGAAGTATGTCTTCATGCCTAACAACCTTGTAGACTATTACTAGCAGTGTTGCTGAACTGCTGCAGATAATCAGAATCAGAATCAGAATCAGAATCAGAATCAGAAAAGCTTTATTGCCAAGTACGTTTTTGGACATACAAGGAATTTGTTTTGGCGTAGTCGGTGCAATACAGTACAAATTAAACAGTATAAACATATCTACAATATAATATAAATATATGTGCACAGTTTTAAGTGAGTGAGAGTAAATATAGAGCATTATTGGGTGCGAGAGCGGTACAACAGTGCAGGTGATCATTGTGCAAGTATGGCAGTGCAAGTAAAGCAGGAGTCCAAGCTGAGCGTCAATGTAACGCATAGAGTTGCAGGTTACAGGTGTCCTGTCAGCAAAAAAGGGGGGGTGTGGGGGAAAGGGAGAATGTCAAGGTGGTTTCCGGGCTTTGTTAACCAGGCTGGTGGCAGATGGGAAAACACTGTTCTTGTGGTGTGAGGTTTTGGTCCGGATGGACCGCAGCCTCCTGCCAGAGGGGAGAGTCTCAAAGAGTCTGTGACCGGGGTGGGAGGGATCAGCCAGAATCTTCCCTGCCCGCTTCAGGGTCCTGGAGGTGTACAGTTCCTGGAGCTACAGTAGACTGCGGTCAATCACCTTCTCAGCAGACCGAATGACACGCAGCAGCCTGCCCTTATCCTTGGCTGTAGCAGCGGCGTACCAGATGGTGATGGAGGAGGTGAGGATGGACTCAATGATGGCTGTGTAGAAGTGCACCATCATAGTCTTTGGCAGGTTGAATTTCTTCAGCTGCCGCAGGAAGAACATCCTCTGCTGGGCTTTCTTGATGAGGGAGCTGATGTTTGGCTCCCACTTGAGATCCCGGGAGATGATGGTTCCCAGGAAGCGGAAAGATTCCACAGTGTCAATTGTGGAGTCACAGAGGGTGATGGGGGCAGGTGGGGCTGGGTTCTGCCTGAAGTCCACAACCATCTCCACTGACTTTAGAGCGTTGAGCTCAAGGTTGTTCTGGCTGCACCAGTCCAACAGATGGTCCACCTCCCATCTGTACGCAGACTCGTCACCATCAGAGATGAGTCCGATCAGGGAGGTGTCGTCCGAAAACTTCAGAAGCTTGACAAACTGGTGACTGGAGGTGCAGCTGTTGATGTACAGGGAGAAGAGCAGAGGAGAGAGAACACAGCCTTGGGGGGAACCGGTGCTGATGGTCAGGGAGTCAGAGACGTGCTTCCCCAGCCTCACGCGCTACTTCCTGTCAGACAGGAAGTCAGTGATCCACCTACAGGTGGAGTCGGGCACACTCAGTTGGGAGAGCTTTTCCTGGAGCAGAGCTGGGACGATGGTGTTGAAGGCAGAGCTGAAATCCACAAACAGGACCCTGGCGTAGGTTCCTGTGTAGTCCAGGTTCCGGAGGATGAAGTGAAGGGCTAAGTTGACTGCATCATCTACAGACCTGTTGGCTCTGTAGGCAAATTGCAGGGGGTCCAGGAGGGGGTCGGTGATGTCTTTTAGGTGTGAGAGTACAAGGCGCTCAAAGGACTTCATCACCACAGAGGTCAGGGCGACGGGTCTGAAGTCATTAAGCCCTGTGGTCCTTGGCTTCTTGGGAACAGGGACGATGGTGGAGGACTTGAAGCAGGCTGGCACATGACATGTCTCCAGTGAGGTGTTAAAAATGTCTGTGAAGACTGGAGACAGCTGATCAGCGCAGTGCTTCAGGCTGGCTGGTGAGACAGAATCCGGTCCAGCAGATTTCCGGGGGTTCTGTCTCCTGAAGAGTTTGTTGACGTCCCTCTCCTGGATGGAAAGAGCCGTCCCCGCCGTGGGTAGGGGGCTGGTGGGGGGGAACTTCAGGGTGGAGGTTGGAGGTGCCAAGGCCCCTCTTGAGGTTGGGGAGGTGGGGGTGGTGGATTGTGGCTGCAGCTGTTGGGGGGTGTCGTGGGGGATGGTTGCAGGACTGTCCCTTTGTCTTTCAAAGCGGCAGTAGAACTCGTTCAGGTCGTTGGCAAGGCGTCGGTCGTTGATGGAGTGGGGGGCTTTCGGCTTGTCGTTGGTGATCTGCCTGAGCCCTTTCCAGACAGATGCAGAGTCGTTGGCTGAGAACTGATTTTGGAGCTTCTCAGAGTATAGCCGTTTGGCCTCTTTCACTGCCTTGCCAAACTTGTACTTCGTCTCTCTGTATATGTCTTTGTCCCCACTCCTGAAGGCCTCTTCCTTATCCAGTCTTAACCTTCTGAGTTTGGCTGTGAACCAGGGTTTGTCGTTGTTGTAACTCACCCTGGTGCATGATGGTACACAGCTGTCCTCACAGAAGCTGATGTAGGAAGTCACAGCCTCTGTGTACTCGTCCAGACTGTTAGTAGTAGTCCTGAACACATCCCAGTCTGTACAGCCTAAACACGCCTGGAGATTCTCCACAGCCTCACTGCTCCACTTCCTTGACGTCCTCACAACAGGTTTGCAGAGCTTTAGTTTCTGCCTGTATGCAGGAATCAGGTGGACCATGATGTGGTTGGATTGGCCCAGTGCAGCACGTGGGACGGCGTGATAAGCGTCTCTGATGGTGGTGTAACAGTGATCCAGAATGTTGTCTTCTCTGGTCGGACATTTAATAAACTGTCTATATTTGGGGAGTTTGTGGGTGAGATTACCTTTGTTAAAGTCACCAACGACGATAACTAAGGAGTCCGGGTTGGTCCGCTCCACACTCAGTATCTGGTCGGCGAGCATGCGCTGTGCGACCTGCACGTTAGCTTGCGGTGGGATGTAAACACCGATCAGGATGAACAAAGCGAAGTCACGGGGGGAATAGAAAGGCTTACAGCTCTTGATCACAGCTTGTATGAAGCTTGGCAATTTAAATACAACTCCCGTATGCATGTCTTTTTTACACATGAATTGAGTAGACATTTTTTTCCAAGATTACTTAAAGGTGAAGAGCAGTACAGTGTTGTAACTGCACTGAAAGATATTGCAACCAATGTTTACTACAGAGGGATTTAAACATCTGTAAAAGGAATCACACAGTTGAGGGCTAAAGGCCTCAACTCTGGTCAGCAGAGCAAAAACCATCCAGCTATACTATATAATGGAGAGACATCATTATGTGTAAGATAATTTCCAGTTTTAAGGTATACCCCTAACCACCTAAATTTATCATTATGCCAGTTTCTCTGGTCTTAAATAGCATAGATTGTCCTCCACCACCCCCATGTGTTGCGGAGCTGTCAGTCAACTGTGTATGTCAGTGGTGATTTAGATACCAGAGGAGTACCACCTATCCATCTTTCTAAGCCAGTGTTTTGAAAGAAAGACTTTGCAACAAACTAATAATGTTAACATAATCTATGTATTAAAACAGCTCACTGAACACTAGCTACATCTGCAGACAACTTGGCCATCATCAACTTGTTAGACCCCAAGAGTTGCGCAGGAAAACAAACAGTAGGATGAGAGCAACAAAAAAAAGCATTTTGCAAAATAAGACTTTTTATTTAATACAAAAACATTTAGCTGTCAATAATTCCATGCTTTTGTTTTGCTATTCAGTTTTTATTTACATCACAAACATCATCGTCTAGACTGTAATTGATTTGATATAGTACTGTAATAGTGGGAAATCGTGTTTTTTGGGGGTTTTTTTGCTTGTTGTCACATCATCAGAATCTCATACTCATCATTGTCTAATTGAATGTACATTACTGTTGTGTAGGGTCTTCAATGGTTGCTTATTTTCTGCAGCCCTACAGACCCATGATGTAATAAATACATTTCTGAATTAAACACCCACACCCTGTGGGCCATTGCTGTACTATAGATCATTCTTAATCATTTGTTGTGAAGAGTGCTTCATTGTGACATTCAGTATGTGTGCAGCTTTTAGCTGTTAAAAACCACTTTTCATTTTAAGCATTAAAAACTATCAACATGATTGATACCTTTGCCTAATTGTACTGAACTGCAGTACTTATTTTTGTATTAATCATATCCTCTGCCCACTAATGCCACTCTAAACAAGTGCCCATAATCAAGCATGCAGGGTTAAACAGCCTGTTTAGTTGTGCAGTCATTAAATCCCACTGAGTTTGGTTTTATGCACGTCAGCACTACATCACCAGCCCCGCTTACTTAGTGTTGACAAAAATAAAAAATTTTGCCCTCTACAGCCACTGCCTGCACAAATTGTAGCACATTATGACTTTCCAGCACAATGAAAATTGGACAAAAGAGTGTTCAAACTCATGCCTTCACAACTGAAGTCAAACATAAAGCAACAAATTAGACTCTATTTAACTGTTACCATGACGGATTTTACAGTTCGGGGATCTAGTTCACATTTTTATAATTATGCAGACAAGAAACCAGACTTGAACATTATTACGTTTTTACAAGAAAGTTGTAAAATGTCTTTTTGAAATGTTGAGCCTATGATCTCAAGTGTGTTTATGTTCTTCTTCTACCTGGTGACTATAAAATCCGGTGGTCCAGGAGGAATTTTTAGATGTGTATAGCTCTGAAAGACAATATTGCCATTGATTCATAGTTTGCTTCAAAATAATACCATAACAGTCAATTGCCATTATTTTTTTAATTAAATGCAACAGACAATTTTTTATTTAAGAGAGATTTTGGGTGCTTATGTTTCTTTGCAAGTAACTCATCATATTGTCAGATTTACTTTGATTGATTAAATTGATCAGTTTAATCAGTCAGTCATTTTCTACTGCTTCTTCCATAGTGGGTCATGGGGAAGCTGGTGCCTATGTCCAGCAATCTATGGGCGAGAGGCGGGGTACACCCTGGACAGGTCACCAGTCCATCGCAGGGCAACAATGCACACACTCATTCACACACATGCAATTTAGAGTGACCAATTAACCTTCTTGCTGCAAGGCAACAGTGCTACCAACTGTGCCACCGTGTAGCCCCAGTTTAATCAGATAGATTTTTAAAATAGCTGTTAACCTAAAACACATGTTAAATTGTTATTAGGTAGAAGTCTAGTCAACATTTCTTGCATGTTGTATCTAAGTTTCTCAGATAACACGATATAATATTAAACAACAGCTTACTGTCTGGATTCATCATTCAAAAGACATTGTAAAACTTACAATATATGCCTCCGTTTTTTTTTTTATAGAAATCTTCCTGTGCCTTCTAGAGCTTAGATAATAAAGATGATTTAAGAGACTGGTGCTTGGTCTCCTTATTCTATTGAAAAATAATCCAGATAATTTCAGACAATGTTGTTTCTTGATGATGATATAGTTTTTGGTAACTGGTACTACAGTTTAAGTAATTGTACTCTGTAGAAAGGTTGAGTACAACACGCCCAGCTTACTTCTAAGACATCTATAGGTGTGGTAGTAAAGCATTTTAATAAAAGGGAAAGTCTTTACATTCTGGCCACACTAACAATATTTTCAATATCATTTAAGAAACGTTTTGCAAATTTATCATTGAAGCATTACTCTGACAAATTATATTTCTAACCTGTTCTTGGGAACCCTCAGTTGAGCCGGGGGCCTTTAACATCTGCAATTGTTTGCTTATGCTTTGAGCTGATGCTTCTCCAGCAAAGTCATCTGTTTGCTTCCATTTTCATAATAAAAGTAACAATATCTAAAACATTCTAGACCTTAAAGAGTTAAGCAATAATACAAATAATCAATTTAATTTATGTTTCATAAAACAAAAGCTTATGATTTGTTTGATAACATACTGTATGTCTTTCTGTGTCCTACTGTGGAGCAATGTCACCAAAAACACTTTCTGTATATATATCTGACAGAAGTCCACACTGATAAAGATAATCTTGAACAGCAAACAAATCACGATAAATACGTTTTGCTGGGGGATATCTGAATTGAAAGTGTTCCTATTTTAAAAGATTCTACAGTATTTAATGTTTTTAGTATCTTTAATCCTGTAGCACTTTGACATTTTAAAATGTAAAGTGCATTACATATATCATTTATTTTTATTGTTAGCAGTAGTAGTAATATTAATGATCTCTCTATAATATTTAAGTAAAAACATAGAACAACCTTAGATTGATGTTAAAAAATGATAGCTTTCATAGAGTTTAGAGCTTTATTGCTTTTTTATACCATCTTTTATACACTTTGTTAAGAAATTGTGTTTTTTTTTTTGTGTGTCTGTGAAAAATCTGCATGTGAATAGCTTCAAAGGGATCTATGGTTAAATCAGGCTCATGCCTGTCCTTTACAGACCTTGAGAAGGTTATCTATCCATGCTTCTCATCTTTCTGAGACTAAATCCCTCTACTCTGACCAAAGCAGCAACTGCAGCACTCTGAGAAAACTCAACAAATAAATAACCCGGTAAATGGAGGTTTTTTTTAGATATAGATATATAGATCTATGTATATGTATGCATATATATATATATATATATATATATATATATATATATATATATATGTACATACATATACAACAGCAAAGCATTTAGTCTTTTACATCACTGTGAAATACTTTGCAGAATTGTTTTAACAATATGGCACTCTCGTTTTATTTTGATGTTGAAGAGTTGAAATGTTTTTTGAGGTTGGGTTATAACTTGGGTTATAACTTCAAATCAAAGACAAGATATATATAAATTGTAAACCATAGTGTACAAAACACTTGGAAAAAGTAAAAATCATAACATGAATGCAACACAATTGTTTAAAAAGGTAGCACATACTTCTATATCCTAGTTTTCTTTTCCCCAATGTTAGTGCTGTTTGAGGAAAAACAATGCAGAATTTTCAAATCCCATTATTTCCAGGGAAATATAACAAAAACCCTGACTTTAATGATTTCGTATATTTGTTATATTTTTGTATATTTGTTACATTTTGATTTTATTTATGTTTTGCAGTGGTGACACATTTTTGAAAGCAGGGTTTTAAAAAATAGGGTGATGAATTCTTGACATTTTCAGTTGAGTCTATTTTAACAAGCAGACATTTTACTTCCAGCTGGGCAGTTTTTCTGTTGTGGCTCCACATCATAAATTTAATGCAAATGTTTTTTCTGACAAAGATACTAGTCGAGAAACCATCACACAGTAAATAGATGTCATTCATTATGTCCTTTCACATAGGAGTAAACTTTAAATAGCAGTAGACTTACTTTCTAAGACAAATAAAACTGCATGTGATGGTTTCTCTCCAGGTTTTTATTTCCAAGGTTACTCTTCAGTCTTAGGTCTCTGTGGGTAATTCTCGTCTGCTTTTAAAGGCCAAACGCCAATCTACTTCCCTGGTGTACGTCTCTGGAACATTTAAGTTTGCCTGCCAAAACGTTTTTGTACTCTGAGTATCATTTGACCTCAGTAAAGTGCATTTAACTCATTTAAGCCAGACTGAGATCCAATTTAAAAAAATACTTCATGCATTATGGAGCTCCACTGAAAGCTGCTGACCATTCTTAAACTGTTCTTCACTTGCCTTATGTCATGATGGCTCAGGAAAGTGAAAGAGAAGATGAGAGAGATGAAAAGTACTTTCAGAAAAAGGTATGGGCTCAAATAACAAGACAGATCTGCAAATTAACAAAGATATCATGCTGAAAATATAAAAAGATACATATTCTATCATCACAAGTATTTTAACTTAATTCCTCCCACCCAAACATTTAAATTAAATGCTCTATTTCTTATTGTCCTATATAGAATTCAGAGCAACAGAAGCTCCCCAAAGACCCTCTCGGTCAAAGATGTCTTTGACTGTCAGGCACACAAAGTCATTAAAACAACCTTATCCTACATTAAATATTAATCATCTGGAAAGAGGAGTTTTTCTCTCCTAATAAAAATCATGTACCGTTTCTTTATGCTGGGGAAATTTTGCTTAGCAAAAAAAAAAAAAAACTATGGGATATTTTTTGCAACAATACAGTTGTGAGCCAGCTGCATGGTGGTGCAGTTGGTAGCACTGTTGCCATGCAGCCAGAATGTCCTAGGTTCAATTCCCAGCTGGGGCTCTTTCTGCATGGAGTTTGCATGTTCTCCCTGTGCATGTGTGGGTTCTCACTGGGTACTCTGGCTTCCTCCCACAGTCCAAAGACATGTTTATTAGGTTAATTGGTCTCTCAAAATTGCTCTTAGGTGTATGAATGAGTGTGTGCATGGTTGTCTGTGTGTTGCCCTGCAATGGACTGGTGACCTGTCCAGGGTGTACCTTGCCTCTTGCCCATAGACTGCTGAAGATAGGCACCAGCTCCCCCACAACCCACTATGGAATAAGCAGTAGAAAATGACTGACATTTTTAAGCCATGACACATAAGCCATTAGGAAAACTACCTTGTTTATCTAAGCAGAAAATGCACTGACAGTGTCAACTGTGTGTACTTTAAAATTCATAAAAGTTCAAATGATCAAAAGCTCACTGCCTCAAATTATGAATCACACAGTAGCACCATCTGCCTTCAGCTTTGCTTAGGTTCGGAGAGTAAACAGAGGATGGTACCAACCAACACACCCCCGGAAAACTGGAATTTACAGGTCAAATATTTCAACATGGATATTACCTAATCAAATGTATACTGTGCATTTGAAGATATGGTAAAGCCTTATTAGTAGTTTTATTAGCATAATCTGGATTGTTCCATCCAACGGGGAATTTAGGACTAAATTATAAGATTCCTACAAATATGTTCAGGTTTTTAAGTTATTTTACAAGTGCTCTTAGACAAAGCAAATAATCTTTAACAGTATTTTTCAAACATTCTTGGTTTTTTAATTGGATACCCACATTATTATACTTTGCACACAGAAATGAAATAGTTCCACAAAAACACCAGTTTCCCATAAGATTTGACCCTTTTTTGTGCGAAACTTTGAAAATCATTTAAAAACTGAAGGTTTTTCTCAAACCTTACATATAGTATGAAAACTTCAGTAAGGGTTTGAGCTGTGACCTGAAAAAGCATCATTCCAAAAATAAAGAAATCAGTTTAGACTTAAGAAAATGAATTATTGATGCTCACAAAGAGGGAGAAAAACAAGTTATCTAAATGAGTTATCATAGCATTTCTAGGCGTCAAGAACCGGAGTGAGAAGTATCATCAAGAAATTCAACAAGAGCAACACAACAAAAAAAAGCATGACAGAAATAGGAAGACCCTGGTTATAAAACTAATGAGAGAGGTCACTGAACACCCAATAACATCTGCCAAGACACTAATGAATGACTTAGCCAAGTCAGCAATAATAGTCTAGAAGACGATCGCTACAGCTCTGCAAAGCAACAAACTTCAAACTGACAGATCAAGAAAAACTTGACTTCTGCAGAAAAGACACCTACAAACCAGGTTAAAGTACAATAGCCTATGGACAACTAGGAGAAAAATGATGCATGCTGGAAGCATGTCATCTGTTCAGATGAGATAAAACTAGCCTTACATTTACAGAAAGAGGGGAGATGTCTATCACCCAACAAGCATCGTGTTTAGTCCCCTTCCTCATGGTAGTAGCTTCAGCGTGTCTGGAACTAGGAATCTTATCAAGGTGGAAGCAATCAACAAAAGATGTGTCAAAGTTTTGCAAGATAACCCTTAAGCAGAAAACAGAGAAACTTGGACTGGGCTGTCACTTTGTGTTTTAGTATTACAATGACCTAAAACAACTGTAGCTGCTGGTGCAGAAAAACTAAATAAACATTACTGTCTGACCAGCAAAAAAACCTTGACTAGAATCTCACTGAATATCAGTGGAGTGAACTGAAGACGAAGGTCCATGCTAGAAGTTTTTTAAATCTGAAGGAGCTCAAGAGATGTGCCAAAGATGAATGGGCCAGGATTCCTCAGGAGACAAACAACTGCAGAGCCTTCTTGGTAAAGGCACCCAATTTGTGGCTCAGCCTACCTTTGCTATATCCAGTCAAATTGTGGTGGAGGAAACGTGAATAAATCAGGTACATTACAGAAAAATATTTGCATGGACTTGCTCAAGTCCGGTGGGAGCTGCTTTGTACAATGTAAAGCAACATGCAAACACATGCAGGTTTCATGCAGTATGTGTCTGAAGAAACAACATCCCAAAGACTGTTTTGTAGCTAATCCTACCTATAAACTCTTTAAATTGGCCCATTAAATTTGCATATATCAAATACATCTAAACTGGCAAAAAACAAAAGGTTTTTTTAAAGCGACTGATTTCACAATCAACCTTGCTAACATTCTAACCACCAAGGAATCAAAAAACATTCGCCAGGAATATAGTTAAATGAGTTAACATTGGTGTGTTTGTTGTGTTTTGGAGGTTTTCCATCCGACATTCCTTTTATTTTCATTAAATTCATTAAATCTTTTTTGTAGTTGTTTCTATGGGGGGTATTTCCATATATTTTCTAAAAGACAAATCCTGTCTTCCTGAGCATAGTCTATGGGATGTTACCTTGTTTACCTACCCAATGGCCATCTATTGAGACAAGCTAATAACTAATGGACTCATTAGCAATGTAGAAGACTGATAGTTCTCAACATAGTTCAGCTATACACCTGAAAGATGTTACTCCTTCAGGTATCTGTTTGTGAACAAATGAAGTAATGTAGAAAGCCATGTCCATCAAGGTGGTAACGCACATTAAGGCAACATCAACAAGCCAAAAACGTTATATAAGAGACATTAAGATAACTGTGTTGGTCTATGACCATCCCCAGGCTGATGGATTCCAAATATTTATGCAACTGAGGTACACATGGACGCAGACATTTAAAAATCCAACTATGTAAATTGATGTAGATGATGCATTTAAACTGCAACTGGGTTCAGAGTTATCCCAGGTTAAGAAGGACAGAGAAAAACTAATTTACTCACAGAGAACAAAAAAATAAAAAAGATTATGTCTCAATCGAAGCACAGGTGAGAGAAAAAAGCGTCAAAAAGCGTCAAATAACAAACAGTTCCAGTGAGCAATTCAAGTTATTTTAAGACTTTGTTTTACCTCACTAAGTAACAAAGCTTTTGTTTTCTTCATTATGTCATCTGTATTTTCCACAGAGAGACAAACTACTGTACCTAAGCTTTACACCCGAGGGGGGGATGTTTCAACAGCTCCACCGACCCTCATTGTGCTCACATGAAGCAAAAACACCCTGCTTACTGACACTATCTTAATGCACTTTTGAAATTAAATTTTGAAATGGAGGTTAAAGGTTGGACCTTCAGAGTTGTGTTGAGTGAAATTCTGAAAAATAGTATATTAAAAGACAAAGAAATTACATCAAAATAAATATTCTAAACAGGTCTCTACTTTACATTAGCTTCCAAAAGTATTCATTACTCTTGAACTTTTGTCCTGCTACAACCACAAACTAAATATATATTTCATTGTGATTTTATATGAAAGACCAACAGAACATAATAAGATGTGCACCTTCTTCCATATATTTGCTGTCCCCCCTAGCATGTAGTAAACTGCAAACAGCACTTCTTCTGGCTTATCACAGTGAATTTCTCCTTGCCACTCCAGATCCAGATTTAAGGAGTGCATCACTAATAGTTGTACTTCTTATAGATCCTTCCACCTGAGCTGTGGTTCACTGTAGTTACTCCAGAGTTTCCACTGGCATACTGTTGGCCTCTTAGCTCGGCCTGTCAATTTAGGTAGACAGCCATGTGTTGGTAGGTTTGCAGTTGTGTCATACTATCTCCATTCATGGATGAAAAATATAAGCTAAGGATATTGTTTTTTACCTGCTTTAAACTCAGAATCTCCAATCTGTCGTGAAGCGACATCTTTGGTTTTTGTTGTGGTTTTGTGTTTTCGACCTTTCATTTAGTTTGGGTTTTGTCTAAGTTCCTTTAGTGGTTTCTTTTCTATTACTTGTTATGGTTTTCTTATGACTATTATTATATCCGTTGTTGTTCTAGCTCCTTTGTCTTCCTTGTAGTTTCTAGTTTAGTTTCCCATTTAGGATATCTGTGTTTATTTATGTTTTGGTATTTGTTCACCTGCGCTCTTTGTTTACTAGTTTATTTTCTCTGTTTCTCGTCATCCTGGTTCCCTTTCTGTGGTTTAGGTTTTGTTTATTTAGGGTCAGGGTTTCTTTATAGCTTCTTTGTCAATTATTAGGTTTTGGTGTTTCTTCTATTCCCTCTAGTTTCTCAGTTTACTTTAGTTAATGATTATTCTAGGTTCTTATGTCTCTTTTGGTTTATTATCTTAGTCTATAGTTTTGCTTAGTTCTGTTTCCCTGAGTTTTGTTATTTATAGTTTTGTTTTTGAGTCAGGTTCCTTGGGTTATGTTATTGCCTAGCTTCCCTCATGTTCCCTTTGTATTCTAGTCCGGTCACCTTAGACACCATCCAGATTCCCTCAGTTCTCTATAGCCTGGTCCACACCTGATTTCCATTCTCATCTGATTACCTGCCTCATATCTCATTGGTCTATACTCCACTTCCCTCTGTTCATAAGCTCTCTGTTTTTGTTTGGTTCGTTCACCTATCCTCGCCTAAAGCTTTGACTACTATGTTCCTGCAGAGTCAGCTCTGTAAGTTTTTGGAGTTTCGACTTGTGTTTTTGTACCTGCAGTGATTTTTGCTACATTCTTGCTACGTTTCGAAAACCTTTTGAACTTATCTTTGAATAAAAGAAGAAGACTCCTTTAAACATGCAGCTGCCGAGCTCTTGTCTGTGCTTTGGTCACTCTAAACCTCAGAACGCGACACAATCGTTGACCTGTGTGGTATGTTCTGGTATGTTCTTGTTCACTAATGTTCACAGAACAGGTCGGTTGCACTGAATTTTATTTAGTAATATCAGAGTAGAGGTGGTTGAATGCATGGCATTTCTATCCAGTTTTATTTACCACCTTCCAGTTGTGCACTACTTTGTTGTAGGTCTAGCAAATAAAATCCCAATAAAATAGAAAGAATTTTGTTGTAATGTGACAAAATGTGGAAAGCACTGTGAAGTCCTACAATGCTCAGTGTAAATATGGGCAATGTTGACATGTGGATGTGCATCTGTGTAGACCCATTGCAAAATGAAGGCGGAGGCTTGTCAGAAAATAAGGAAGCAGTCATAACTTGTTCCTGAATTCAGCTTTACTGTTGCTAATTCAACAAGAGAAAAGACACTGGAGGAAATGTATCTATCACAAAGAAAAAATAGAATATTCATCCTCAGTTACCAGTTACCAGCATTAGACATATTGATCACAAGTTGCTGCCTGCAATGACTTGCGTCCCATGAATTTCAGTCTGAGCTCTGAGTAATGTACTAGTGTGTATATTTAAAAGGAAATTGTTGTTTAATACCCAGTAGCACCATCATGCTTCTGAGGGATTTGTTTTTCAAACACTACACATTACATTCTTTGTTCTTTATTGTAGCTCGGATGGTACAACGTACCCTCATCTAGATCCTAAAATCTAGCTATAAAGGGATGTCTTGCTCAGGTACCTGACTGAATTTGTGCCCATGTGTTATGTGTATTGTGTAAACGTTTGCTTATTAAAATGTAATCTCATGTTCATATCCACAGTATTGAACACCAAACATTTCAACACATTTCACTTGCAGGTTAGATACCCTTCTGGTTTTCTCTGTTATTAATACTGTAGTCTATTATTGTGCTCAGGTTTGTTTACTGTGTCCTTTGTTTCACATTGTGTCCCTGCCTTGCATTCAGTCAGTCAATTATAGTCAGCCAAATACTGACTGGTCGTTACAGCCGTCTGTGTAAGAAGAATCATTTTTAAAACTTCCTCAAGGGCCTTTAGCACTCAGAGCTACTGTTAGTCTTGTCTTTAACACATGGGACATTCAACAACAGATGCTTTTTTATTACTTATTTATTACTTTAACTTTTTCAATCATACATACATAACCTATAATATAAGGATAGCCTTCAAGACAAATGTCATCATAGATTCATAGCTTTTCTTACATAATACCAGGATAACAAATTTATTAGCATGCTGAGCACGTGTTGATAACTACGAGTCTGCCTAGTATGTTTTTTTCGGAGCCTCCCTTTAATGCATCCTCTGACCTGTGTCAACCTGTATTTTTCTCACCAGTCTCCTGCTCTGAACAAATTATTTTTCTTGTGTCTTTGCTTCATCCTTCTCTGTCTCGGATTTAACATTTTTTTTTGTTTTCACTTTCTATCTCTCTCACTTGTTGTTGGATTTACTCACTTATCTATGCTCACTTGTTGTTGGAATGAAACACTCCTACAACCACAGGTGACAGAGCCTTTTTGGTGGTGGCGCACAGACAGACAGACAGACAGACAGACAGACAGACAGACAGACAGACAGACAGACAGACAGACAGACAGACAGACAGACAGACAGACAGACAGACAGACAGACCAGTTCGTCCATCCATTTATCCTATCACCACTGTCTCCTCTGTGACTGGTTGGACCCTGTCTGCAGCATTCTCTGTGGATCACTTCCTGCAACAACACAGCATCCATAAAGTAATCAATCAGAGTTAGTAGTTAATGGTTCTAGCCTCTCTGCCTTTCTATAGAGACTGATAGCAGCACTGATTATGTTCAGCCTACTCTCTCCTCCATACCTTCACTGTCAAGGATTCAAATAAAAAAAGAAAATCCCGTTGTGTCACTTCAGGGTACTTTACTAAAACAATACAGGTTAGGCAACCTGCTCTTTGACCCTTAGTAATGCTGAGAATTGAGCCTCTGTTCCACTGAGTGTTAAATACCTACTTCTAACCATATTGTCTAAAGCTTTAATTACTTCATTATAATCTTGTTAACAAGAGAAAAGCAATCATTTAGTTCAGTACAGGACTCAGCTGGCACACAGTAAAGAGGTTGCATCATGACTCAAATCTTTCTAGAGTTACCATTTTCTCATTACAAAATGTTAATGTTGTTTAATTTTAATGTTGTAAAACTCCTGCATTCGATTTAAAAATTAAAAAGGCATGTCAAGGCGACAGTTCATTCATGCTGTGTTTAAAACATGTTAATAGGCTTGAGCCTGCATGATTGTATTTGCATATCTGAGGTGGAAGTCGGTTTCAGAGATGCATCACTCATTGTCGAACTGTAACCGTCTGTAAGAAGTCTCCATTAGCAAATAAAAAACACAGAATGGCAATTTTAATATAAATAGATTAAGAAACACAAGAAATTACAAAACCTTCGATCGAAACTTTACCATTAGAAAATGTTTGTTTTGCACCAAACATGACTTCTGTAGAAAAAGGCTAAAAGAACAGATGTGAGGACGATATCTTTTCATGTACAGAAATTTTTCATGCATGTTGTTTTTGTCACAAAACACATAAAATTAAAAATATTTTAATATTTTTTAAATATTGCGCACACCTTCTCATTCAAAGAGTTTTCTTTATTTTCATGACTATGAATATTGTAGCTTCACACCGAAGGCATTAAAACTATGAATTAAAACATGTGGAATTATATACTGAACAAAAAAGTGTGAAACAACTGAAAATATGTCTTATATTCTAGGTTCTTCAAAGTAGCCACCTTTTGCTTTGATTACTGCTCCTCACACTCTTGGCATTCTGTTGATGAGCTTCAATAGGGAGTCACCTGAAATGGTTTTCCAACAGTCTTGAAGGAGTTCCCAGAGATGCTTAGCCCTTGTTGGCCCATTTGCCTTCACTCTGTGGTCCAGCTCACCCCAAACCATCTCCATTGGGTTCAGGTCCGGTGACTGTGGAGGCCAGGTCATCTGGCGCAGCACCCCATCACTCTCCTTCTTGGTCAAATAGGCCTTACACAGCCTGGAGGTGTGTTTGGGGTCATTGTCCTGTTGAAAAATAAATGATGGTCCAACTAAACGCAAACCGGATGGAATAGCATGCCGCTGCAAGATGCTGTGGTAACCATGCTGGTTCAGTATGCCTTCAATTTTGAATAAATCCCCAACAATGTCACCAGCAAAGCACCCTCACACCATCACACCTCCTCCTCCATGCTTCACGGTGGGAACCAGGCATGTAGAGTCCATCCGTTCACCTCTTCTGCACCGCACAAAGACACAGTGGTTGGAACCAAAGATCTCAAACTTGGACTCATCAGACCAAAGCACAGATTTCTACTGGTCTAATGTCCATTCCTTGTGTTCTTTAGTCCAAACAAGTCTCTTCTGCTTGTTGCCTGTCCTCAGCATTGGTTTCCTAGCAGCTATTTTACCATGAAGGCCTGATTCACACAGTCTCCTCTTAACAGTTGTTCTAGAGATGTGTCTGCTGCTAGAACTCTGTGTGGCATTGACTTGTTCTCTAATCTGAGCTGCTGTTAACCTGCGATTTCTGAGGCTGGTGACTTGGATGAACTTATCGTCCGCAGCAGAGGTGACTCTTGGTCTTCCTTTCCTGGGGCGGTCCTCATGTGAGCCAGTTTCTTTGTAGCGCTTGATGGTTTTTACGACTGCAAATTCTGCTACAAATTCTAACAGTCTATTCAGTAGGACTATCAGCTGTGTACTGCATCCTCCTCCTGCACAACACAACTGATGGTCCCAACCCCATTTATAAGGCTTGAAATCCCACTTATTAATCCTGACAGGGCACACCAGTGAAGTGAAAACCATTTCAGGTGACTACCTCTTGAAGCTCATCAACAGAATGCCAAGAGTGTGCAGAGAAGTAATCAAAGCAAAAGGTGGCTACTTTGAAGAACCTAGAATATAAGACATATTTTCAGTTGTTTCACACTTTTTTGTTCAGTATATAATTCCACGTGTGTTAATTCATAATTTTGATGCCTTCAGTGTGAAGCTACAATATTCATAGTCATGAAAATAAAGAAACCTCTTTGAATGAGAAGGCGTGTCCAAACTTATGGTCTGTACTGTATCAAAGCATATAATTTGATTAGAAAGTGTGTCTATATAACAAATGTTGTTCCATAAATATAATGTTGATATTATTGGAGAATTGTTTGCAAATCTGCATACATCCTGCTTTGTCTTCATCATGACAGGCAAATTACTTCTGGAGAGCTTATGTGGGATTTCATAGCCCAAATATGGTTTTCTTTGGTTTTGGTTAAAACGTTGCATAATTAAAAGAGCAAATGGAATGTATTCAAATCACATTAGGAAACATATAACCAGCATGTCTGTGCATTTTAACAGCTGTTAAGCGTGTTGTGTGCTTTTATAGGAAATGGGACTGGTGCAGACTGATTGGATTAGAGAACAATGAATGGAAAGATGTACTTTTTCTGCATTTATATGTTTTAAACCAACTAAACCTCCCAGTAGATGGAAAAGTCAGCCAGTGTGTCTCCCATCAACTACTACAGAAATAAAATCTATCTCCTGGCTGGTTTATAAGGTTATTTTGTATTTGGACTTCTGGTTTACATTTATATTATGAGGATAAAACTTCCTATTTTAGTTTTTATGTGACCTAATTCTATTCTTCAATAGAATTATTGTAAATTGTATTTCCTTTTTAAGATTAGACCACAGCTAATTATGGTTCTAGACATACTGATTATCAAAGGCTTTTTTTCATGACATCTTGATCAGGGTCCACCTAGCTATACTCTTGAATCACAGTGACCTCTTGTGGAGAAACGTTTACGAGTACAATGACAAACTGTTAGACATGAACATGTTTTTCTTTAATGAATGCCTCAAAAAAAAACAAAAAAAACTCATAGGTACGTGGCTTTGGTGGTTGTGTTGGTCTGTTGTAATTAGTGATACACAGCACTAATATTAAAGAAACAAAAGTGAATACAGAACACTTATGTTATGGTTAAGATAACATTTTATTGGTTGTTGATCTACAAACTGAATTTCACTAAAGCAAAACAATTATGGCTGCTACAGTTTCCATGCTTCCTGTCATGACATTGTTACATGTCCAGCGGGAGAACAATGTGTTTCTGGAACTGCAGGTTTTAAGGTCTAATTGTGAGCAAAACAAAAGCAAAGGTCTTAGTGCATACTACATACTGTTTTTCTGTTATACCTTGTATCAGTTTCAACTCTCTTTTTGGGGATGTTAAAGGAAAAGGCTGTTATTACGTAAAAAAGCAAATATTTTATTTGAAGGTGAAAAAACAGCTTTCAGTAAACTTGGAGAGCAGTGTTTACATGTTCTTTGAAAGAATGCTCCTTGGAAGCTAAATACAAGAAAATAGAACCACTTAAGAGTACGATGCATAACCTTTGCCTGTTAATAAAGCCAAACAATGAGTCAATTGTATTGCATTTTTTTAAATGAAGCTGGGATTCACTATTTGTCCATTTTGAAATGTTTTCTAAGAGTTTTCTTAAACAACAGATGCCTTAATGACAAGTTGAACTTTTATATTCCAGCAGGTAGTGCTATTTGCCGGTGATACATTTCAGTCCATTTCAGATTATTTAATTTATTCAGGGAAAAAGTATATCCAAAACAACTTGGCCCTACGTGAAAAAGTAAGTGCCTCCTAAATCTAATCAATAGTTAGAATTTTGGCCCATTCTTCCATGCACAAATGTTTTAATTCAGACATATTGCAGGGTTTCTCAGTATGATAATCATGTCACAGCATCAAAATAAAGTCCAGAATTTTACTAGAGCACTCCAAAATGTTCTAATTTTTAGCAAACCAGAGGTGGACCTGCTGCTATGCTTTGAATCATTGCTGCATAACTCACGTGCACTTGAGTTTGAGGTCCCAAACTGATGGATGGAAATTCTCCTTTTTGTGTCCATCTTCAAGTAAATTTGTAATTCTGGTAGGCTGGCCAGTCCTGGGAAGGTTTACCCTTGGTTCCGTTATTTCACTTTTCACTCTCTATTTATGGATTATAGTTCTCCCTGTGGCTTGATGGAGACCCATAATCTTAGAAATTGCTTTGTAAACCTTTTTAGACTGTAAGGAGGGGAAATACTTTGTTTCTTATCTGTTTTTAAATTCCTTTACATCTTCACATGATGTGTTGCTTTTTATAATCTTTTAGTCTATTTCATGTAATCAGATAGGTTCTATTAAAGTGTTGTTTGACTCAGAACCAGGTCCGGCAGCAATCAGGTCTGTGTGCAGCAAGATAAACTAAACCAAGAAACATTTAGTTTATCACAGGTAATTCATGATTACACACATGGAGCAGTTATATTGCTGTTTTAATATAATAATTTAAATCATAATTTAAATCATAAATCATTCAAATTTACTTGTTGATCTAAAACATTTAAATTTGAAAAACCAAGCAAAAGGAGAAGACATCTTCATAGGGAAAAAAAAAAAAAACAGTTCATAGCCCTTTATGCCAAAAAAATCTTTATTAAGACATTTTCTTCTTTTTTGGTGGCTAGAATATCATGTTTAAAAGGTGAGTGTTTGATCCCCAGCCCTGCCACATTTCAAAGTGTTCTTAGCCCAAATTGCCACAAAAATAAATTTTAAGGGTGAGCAAAGTGGTTCCTTTAAATATCGTTCTGTGAATCACTACAGTTCCTAGAGCATAGACAAAAGAAGAACTGTTGGGACCCTAAAAATGTTTATGGAATCCTGAAGCACATGCATTACAGGTAGAATACATTACAACAGTATAATAAAACGGTAAAATCTAAATGTTCTCGTGTTTTAACTTTCAAGCTTTCAAACTAGTAACATTGCCTGACACTGTTGCTCGGGTGTGACGACAGGTAGTTTGCCACCTGTGACCATTTCTGCATTATGATCTGCAAGGCAGAAAAAGTGCAAAGGAGTAACGAAAGCTGTAGCACCTGGTTAAAAATAGTAAACATTAGCTTTAACCTTTTATAGCTGCATTAAAAGATTAACTAATTTTAGTTATAACTAAAGGTCCAGAGAACTAAAGCTGATTTTTTTTACAGTTGTAATAATTATATTTAAAACACAGAAAATATTCTCATTAAACTAAAAAACAGAGGACAATACCAACTTATTCTTTAACTGTTTCATTTTGCAGATCATTGCTTACTTTTTCTAACCAATGCAAAGATGTAAACTGTGCAAAATTACTTGTGTTCTTCAAACTAAATTAAAAAGTAAACTAAAATAGATATAGATCCATTGTATATGTGTTTTTAAAATATATTTCATTAACAATCTGTAGTAATGATCATAAGAAAAGTATTTTTTTCAATGTGACTGCAGAGTTACAATTAGTTTTAGTTCTGTTTGCATGGTCTTCCCTGGTAGTTTCTCAATAAATTAGAATAGTTGATTCATTTTAGTATCTCAGTTGAAAAGTGAAACTCATGAATAGCTTTGTGGCACACAGAACATTTTATTTCATGTGTTTCTGTCAGTTTTGATGATTAGACTGTATAGCTAATGAAAACCCAAAATTCTGTATTTCAAATAATTTTAATATTACATAATGAAAAAAAGAAGAGGTTTGACACAGAAATGTCATGTTAGGTTAAAAACCCATTTGTTTAGAGTTGTTTTGTTTTTTAACTCTTCTATTTAAACTATTAACCAAAACATCATTAGTCTCACTCTGAGTCCAACTTTTCTTTACTTTTCTTTATGCCACTGCAATGTACTTTTTCCTATGTGATTTCTTGTCTTATGTTTTCATTATGTACAGCACTTTGAATTGTCTTGTCACTGAAATGTGATATACAAATAAACGTGTTATGACCTACATATTTTTGAAAAAGACTGCTGAATCAACAGTTGTCCTGCAGTCACTAAAATAAGAAAAATAAGCCAGAAAAGGTTATTGCGAAAGAGGTACATGTGTGCTGTATTGAACCAGATTAATGGAAAGTTGAGACACAGGTGTGTGAGCAACAAAGAGAACTGCATCCTTTAAAGAGTTAACAGTAAAAAAAAAAGCCACTACATACAGATGTATCCAGGATATGGGCTATAACTGTTGCATTAATTATTTTAAGCCACTCCTGAACTATAGGGCTGAGAAAAAAAAGGAACAGACTCTTACTTAGTTGTCCAACGTTTTTTCAAACAAATCTAAAGAAGAAAGTTTAACAAAGAGGACTGAATATTAACTTAATACCAACACATCTTGTGGCATGTTGTGCAATGAGAAATCACATAAACATGCAAAAACAGCTTGTTAATCGTTATCAAGTTGCACTGAAAAGAGTGAAGTGTCCCAGTAAACAAGTTTCATGGAGGTATAAAACATTTAGTTTGGCAAAACCGCCTGTCAAGCAGCTCTAAGAAGACCTTGTTGGGCACTGGGTCTGATAGATTTATTGCAGAACTGGGCTTTACCCCATTTGACAGGCACTAAATTGTAATCCAGTTGATATAACTCAGATATCTGTTTGTTTGGTTTCACAAGCAAATATGGGATGAGATCAACCATGTAAATAAATCCAATTTAGTTACATGATCTCTTCACATGAGGTGACCTCATTTGTTGAATAAAATGTATCTCCATTTATAGAGTTCAGGGAAAGCGATGCATGGCTCTGCTGTCCTTCCATACCTCCAAATTCACAATGCAGGGGCCCAAGAAATGCAGCTGTCCCATGTACGTATGTCATACATACAGAAAACATACCTCATACTCTGTGGCTGCGCTTATTCCTGCTGGATAGTGAAGAAAATCACAAATCAGAACAAATAAAGGAATAAAAAGTAGAAAAAAGTTTTTGCAAACCCATATTTGTCCACCGGTGACCTAGTTCCAGGCAGCAGTCTTAAACAGAGATGAGTCATTTTATGCCCGTTAACTTTCTTTGTGACATGGGGGTGACCCAAGTTAATGATTTACACGCAATTCTTCCCATCAGTCCCTGTCAAGTCCTCTTGCACACCAGCTGCATACCATAACTTGGATGGCTCACATTGTGACCACATGAGGTAATGAGAGCAACTTGGTTAAGTATACTACACGTGTGCAAAAAAAATCCAGCCTAGTTGAAAGCACAGGTGGTGTTAAGTGCTGTTTATGTGCCCGATGGGGAGCGCTGATAAAGACGCAGCTCACCTACATGGCCCTACAAGTACTTCTGTTCTGTTTCTGAAAGGCTAATAAATTCCTATGACCTTTTTAAGTATTTATTTTCTGTGGTACATTAATAATACTTTCCATGTTTAAAAGATCTGATCATCATATAATATTAACAGATATTAGGTAATGTTTTACAGGCAAACATGCTTACAATCTTAAAATGTTTTTTTACCACCATATAATAAATATGATGAACATCTTTAGAGTTACATCTTCAACCATCATATAAAATTTCACTGAATGCTGCAGAAAAGTGTCACGTAGCAGAAAAGTGTGCAGGACATCTTGCTGGAGATTGAAACGACAGAGAGATATAGGTCCCTCTGTGGCACCTATTCCTTCTTTCATGTCATAATCATTCCTTCGCCACATTTAGAAAATATCCCTCATGGTTATCTAATGCACCTTGTGACACCCTGACAAGGTTATCCACAACCCATGCATCACACAAATGTGATGCCAAACATTTCGAAGGAGGTTAACTGTATGTTTTTCAAATGCCCAGTCATTCTGGTGTGATTGATGTCCTGAGCGAATCTACAGATGGGACTGCAGTGAGAATCAACACTTGGACCACTGATTCTTTTTAGAAGGGCAAATCTGGAGACCAGATGCTCCATGTGTGATTGAATTTATAATTAAGTTAGTTGATCTTTTACTTCTACTAAAGAGACATAACCAAATAGCTTTGAGGGTTCAGAGCTGATTAAAACACTCCTAACAGGAAGTGAATGAGTCTTTGTTTGTTTGAGTTGCTCCTAAGAAGGCAGGGCAGCCACCTGCCAAAACTGCAGCGTCTACATCTTCTGAGAGCTTACTATGAACTAAATGAGGGCCCTTGCTTCATTCCCGTAGGGATGGCTGAGTTGCACCTCCCGGTGACCCTTACATACTTCATGAGATGGACCATAAAAATAATTGCTTTGCTAATAAATTCAGCTTGACAGTCACAGCCATTTCAAAGAGTATATGTTTTCACTGCAATCCCGTTGCATGAGGCATGCCCAATCAAATATATACTCACCAGCAGCAACAATCTGCCCATAAAGTGCATCAGCCCGAAGTGTAAAAACCTGATTGTTCAGCATGGTGGAAGAAAACAACCAAAATTAAATAAAAAGACGCTTGGACAAATAGTGGCCCTTTGCTGAGGTGTTGAAAGATGAGTTAGTAGTGAATTGTGGTGGAGGTGGAGTCATTGCAGATGCCTGCTCCCACTGATGCATTTGAAAAGTGACATCAACATCAACGGTGAAATTTTCTCATTGATGACCGGGGAGGGCGACCCTGTATATAAGGGAGAGACGCCTTCCTCACATGAAAGAGTGATCAACAAGTTTGACTCCTTCACCCAGATCGAAACGGGCCTGGTACTGATAAAGCAGCCTAACTTTTTACTTTATGAGGACAGAAAGGCTGGTAAGAGACTGTTTGACTGCGGATAAATACTTTGAATATAACTTTGCACGACATGATCCAAAAACATATTGCACTAAAAGTGGAGTGAAAATCCTTTTTCTTACTCATAAAAGTAATTTTGTTTGTTTCAGTTACGTGAAATGTCTGCAATAAGGTTCTTGGAAACGCTTCTTGTGGTCCTCCTATTTACAAATATCTTTACGGAGGCAAACCCACAAAGGTAATTCGTGTTTTTTGTCTGAATTTTTATTTTTTGTATTAGAAATTTTAAACTGAAAATGAGCTATTTAAAAATACTAATCAGGAAATATTTATATATAATTAATATAAATCATAAATTAACAAGAGTAGGTTTTTTTTTTTTTCTGCAGAAAGAGATCCATCAGTGAGGTACAGTTTATGCACAATGTCCAGGAACACAAGCAAGTTGGAGAAAGACAGGACTGGCTTCAGGAAAAGTTGAAGAAAATTATCCTTGCCAGCCCCAAACCGCAACATGCAAAACCAGGAATTCTAAAAAGTCTTCCACCAGAAAATGTTTACAGGCCAAGCAGGTGAAAGAGCCAAGATTTTGCTGTCTGTTTGAATATTTTAACAACCAAAAGCTCTGTGCTTCAAATCTTTATTTATTTTTTCGTTTTATTTATTCAACAGATTTTATTTTTATGCTAATTTGTTTTTATATAATCAATGTATAAACTTTAGAATTATTTTTAAATGATTTATTTGGTTTTCTTTTACCCACTCTGAGCAGCAATATAATTACAACTATTAAAGCCTTTTGCCTGATCATAGGGGAGGAATGTTTAATATTCTCTTATGCACTCACTTATGATGCACTTCAAAACTATTTTTTGTGTATCTTGTAATGTTATAGGACCAATAGCTTGTTTTATATATTCTGAGTGTTTTAGGTAGGAATCAGATTGTAATGGAACATTTTAAAAACATTACAAACCTATAATTAGAAATACATGTAGAAATAATGGTTTTCTACACAGCTACACCTGTTGCTCCTAGAGAAAGAAAGTGTTTGTATATAATTAACTCTTGCCTTTCCCTATAGTTTTACTGTCATTGATTAATGGCATCTGTATTACTTCATAAATTGATCCACACTTTATCTATTAACTGTGCAAATTGTGTATAATTTGAACCTTAGAGTATAACATATTTTGATGCAATTGCACTTACAAACAGGAAAAGGGGCCATATGATCTCGATAAAGAGAAGCCTGTAGAATTTTGCTCTCTTGACTTTTTATTGCAACTCTGGTCAAGCAACTAATTATTGTGGTGTTACTGTTTAAGATGTATTTTTTCGTGCATTATGGTTTGCAATATGGCTGCCAGGAGTTATTCAGTTATTCCTATTCTCATCTCTGTGTTCCTCTAACCTATAAAATCGAAATTCCCAAAAGATGGTTTGAGCTACACAAAATCTGCAACCAGTTTAGTGTGGTTCAGATCACTAATAATACCCCATTCAATCATATTATTTTATAATATTCTTATAATTATTATTATGTACCAGTTAGACACTGTACACCATAATACAGAACTCCTGTTAAATATTTTTAATAAACTGATTTTTGACTTATTATTTCTTCTGGTGCATTTGTTTATTTATTGTTGGTAGTAAAAAGTGTCCAGAAAAACTTATTTATATTGGGTATATAAAACAATCAAAAATATAAAAATATAACAAACTTGAAACAGTAAAACACCTAAATATAAAAAGAAATAAACACTAGTCTGTGGACAATGACTTCATTGCAAAATATAGTACAAATGTATAATTTATTCGTTAAATCAAAACCTGACCTTAAAACAGAATAAATCTGAAAAATATGCACGTATTGCCTCATTTTTCCCAGCTAAAATGGAAATTAAAAAAAATAAAAACAATATAATCAACATATCGCGAGATTTATGAGTTCTTCATTTGATTTCCTTTTAAGGAAAAAATGGGAAAATCTCTGTCGTACTTATAGAAAAGAATAGTTTAGCTCATTTGAAATAAATTTTAAGAAGCCGTGGAAAAGTATTTTTCTATATAGTGAGCATCTGAGACGATACCGCTGAAGAGCAAAGATTTGTTTCTCTTGCCTCACCACGTCAAAGCGTCAACGGTTGTCACGTTTTACGTCACCAGAGTGTTTTGAAAGGGATGGTTCGCTATGAAGCTACAGGGATTATAGCGGAAACCGAAGCAAGAAAGGTGTGTATTTGAATCATTTTGCCTTTTCTTTTGAGAATATCTAATCACGTGTACGGGTATTGTTGGTGTAACTGTGCTTTTAATACTATTCTCGAATAATAATGGATTAAAACGGTTATAATGTACGGCTAACAGAGCAAGCTAATGCTAGCAAGCTAAGTATGCTAAGTAGTTAGCCCAATCGTGGGCTGACTCAGCCAGCAGAAACGCTCTCTACATTTTATTCTCGGGGTAATAGTGTGTTTGTAGCTTTATCAAATGTGGCCATTTTTTTTTTTTTACATTAAACATCTAGTGGTCTAAACATATTTTTGTAATGTAGTTTAGGGTTTTCGAGGGGCTGTCACTGACAGGGGGAGTGAATTGACTTGTTGATTTTTAACCTTTACGACTGAACAGATAATGAACGGTGAAAGATCCAGACCAGACTCCCCTCTGTTTGGGTAATGGCAGCACGTCTGCAATCATTTGACAGTAATTCTAGTGACACGGAAAACTGGGAACGTGTAGAAACGAGCCGACCTCGCAAACTGTGTAAGCATTCGAGGTGAGCCCAGTTTAAAAACCTTGGAGATCTTCTAAAAATAAAAATAAATAAATGGTATAAGCTGCTTTTAGAGTTTCCTGAAATTTTGATAAGCCAAGCATCTGTCAATTATTCTGTGAAAGGAAAAACACATGTAATTATAGCTTGTTTATTAGATAATAAGGAACATATTTATTTCTTCATTCTAGCCCGTTAAAAACTGTTTTGATGCATTTAAAATTAATACAATTATTTTTATATAATATCAATAAATACAAATGACCTTGCTCAGTGTTTTAGAGATAGTATTTTATTTTTTATTTTATTTTTTACTGAAGTAGAGCATTAATTCAGCTTTAGGGAAAAGGGATTTTTACTATCTTAAGCTAATGTGGTGTTTTTGGGAAGGCACAGAAAATTGCAAATCATACAGCACTTGTTCTCATTTCAAATTTCTATTTCAGTTACCATCTAGGGAACAGATTTAGTATTTGCCACTTATTAAAATAGTCCAAAAACGTATAAATCCTTCAGGCATGAGGATATTAAATAACTGAAATTGATAAGGTATCTGTTTGTTTGTTTTTTGGCACGTTTCTTCAATTTATTTTCTATTTACCCTGTGCTTGCATATATTTTTATCTTGCTTTGGTTTTAAGCCTTTGACAAATTTTGCTATGGGAAAATTAGGTGTATTGTTTATCTTATTTGTTTTTGGGAGTTTACTTATTAGTATTTTACTTGTATCAGATCTGTAATCTAACCCATTGATGCCAATGGATTTAGGTGACCAAACACTGTTATAATGGAGATGTACTCATAACATTGTATTTGTTGTTTTTTATTAATCATAATTTTGAATAATGTTCATTAGGTTTTGTTGGTTACGCAAGTGTGACAAACACAAGGAAGTTGATGTGATGGGAAAATTACTGGCTGGCCTTTTTTTTTTTTTTTTTTTCGGGTCTCCCTAATTTGAACATTTCAGAATGTGGTTGGTCCAGTTGTTCGAATGGTTACCTTTACCTATGGCCTCTTCTTAAATCCTGTTGGTATTAAATCATGCTGGTATTAAACAAATATTTACAACCCTTTAAAATAGCCATGTTTAAGCTCTGATAATTCTACATTTTAATTGGTTGTTTTTCACATCGGGATCAGACCAAAATAAACAGAAATGCAGTGTTATAAAATGTCGATAGTAAATGATATACAATTTAATGGTATGTGATAGTCTTGATAATACATGAAAATACTTAACTACAAAAAACCAGAAACTGATACTCAAAGGTTTAAGTACATACAGGAGTTGGACAATGAAACTGAAACACCTGGTTTTAGACCACAATAATTTATTAGTATGGTGTAGAGCCTCCTTTTGCGGCCAATACAGCGTCAATTCGTCTTGGGAATGACTTATACAAGTCCTGCACAGTGGTCAGAGGGATTTTAAGCCATTGTTCTTGCAGGATAGTGGCCAGGTCACTACGTGATACTGGTGGAGGAAAACGTTTCCTGACTCGCTCCTCCAAAACACCCCAAAGTGGCTCAATAATATTTAGATCTGGTGACTGTGCAGGCCATGGGAGATGTTCAACTTCACTTTCATGTTCATCAAACCAATCTTTCACCAGTCTTGCTGTGTGTATTGGTGCATTGTCATCCTGATACACGGCACCGCCTTCAGGATACAATGTTTGAACCATTGGATGCACATGGTCCTCAAGAATGGTTCGGTAGTCCTTGGCAGTGACGCGCCCATCTAGCACAAGTATTGGGCCAAGGGAATGCCATGATATGGCAGCCCAAACCATCACTGATCCACCCCCATGCTTCACTCTGGACATGCAACAGTCTGGGTGGTACGCTTCTTTGGGACTTCTCCACACCGTAACTCTCCCGGATGTGGGGAAAACAGTAAAGGTGGACTCATCAGAGAACAATACATGTTTCATATTGTCCACAGCCCAAGATTTGTGCTCCTTGCACCATTGAAACCGACGTTTGGCATTGGCATGAGTGACCAAAGGTTTGGCTATAGCAGCCCGGCCGTGTATATTAACCCTGTGGAGCTCCTGACGGACAGTTCTGGTGGAAACAGGAGAGTTGAGGTGCACATTTAATTCTGCCGTGATTTGGGAAGCCGTGGTTTTATGTTTTTTGGATACAATCCGGGTTAGCACCCGAACATCCCTTTCAGACAGCTTCCTCTTGCGTCCACAGTTAATCCTGTTGGATGTGGTTCGTCCTTCTTGGTGGTATGCTGACATTACCCTGGATACCGTGGCTCTGGATACATCACAAAGACTTGCTGTCTTGGTCACAGATGCGCCAGCAAGACGTGCACCAACAATTTGTCCTCTTTTGAACTCTGGTATGTCACCCATAATGTTGTGTGCATTTCAATATTTTGAGCAAAACTGTGCTCTTACCCTGCTAATTGAACCTTCACACTCTGCTCTTACTGGTGCAATGTGCAATCAATGAAGACTGGCTACCAGGCTGGTCCAATTTAGCCATGAAACCTCCCACACTAATATGACAGGTGTTTCAGTTTCATTGTCCAACCCCTGTAGGTATGAGATGGATTATTCACTGGACTACATGGAACAAAATAGCACTGCATGAAGCCAAAGTAGCGAGGGGTGTATTGACCCAGAGCAACTGCATTGTTGAAACCTCAATAGAGGTATCTTTTGGCCTTGGGGGAAAAAAAACAATGAAAATTACATATGATTTTCTCTTGAAAAGCAGCACTCAGGCCAGAGCTTCTCGAGTGGAGGCAGAACAGGGGAAGATGAGCCTGCATGGTGCCAGTGGGGGTTGCGAACGCTCACGTGACCGACGTCGATCCAGCGATCGCTCTAGGGACTCCTCACATGAGAGGGAAGGGCAACTAACCCCCTGCATTCGGAACCTTACCTCACCCACCCGCCAACACAACACTGGTGAGTAGGCATAGAGAGTGAGTAGAGGGTCGTACTGTTGAAACTGCTGACTGAAACGCACAGCTCAGTACTGGTTTATAAAGGTTGCTTTGTGTTCAATCGTAAAACAATTATTTTTTTATAAAAGCCAAATAATATTGCCATTTATTATTATATAATGTGTTTTCACCTAGATGCTTACAGTATAACTTATCATACAAAGGAACATTTAATTATGACACTGTTCTTTTGTGTGTGTAGATCGAGAGCGAGATTGCCCGTCGTCAAGGCCCAGTAGCCCTAGGCCTCAGAGAGTCTCACCCAGTGGTTCCAGCAGCAGCGGAGTTGTGAGCAGTCGCAATAGTAGTTTGTCCAGTTCTGACGGCACCTTCAAATGCTTGGGAATCGGAGAAATGGTTTTCGTCTATGACAATCCTAAGGAGGGCGGGGCAAACGTCCCTGTAGGAAACAGAAGCATGAGAACATCAGAGAGAGTCACTCTGATTGTCGACAACACACGCTTTGTTATAGATCCTTCCATCTTCACAGCACAACCCAACACCATGTTGGGCAGGTACAGCACACTTTATTGCTCATAGTTGTCTTTTACTGAAATACGTTTGCTAATATAAAAATAAGTGGTTATGTTTAGGCTTTTGACTGGCCCTGTGTAGTTTTTTTTTTTTTTTTACTTAAATAAACAATAAAATCTGATGTTTTACCTGCTTGAGTAAGAATGTAAACCTAAGTATCTTTGTTGCAGGATGTTTGGATCTGGAAGGGACCATAACTTTACAAGGCCCAATGAGAAGGGAGAGTTTGAGGTGGCTGAGGGCATCAGCTCAACAGTTTTTCGAGCAATTTTGGTCAGTTGTCATTCAACGTTTTCCCTGTTAATTTTGATCTACAATCTTTTAACTTATATGAGCAGACCAAAATGCAGCTCATGTATGCAAATCCCCTTACAATTAACATACATTTTCATTAGAAAGGGATTAATAAAGGGGCTGTTTGATTATAACAGCATTACAAACAACCAGTAAAATCACTACAATTTATAAGTGACTATAATAATTTTATTTTTCTAAAAGTGAGCAGGTGACAGTTCAAGGGGAAGCAGGATTGTATGTTTAAAATTTTATCAGACCTTACCAACGAGAATGAGACATAAGATAGTATCATTAGAAATGCTGTTAAAGCTAAGCACCCAGTTATTTTCACTCCATCCCACCTTTCTTGTTCCTCATCCTGGGTGGAGAACAGAGGTGATGCAGTTTGTGGAGATAAAGACGAAAAGGCTGGATAATTCTGCTCTGAGCTCCAGCTGTGACATCAAATTGGGTTACATAATTTTGTCGCATATTTCATTACTGATTAACTCTAAGAGTTTTAACTTCTGATGTGTAAAATACACAACCAAATGCAGATACTGTTTCCAAGTTCACTTTTATGTTGCCTTGGTTAAAACTGTTTATTTACATGCATATGTATATTTTATGAGTTAATGGGTCCACAGTGTTTGAAATGACTGCCTTCTTTGTAATTTCTATCTAATTGACAGGATTACTACAAATCTGGGATAATCCGTTGTCCAGATGGAATCTCCATCCCCGAGCTGCGGGAGGCGTGTGACTATCTATGCATCTCCTTTGACTATAGCACCATCAAATGCAGAGACCTTAGTGAGTCCTCCCCATGTTGAGGGTTTTAACAGTTGCGCATTAAGGAATGCAGCTTCAGAATAGCTGTTTCACTTAAAGTCTTTGTCACATCCTGATACAACATAGTAAACAGAAAAGAAATCTCTCATCTGTCAGAGCGTGCTGTCACCTGTTAGTTCAGTTGGTTGGTTTTATTTAGAGCCAGAGAGATTCGGGAAGAAAAATGTTTTCAGAAAATCTATCATGACTTTTGTTTTTGGGGCAATGGCCATAAGAATGGTACCTCAAGCTCTGCTGCCTTCAGTGTGGCTGAAAGCTCCTTTTGTTCAGGACTACTAAACACTGTAGATTAGTGCTTTTGACATCTGCTGCAGAAATGTTACTAACACAGAGGCAAGGCTACTAATCGTGTTGTCATGCTTTGGGTAAGGTTAGGTCTATTATAGTCGGTTTAAACACAATTCATCAGTATTTATTTGGCTCTTATGAAGCCACTGGTGTTGAATCATAGATTCTGTACTTTTCTTTTAATTTTTTGGGTCATTTGTTTAAAAAAACAAAATATGCACATCTGAAAGAAATGATCAAAGAAAATTTAAAGAGTGCATTTACTTCCAGACAGTAGATCACATTGAATTTCAAACTCATCCTTCTTTTCCAGGTGCTCTGATGCATGAGCTGTCCAATGATGGTGCTCGACGTCAGTTTGAGTTTTACCTCGAGGAAATGGTACTGCCTTTAATGGTGGCCAGTGCTCAGAGTGGAGAGAGGGAATGTCACATTGTGGTTCTTACAGATGACGATGTGGTGGACTGGGATGAAGAGTATCCACCGCAAATGGGCGAGGAGTATTCACAGAGTAAGTGCCTGCCTGCTTTTGTGGACAGCTGACACTGATGAGGCTTGGTATTCTGTATGCAAAACAGAAATGTGTAATAAACAGTTTTTCATAACATTGTATTTGTTCTTATTGCAGTCATCTACAGCACAAAACTGTACAGATTTTTCAAGTACATCGAGAACCGAGATGTTGCCAAATCAGTTTTAAAGGAGAGAGGGCTGAAGAAGATAAGGCTGGGTATTGAAGGTACGCTGAGCTTTGCAGTGAAAAATGTTTTAATTATGCAAGTAAAGTGAGGCTTTTGTTAAATGTTATGCAGACTGTTGTAGAAAAAAATGGCAAAGTAAGCTAAATTATTGACTTGCAGGATTTATTTGTTGCACAAGGAAAAAACAGTCAGAATTTGGTTGTTTATTGGTTTTGTTTTGATGATCTGATGTCTGTTACCATGTGTTATATGTGACTCAGTGTGTTTACATTGCTGTCAGGCTAATTCACTTCTTTTCAAGAGCGGTAAAAAGTGATCTCAGGGTGTAAAGAAAATTTTAACCAGTTTTCCTTGGGTTTCTGTCTTTCTTTCCTCCATCCTTGCTTCCTTCTTTGCTTTCCTTACTTTTGTCCTTCCTTCCCCTCTGTCATTTCCTTTCTCCTAATATTCTTGTATCCTTTATTCCTTTCTTTCCTTCCTTGTGTCCTTCCTTTCTTTCTGTGTAGTTCCTTCCAGTTTCTGTTTTTTTTACACCCAATATTTAAAGCCTTCCTACTGTAATAATGTTTTATATTTTACAAAGAAGATAAACACCTGGAAATTTGTGTCTGGAAAAGGAATTTGAAATTTGGATTTTTTACATTAAAATGCACAGGAATTCCTATGAAAATATTACAAGCACAATACAAAAGGACTATTTGAAGAGTTGTAATCAAGATCAGTAAACCTAAAATAACAAATAGATGTCTTCTGTGTCAACAGGTTACCCCACTTATAAAGAGAAAGTGAAGAAACGTCCAGGAGGTCGCCCCGAGGTGATCTACAACTACGTCCAGAGGCCCTTTATCCGCATGTCTTGGGAAAAGGAGGAGGGTAAAAGTCGCCACGTGGACTTCCAGTGTGTTAAGTCTAAATCCATCACCAACCTGGCGGCCGCAGCTGCAGATATCCCCCAAGACCAGCTGGTGGTGATGCACCCTGGCCCGCAGGTGGATGAACTGGACATCCTACCCAATCACCCACCCAGTGGAAATCACTACAGCAACAACTACAGCAACGAGCCTGATCCTGATGCACCTTCACCTGCTGTCTGAGGACTCTGCTCCTCTCTCAAAGCCTCTGCCCCTCTCTTACTCCTCTAGTTCTTTTCCCAGCATGCTGCAGCATGGGGCTCCTGGGGCACCATAACCATATTGCCTTGACACCTCCTTTGCAGCCTTAGAGCCTCAAAGAACCTGGAAGACTGTGGAAAATGAAACACGAGGAAACTATTAATAGTTCACGGAAGAGTTTACTGTTGTTTTCTTTTTTTTTACTTGACCAAAGGAATTTATTTTTGTTTGGAAACAAATCCATAAAAACACTTAGTATTAATATTATTATTTACGTTGTTCTTGTACTTTCATTTGATGGGTTTGGCTGAGCCCTGTTGTGGTGTCATTCTTTCTACCCTGTTTTGTTTCACATAATTTTTGGTTTGCTGCTTTTGAGTGGCCTCTCCAATGTGCTTTGAAGGGAAGTCTTGTGAAAGGAGGAAAATCAATCCAACTCGTCATGGAAAAAAATCAGACATAACCATTTAGTGTCACGATCTCCAGCTGAACTCCTCACAGATGTCTTCAAAAACCTTGCTGTGGGAAATGTAGTCATTGGCTGGATTTGATATGTGATGATACGCTCCTCATTCAGCAGAGCACAGGCTGTTGTGGTCAGAGTTTGTGTATGCTGAGCTTGAATTTGTTGTTTAAAACTGACACATGAAATAAAGGTGAAATATAAACATTCTATATATGTTTGAACCGTTACTACAAAATATCTTACATACTTCTAAAGAATACATATCATCAGGCCTTCAAAATGTGTAGATTGTCAAGAAATGTTGACTTTTTGAAGTTTTTGCATTTTTTTATTTTTTTTATTTCTAAGCTTCCCCTTAGCATAAAACTATACCAAAGATCTTTTCTGCATTTAAAAAGGGGGGTAAATCTCACATTTCTTTTAGTAGCCTTTTTTTCCATCCATGTAAATGCAGTGGACACACAGCTTATTGTATTCTTATGAAACTTGTGATGAACACATTTTTGAGAAGTGCTTCACATTTGTGGTATATGAAGTCAACCAGTTACTGGTGCATGCGAACAGGAACATCAGCCCAGTAGGATTGCACACTTCTGCGTTTCCTAATTTTGCCTCAGAAAAGGCGTGTTTGATGTCACCCCATCCATCCCCTAATTTTAAACTTCCTGGCCTGCAACCCAGATGCAGCTCACTGTGGGGCCACTGTCTTGTTGAAACACCCTTTCCAGGAGCATTTTTTCTTCAGCATAAAGCGACGTGACCTCTAAATATTTTTGATCTGTTCAAACTGGTTCATGACCCCTGGTATGAGACATACAAGCCCAGCACTATAGTATGACAAACATCCATTTAACATTCCACCATTCTTCATATGATATGACCTAAATTCAGTGTTTGCATCTGAGAAACTTTTTAGACCTGAAAGAAAAAACAAGCAAGCTTTCATCATTCCACCAAATGTCATTTTTCTATAGGATAGTTAATGTGTTGTGTGGTTAATTTTAACCTCCTCAGTTTTTGTTTTGTTTTTGTTTTGTTTTTCATAAAATGAAACTTTGCAGGAGGGGCTTCTTGTCGATACCCTGCCCTGATAATTGTCTGCTTTCTCTGTAGAGCATTGTATTTTTTTGTATTTTCCCTTCGTTCTGAACATTCTCTGTAAACCAGAGATGGTGCTTCAAATATCCGAGAGGATCAGCAGTTTCTGAAATACTCACATCAGGCTTTCTGGCAACCGCTTTTTCCCCTATTCTGATGCTTGGTTTGAGCTTCAGCAAGTCAGCTTCATGACATCTAGGCGGTTAATTGCATTTAGTTGCTGCGATCGGACTGGCTGATTTGCTATTTGTGTGGCCTGTGAATGAACATTTGTTTTTGTTGTGACTGGAACATATTGTATTTCTAAAGTTTTATTAAAACAAGTCGATTTGAAAAGAGTTATCAATACAGTCAAAATTATAGTCAGACTTGTTTGACAAGCATAGTTGTTTATTACATTAGTGTCAATAATACCTTCTGGACAATGATTATTTAAAAAAGAAAAAACCATAAAGGCGCTCTTCAAGTAATCCCTCTACTAAAAATCAAGGTTATTTTAAAAATCTTGTCAGCATTTTCACAAGATGATGTTTTTGGTAATGTAAGTTTTGATGACTATGAAAAGAAGGGAAGCTCCCTTCAAAACATAATAAGCATCAAATAAAAAGCAAATGTTGACATAAAAATAAAAGTTCTCACAAAACGTGATCCCTCACGCAGTCATAGCTTCTTCTCACCACATGTCGGCGGTAGAGAACAAGTCCACTTAAAAAATTCATTTTATTATAGGTTTATATGTTTGCCGCTTTAATGATGCTGTGAGTTGTGCTCCAGCTCCTGCTTGTTAAAAAGTGTCTGGAGCTTTTGTCTTTGAGAAAAGATAGCATGTAAACTTTATTAAATACCTTTAATTTCGTTTTTGTTTATTTTTTGGTTTTTTGCCTAGTGGAAAATTAAAGAACCACAATTTTTTCTGTTTTAGGTTTTGAAACTAACAAAAACATGAAAGTCATTCAAAAAGAGAATTCATCCATTTTCCTTAATGTAATATTCTATACTTGTGGAAAATGAGTGAAACTATTTAAATATTTTATAATTTAAAAAAAGTAACATGTCTCTGTTCATTTTTGGCTAAAGTTATTAAGAGCCTCTGTGAGGGGCTTTAAGAGCCAGAGGTTGTATACTTCTGGTTTAACCTCTTGAATTGAAGAGAATCTGTCCAGACTTCATCCCACAAGCAGCTTAGCAGCAATCAGAGCTGGAAATAACAGACCTCTGTGGGAATTTACATCCAACACATTTTTACAAGCTCTGTTTCAGATTCTAAATTTTGTGTTATTTCTTTAAATTACAATAATTTTCACACATTACCATAATATCGTTTTCGATTTTTATGTTATATAGAGTTAATGACGCTGTTACAGATGTAGAGTCAGAAGAACAGTAGCTCACATGGGCCAGCAAGTTCAGACCCATTTCCTCTCTTGGCTGAACTTGTGTTACCAAAGAGAGTTTGTGTGGTCTAAGTAATCAGATGTGATAATCTCACAGTGTTAAACCACACTACATTAAGTTAGTTTTGCAGATACTGTAACCACTTGTTAATTTAGAAGATGGATGTTTAGGTTTCCATCTATTAGTGCTGTGGATGATTTTAGTTAGGAATCACAGCTTAAGCTTTGAAACTGATACAAAGACATTTCCAAACCTCAGATACAACCTCTCACCCTGTTAACAGCTGGCTGAGGCCAGACTCTGGTATCTTCTAATTTAATATAATTCGGCCTAAGAAATGTGAACAAGGAACATTAGACTTTGTTTGGCTCCATCCATCTGCTTCTTTGCAGGATTAAATGTCAGTGCGGCACATCATAACGTGCAGAATTAAATTTTAGACACTGTGGGTGGTTTTAAAGGGGTGTGAAACCAACAGTGAAAGGCTCATCTGTCATTAAATCCATTATGGTGTCCATATTTTTTGCAGTATCTCAATCTATCATTTTCATCTCTGTTCAGAGAATTTGAAAGTTTACGAACTATGAAGGTTCAACATGATCATCTATAATCCCGGAAGGTCCCTATCTCCAGCGGTCATTGGGCCGAACAGAATATGAAGCTATGCAGAAGTTTTTCTTTATCCCAAAACATTGCCATCTGCTATTGTATCCTTTCACACTTTTTAGCTGTAAACCTATTTCCATACAAGGTTTTCCCAGATATTCTAAGGTTTAAATAAATCTTGTGGATGGAAAAGTGTAAGCTCCATTAGGTTATTATTTGGTCTTTAATGATAAGCATTAACAGAAATATTATGTTTCTCATTTACTTCTCCTGACTCTTGCCTTCGTTACACACAATTTGTATTCATGAGAAGAAGCGGAAAGAGCTAAAAACAATGAAGCAGTACAATATGAAACCATAGAGGGAAACAACACAAAGGGTCAAGAGTCACACAAAAGAAACTTAATAAGTTTTGTACTAATAGCAGCTTTGCTAACTGTAACACAGCAGTCATAAAAAATCCAACTCATAAGGCTACAGCTGATGTTAACTCAGGGTTCATGATATAATAAACAAAATGAAGCAGTATTTTATCTGATGGTTTTTGTTTGATTCATGAGGAATTAACAAACAAAATGACTTCTTTAAAATTCTTGCCCATGGTTGAGTTTGGATGTTTTGGTTTTGTAGTTCCTTCCAATGATGACCAAACTCATACACAATGGAAATTGTGAGGCTGCTGAATCAAGGAGAAGAAAATAATATTTATCTGATCAGAAATTAGTCATAACAAACTCGATGACTGAATGTTTTTGTCTACTCGGGCTCATAGCCTTTTTATGTTTTTTTTTCCTATTTGGATTTTAACACATTTTCTTCTTTCTTCCTGCAAAATACGTCCTCTGCTCTGTTGTATTTCTATAAAAAAAGTTGAACATGAAGTTAAATTAACTGCGGTGTTGTGCTATGCTGGTGTTTCAACGCATGATTTCTTCAGAAAGCTTCTCACTGGAAGGAACCTTGGAGAAGACCCTGATTTTTTTTGAGGGAGTAAAACTCCCTTCATTAACTTGCAGCAATGAAAAGTTGTACAACAACAAGCATCTGAGATGGTGGTCATATAGGTATCTCATATAATTAGAATACAATATTTTCACTAATTTCAGAAAGTAAAAGACATTTTTATATACTGGGTGGGCCATTTATATGGATACACCTTAATAAAATGGGAATGGTTGGTCATATTAACTTCTTGTTTGTGGCACATTAGTATATGTGAGGGGGAACACTTTTCAAGATGGGAGGTGGCCATGGTGGCCATTTTGAAGTCGGCCATTTTGAATCCAACTTTTGTTTTTTCAATAGGAAGAGGGTCATGTGACACATCAAACCTATTGGGAATTTCACAAGAAAAACAATGGTGTGCTTGGTTTTAACATAACTTTATTCTTTCATGAGTTATTTACAAGTTTCTGACCACTTATAAAATGTGTTCAATGTGCTGCCCATTGTGTTGGATTGTCAATGCAACCCTCTTCTCCCACTCTTCACACACTGATAGCAACACCGCAGGAGAAATGCTAGCACAGGCTTCCAGTATCTCAGGTGCTGCACATCTCGAATCTTCACAGCATAGACAATTGCCTTCAGATGACCCCAAAGATAAAGGTCTAAGGGGGTCAGATCGGGAGACCTTGGGGGCAATTCAACTGGCCCACAATGACCAATCCACTTTCTTGGAAACTGTTCATCTAGGAATGCTCGGACCTGACACCCATAATGTGATGGTGCACCATCTTGCTGGAAAAACTCAGGGAACGTGCCAGATTCAGTGCATAAAGAGGGAAACACATCATCATGTAGCAATTTCGCATATCCAGTGGCCTTGAGGTTTCCATTGATGAAGAATGGCCCCACTATATTTGTTAACCTCGGCGACATGTCAATGGCTGTAAACAAAGAGAAACTTGTAAATAACCCATGAAAGAATAAAGTTATGTTAAAACCAAGCACACCATTGTTTTTCTTGTGAAATTCCCAATAGATTTGATGTGTCACATGACCCTCTTCCTATTGAAAAAACAATATTTCAAGCCTTTATTTCTTGTAGTTTTGATGATTTTGGCTTACAGATAATGAAAACCATTCATTGTCTTCTGTGAAAATTTGACTATTACAAAACAAAATAAAGAACTTTTGTTTTTTGTATAAATGTTATGTAATGGCCATATTATGGCCAGTCACTGAGAAGACTGCTGACCTGATGGATGTCCAAAAGACAGTGACACCCTCCACAAGAGGGTAAGCCACATAAGGTCATTGCTTAAAAGCTGGGTGTTCACAGAGTGCTGTATCCAAACATATTCATAGAAAGGTAAGTGGAAGGAAAAGGTTTGGTAGGAAAAGGTGCACCAGTGATGTTCTGCTGATTATTGTTGTGTTATTCTTAATGAAGAGGACATCCTTACCAGTACCAGTTTGACTGTGGTAATTTGTACAGCACCTGAGGAGCATTTTGGACTTAACTAAAAACACTAACTAGCACTGCACTTTAAGGAGGTATTTCCACATCAATAACCATTTGCACACAAGAAGTTTAATGTATTTGTTAAATATTTATTGACATATTTTAATAATTAGCATGTGGCCTTTTGTACCGGGCCTTGCACAGCTGCTCCTTATCAAGGAGTGTGGTGGTTGCCAATGAGGAGAAAATATACTGTTACTTGGAACAACAAAGTCTACTTTGGTAAATGTGTATGTGTCAAAAGTAAAAGTGTAAGTAGATGTTGCTTGTTAAAGATCTCCAGGGTGTTCAGACAAATGCTTCCCCAGGGGTCCAGACACCACTTAAAGGTTCCAGGAGAGGCTGTGGAAGAAGTGAATGTGGGGAATTCTTGTGTACACGGGTTTTTGGTGTTTTACAATGGGGCTGTGGTAGGTTTAAAGGACATTATTTGAGTATTTAAATTGGAGTTTGGTAGACCCCCCCCCCCCACCCCCAACACCCCGTGAGCCAATGATGGATCTTTTTTGTAGTCTAAATGATTCTTCCGTCTTTAATTATGCAATTCAATAGTTACTATTTACTTCATTTTTTAATTAGCTACCTAAATTTCACTTAATTCCTCATACCAACACATCTTTGACCAAATTTCTTGATTCCTATCTGCATCTTCTTAACGTTTTGGACATATTTTAATTGGCCCATGTAAAGGTCCCGCTTGTCTTACTCTGTAGTCTGGTTTAGTTGGACCAAAGCTCCTATTCAGAATATGTACATTTCTTTTTTTAAATGGTTCTGCAAAACACTGAAATGCTTTATTTAAATCTTCTTTTGCATTAACAGCTTTTTATATCTCTTTAGATGACCTAAATTAATTTTCTGAAAAAAATAGAACAAAGCACACACTGAAAGAAAATATAAAAAGCGTATAATTCTCTCCTTGTTAAAGTTTAGTCTTTCAAGCACCAGATTCCTTGCAGGGATCCAGTATCCTTGCAGTTTCTGGTTTCCCACACTGCCTTGTCCCAGATGACTGGTTTCCACAACAACACTCCATAACCAGGCCCTTCTATAGGAGAAACTTCCACTTAGGAGTGATGAGTGCCCTCCTGTGCTCCACCATGATTATTTCTTATTTTCTCCTTCTTATAGGGAGCAGTATCTTTAACCTTTCTTTACTCTCTGTTTCTCAAGCACTACACATTAAAAAGCCCAATTCCAAATGCAAACCTGACAAGTTTACTAAATTTCAGATTTTCTCAGTATTTATTTGTTTTTTATGCTTTGCTAGAAATGTCTGTTCAGATAATACCTTTGACATATTACAAGGGAATATTTTATGAAAGGAAAATTTGAAATTCTTGCTTTACTCATGCTTTACCTTTTCAAAATCTAGAAGTAATCTTATCTTAATTAGAGACATGCTTGGACTCTTATCCAATTGATTATTTTAGTGCAGCTCTCTGAAGATCTCTCAGCTTTAAATTATGTCCAGTATTATAAAAAAAAGTCCATTCTTTTTCCCTTCATAGCTACATGAATTTTGAAAAGCTTCTGATGTTTCTTTGTTTTCTTCAAACCTCAATTTGTTACAAAGTAGGATTGTGTGGAGCATATGTAAGCAGCCATTATCTTAATAGCTGTAAATACTACTCTTGATTGATGGACTCAAGCTACCAGCTATTTAAGCACAGCCTATTCAAGACTCAATTTCTGCCAACAAAACAATTTTTTTTTTAAAACAACACACTTTAAAAGTTTGACAAAAAATAATTAAGAACACCCCATGATTTAATAACTTGTAGAACCATCTTTAACTGAAATAACCTGAATTATTTGTTTTCTGTTTAATTTTATCAGTCTGTCACATTGATGGAATTTCTCGCCTACTCTCTTTTACAAAGTTGCTTCAGTTTATTAAGATTTCTGGGGATTTGTTTCTGTGCAGCTTTCCTAACGCCCTGCCACTTGCAGCTTAGCAAACCAAAGTCTTGCCGAGAAGAGGGCTTTTTCTGGCAATCCTTTCAAAGAAGCTAAACTTCTTTGGTTGTTTTCCTACTTGTACTGTGGTGAACATGTGAGTCTGAGATGCAGCTTGTGTTTTTTTCTGCGTCACCCAGTCTGACCTTGGGGTGGATTTGCTGGGAAGTTCAGTACTAGAACGATTGGCAACAATCTTAAAAGTTTTCTACTTTGAAATGTTCTTTTTTAAATTCGTTTTTTAACCCATCCCAGCTTGATGGACAGCAACAATTGTTTTTCTAAGGTCATACTAATGTTTTACGTCTTAAATGCCCTGGAAGTAGCAGGGGTGTATTTTGATTTTCCCTAAGCAGAATTGGCAGACATGGAAACTTTCTTTTTCCCATGACTATAAACAACTCATACTCAAAAATGTCACACCAGTGCAAGTTACTTTCACAATGGCATCTCTAAAACTATGCTTTCGCATGAGATTGTTGTTTGAGTGTGTTGCTATTTCTTTATGTGAACCATGTCCGTGTTAATATGAGGATAAAGTGAGCTGAGACTGTTGGTTTCATCAGCCCATCTGATCAGCTGGTTCAGGCCACTCTGGTGTTAGATGTTTTTTCTTCCTGTTTATCTCTGTGAAATGAAAAACGGTCATTAAACACCAGAATTTAGGTTAAGGAACTCTTCATATTGAGTGATACAGGCCATCTGTGAAGCCCTGGCCACCAATGCCTTGTGTCTAGAAGCAGTTACTGATGTGCTATTTTATCTTTTTGTTTTAGAAAGTAAATGATATATTTTTTTAAAGGAACAAACCCAGGCTTTTAGAGGGTGCACTAATTTGGTGCTAATATTGCCGGCGAATGTCAAGGTTTGCCTTCAACAGCAGGTCACAATTAAAAAAATATCCTCTTTCTTTTCTTTGCGTAGGTAGAAGGGCAACGTAAATCTATCATTTTTACTGTGCTGAATTTGGGATTGAAGGTCTGTTTTTGAACTTTGTTTTCATTGAAACTTTTTGCAATTTAAATAGTGCACCCCAAAAAACAAGCCACTACATACTGGTTCATTGTCCCGCCTTTTACAAAGTGAATCATATTTGTTAGTTTTCACGACCTGTTCAACTTCATGTTCAGGTTCAGATTATGCAGAGTAACTGATGGTAATAAAAAAAATTATAAATGAAGAATGTTACATTATAGTTAGCACAGTAGATCATGCCTGTATTTCCCATGAAGCTGTAAGCTGCTTGGACTTATGCGTTCTCAGCACAAATTAGTCCACAAACACTTTCTGCAGATAGATTCAATTAACGGTAATACTCAGATCTGTGTTTTCCTAATGAACTGCTTGCAGCCATGTGCTTCCTCTCAGTTAGCTGAGCTTGTTTATTATGAGAACAAAATAAGAAGCTGGACCCATGTTAATTAAACCCAGTAGCCAGGGACAAGAGTCCTGCGGCATCCCAGACATCCCTTTAAGGCACAACTCCTTCTACAAATGAAGAGCTTTCAACCCTTCTTTATAAAGATTAAGTGTTTTCAGGATACCAATCTAAGTTTTGGGCCCCAGTCGACTATGTTCAAATGTTAATTAGTATGAATATCCCAGAGCACAACCTATCACACGTAAGATTTTATGGTGTAAGATTTACGTGTCAAGATCTGGATTTCATCTTTGTGTCCAACAAATACACAAAAACAATGAAAATCTACAGTTTCATCTTTTATTCCCAAAAAAACAATATGTAGCTTAGTACATAATAGTACTAAAGTGGGAAAATACTATTTTCCCACTTTAGATTTATTTTATTTTTGCTTTTTTGTTGCACATAAATGTTTCATGTCATCAATCAAATGTTAATAAAAACAACTTGAGTGAATATAAAAAAAGCCATTTCCAAGTCACATTTTAATTTATTAAGGGGAAATAATCTATCTAAACCATGGTGTTATGTGGAGAAAAAGTCCCTCTTGATAAATCATGAATTAACTGTGATTAACCTTTTTCTTTTTTTTTTTCTTTTTTTGGAAAGCTGAGGTCAACTGCCAGATTAGTTTAAATAAACCCAATTTGACAAAATGAAGTTGGCACCAACAGTGACACATCATGCCCTGATCTAAAGAACATAAAATAAATAATTTACATTCTGATATGAGGGTTACAGAGCCCTTTCCTAAGCCTTTAGGCTTAGGACTCCCACAAACCACATTGAAAGTCCTCAACGAATAAAGAATACATGGAACAGAGGTGATCCTACGTAAGACCAAAAATTACTCCAATTGTGCATTGACGTCTCATCGAGAAGGTCATAAAAGAACTAAACACCATGATCTTATGCATTGCAAGCCATCTTTGAACTGACAAAATAAAAGCCAAACTTTTCAGAAAGCGTGAATCCAACTACATCTGTCAATAAACTAAGAAACCATTACAGAAAAAGAAAACCATACCAACAATAAACATGGTGGTAGTATGATGGGCTGGGACTTCTTTGCTGCTTCAGGGCCAGGTCGACTGGTTCTGAATTCTGCTCTCTGCCAGAAAATCCTGAAGGACTCAGAAATCAGTTTGTGATGTGAAGGTCAACTGCAGTTGCGTTATGCAGCAATTCATACATGAAATTGTAATTTGAAAACTTTACTCAGGTCTATATTATCTAAGATTTGTTTAAGCATCTGAAACATTTTAAGGTGCCAAAAATTCAAACCGGGAAGAAACCTGTGATGGGCCACATACTTTGTTACAGCACTGCAGCGCTCTTTTGACAAGCTGCAAGTCTTTTGCTGTGCTTCAGTTTTAATTAAATGTTATATGCTTCCCACAGGTAGCAGGTGTAACATGATTAGAAACTTGACACCTCTTCAGGTTACAGACATTTCAGTCTCCACAGATCAGAGTGTGTATGTTTTCAAACGGTTTGACCCAATAAATAACAAAACCTGTACCTGTTTAAGATGACACCAAATTTTGCCGCTGGATAATAGGAAGGGAGTAGAGGGCCAAGGAGCGTTGCAGTGATTGTTCTGCAGAAGGTATCTGGTGATTTCTGCCTAAAGCAGCCTCCACCGACTTTTATAAAGAGGAAGACGGTCAATGAAATTCAGATACACCCAGACCTCTCCAGGTCTTTTCTACAACTGAGGAAACTGTCATACTCCTGTGCAATGTACAATTGAAGAATGTTGCAACTCTTATGTTTTGGGAAAATGTAAAATAAAAAACTTGTTATTTGCAACTTTACAGATCTTTACAGATCTATGTGACCCCAGTCATGTTTGCAGTTTTATTATGCTGGAAAAGCAGAGAGTAGGAAAATACTTCCTACACTTTTGCCTCTGCACTAGCTGTAAATTCAGAGGTTATTGGAAAGTAACGAGTATGCTGGTGACAGAGTTGCTTCAACAGGAGGTGACAGGCATTGAGTGCCTCTGAAAAAAACTGTACAGTATCCCACAGACGAGGTCACCACCCAGCCTTACAGGATTAACACACCTGCCACCAGCACAATGAGGTCTAATGAGAGCACACTGGTGGCCTCGGTCTGTTAGCAGCAGGCTGACTGGTCTCTGAGTGACTTTCACCTCAGGGCCTGTATTGAAGTCCTGACTCTCAAGTCAAAACCTTCATTAGTGACTTCATGCCGGATCTCTCGTTGAGTTGGAACAAAGGCCAACAGGAACAGAAAGTGACTCATTCCAGGGATTAGGGAACACTGACAACTTGGTGCCATTAAGAGACGGTCATTTAATTTCCTGAATGTTTGGAATGTGCTTTGAAAGCAGAAAAAACAATTTCAGCTTAATCAATTTGACAAGGTGATTTCTTTTTTTGCTTAATATTCTTGAGGAAGTTTGAATTCTTGTTGATGTGTATTTTTACAATAAATGGGTTTTAGCAAATGTGACATTTAAAGCAGATGTAGAAATCCAGTTACTAATATAAAACAGTACAAGAAATGCGTTTGAATTGTATTCTTTGGATGAATTTATTAGTTTTCACTTACTGCTTTGTTTATTCTGTTATAATCTATGTACTCCATATTGGTTCTCTTATTCAGAATAAAATTTCCCTCCTATGGTTTCAGCTAATCAGGTTCAAATTGTACCAGACAGTCCAATTAAATCTGAATAATTCTAATGCATTCCCGTTCAATATAAACCCTGGCATCTGAGTCAGGTTTGAGGGCCAACCTTCTCAGTTCTCACTCACAACTTTTTAGCCCTGCCCAAAAGTTGTCTATGGGACTGAGATAAGGATTTTATATTGATTAGTAGGGGCACAATGATTGCAGTTTTCTGGCCGATTACGATTATTGATCATTGAAAAGCCTGACCTGCCAATTCTGATTTTGTCTGATACCGATTTTTTTTAATAACTGACACTGTCAGGTGTTATAAGATCACAATACACCTTCAAAGTTCCAGTCATATTTAACTGAAAAACATTGAACAATACCTGTGAAATAATACAAACTTGTTTTAACTGAACATGAGGCAGTGCTCTCAAATATAAATAAAAATGTTTAGACATTGCAGGTCATTTAGTCTTTCATTTTTCACATTTAAAAAAGAAACAAAACTTGCACAATAGGTTAGACAAGTAGATAAGATTGATGGACAAGATCGGAGAATAAGATTGGTTTCGCTTGTAAGTATCGGCCGATCATCAATCTCCCAAAGTTAAGGAAATCAGGGCCGATCGATCGGTGCTTCCCTCATGATCACTCTAAAACATTGACTTTGCTAGCCTTAAGCCACATTTACCTACTTTGGTTGTATGCTTAGAGTCATTGTCAATTAGGAAAACCAATTTGGGTCCAAATGTTAACTTCTGGCTGATGTCCTGAGATGTTGCTCCAATATTTACACATAATGTTTTTTCCTTATGATGCCATTTATTTTGTGAAATGCATCAATCCCTCCTGCACAATATGATGCTGCCACCCCTTTACTTTATACTTAAAATTGTGTTTTCAGCCTTGCACACTTCCTCCTTTTCCTACAAATGTAGCAATGGTTAATATGGCCAAATGCTTGCACTTTAGTTTTTATTAAACTACATAACAAAAACTAAGACGTTTGTCTGAATATTATACCCAAGGTTGAACCTGAAGAACCAAAGAGACATTTTACTTTAGTAGCTTTGTAGATGATTGGATAGCAGTTAAAACGTACTAGTTTCATGCTTCTAAAGTATTAAAACAAAACTTTAAAATCGAAATGTGCTCACAATTGTAAGCTCTGACCATTGATAAGTGAAATATTGGACTATATTAAGATAAGGACTTGTTTTCCAGAATATATACCCTTTTTATGTTGTAGTAAAGAATGCATGATCAATTTGGTTGCATGATAATAGAAACAAAGCATTCCTCCCCACTCTACAAATTAAAAGAAAACTAATAAACTAGTGACATCCCCAAAGCCTTTTGTCTATTTTGTCTGGCAAAAGCTTTGACGAAGCATATTTAAGATTCCTGATGTGTTTTGTTTTTTATCTTGGACAACTTCAGATCTTAAGGGAAACTCCACATTATTAAAACTCTCCACATGGATTTGGCCGCTGAAGAAAGGCAAGTGATATGCAATTGTTTTCCCTCTTAGAACACGACATGCACTGTCACATCCCTGCTTGTGAGACAACAGGTTTCGTCTATCAGGTCAGATCAATTTTAGTCCCTCAGTGCAACACAGTATGTCATGAAAACAGTCGTGCACAGAGGAGACGTCTGTTTGTCAATAGACAAGAAAACTGTCCCTCCCATATCATGTAATATGGCACTGGCCCTTTTTTGGCACTGATGTTGCCCTAAATTCGAAGAACAAAGAGACTAAAGATAGCCTGCGTGAATGTCTGTGCAAGTTTGTCTACCCTTATATCTATATTATGAGGGCTCTAACCTGCAAGAGTTCAAGGTTATTTCAGTTCTATTATGTATGTTTGAAGCCAAAGCACTGGTTTCACTCTGGTTTTAAGTTACTTCTATTTAATGTTGGTTAATTATCAGATTTTATACAATTGTAAGGTTGCATACAACTTTGTACAGCTGCAATACTTTACATGGCTGTAAATAAAAATGTTTATCCATTTATCTGAGTCACATTTAACTAAACGTTGCATATTTTACCTTTTTTCTTTAACAGAGGTTCATTTAATTAGTAGAGATAATTTTTCAGTGTTATGGTTTTTAATCACTAAAATAAACAGTTTTTACCAATTTATCCTATTACTTACTACAGATATAATTGTCTAACAAAACAATATCTTCATTTGGTTAAAGCTGCTTGGTTTCTTTGACATGTTGCTGCTTGGGAATAAAACATGGTGTCTGTGTAATTTATTTGGATCATCCATACAAAGAGAAGTTGAAATGGGCTGCAAAGCAAATAACAGAGTAACTTAATTACTTTTGCACTTCTGTTCTTGCATCAATCTCTGACTGCACCAGAGACCTGAAGTAAAAGCAAACACTTTATCTGATTACGTTTTACCTGTTCCTCTTCAAGGCTACACATTTCTTGTTATGGCAAACAACTCCACTGTACTTGCTGCCTTACACAGATCTTGCATTATGTTTGACACAAGCAGCATGTGGTTAGTCCAGTGACACAGATGTTCTCCTTTCATTGCTGAAAGCATAGAATATTTCTGTAACCTTCTGACATTGACGCAACCTATGAGCAAAAAAATAAATAAGTAGTTTATTTAATTTTCTCAGGTCACTGCAAACTCATCCAGAACAATGTGGCCTGATGAATGACCGCAGCTTTTTTAAAGGCAAAATTATTATTAATAATTGCTGTGGCATTAATAAAACATCTTTAGCTATTAGAAACTGGAAGCCAAAATTCCTTACTATAAATAGGTTTAGCTAAAAACATTATTCAAGAATGAAAACTAAAGCTGCACTTAGTTGGGATAGATCTCCAAAATTATCTGGAAGTACTAAACGTCATTGCAGACGTATGTTCATATGATAATTTCATGAGGGTTGATGGGCACAGTGGCGCAGTTGGTAGTGCTGCTGCCTTGCAGTAAGAGGGTCCTGGGTTCGACTCCTGGCCGTAGGTCTTTCTGCATGGAGTTTGCATGTTCTCCTCATGCATGCGTGGGTTCTCACCAGGCACTCTGGCTTCACCCCACAGTCCAAAGACATGCCTGTTAGCTTAATTGGTCTCTCTAAATTGCCCTTAGCTGTGTGAATGAGTGTGTTCATGGTTGTTTGTGTGTTATCGTGTGAAGGACTGGCCAGGGTGTATCCTGCCAATAGCCTGCTGGAGATAGGCACCAGCTTCCCTGCGACCCACAATGGAAGAAGCGGTAAAAAAAATGTCTGCCTGCCATAATGATTTATTTTAAATCAGACAATGAAGAATGAGCTCCTGTCACAAAATCAAAACAAGACAGCATCTGGGAGACCCTGCAAGCCTGTCTGTGTTTATTAATCTTGGTTAAGACTTAAAGATTGCAGTAAACCATCCAAAGCCATCTATCCTGAAGGAGATGTTCGTCTTAAGGAATAAACAGAAATCCCAGTGGCTGGATGTGCCAAGCTTTGAAGAGGTCACCAAAGAAGGTTTCTGTTCCAGATGTTACAAAACATCACTATGCAAGTTCTGATCTTAGGGGGTTGAATACTTATACACAGTTTATCTAACATGACAGATGTTTTATCATTTTACATAATAATTGTTAAACTACGCTGGAGGTCAATAACCTGGTCTGGACTCAGCTTGTCATGGCATGGGGGTTTGGTGTCAGGTTTTAATTCTTCCTGTGTTCTTGTATATTTTTATGGTAAGATGTAACTTTGAAGAGATTTTCATTATTGTATCCAGTAATTACCTCCCATTACATGTCTAAGCTTAGTTTCAGTTTCCACACTCATCCAGCACCCTCCCCAGTATGTCTACTGACTGGGTTTTGTTGCTCAAATCCCCTTGTTAGCTACATGCAGGCTACCTGCCCACATCTTTCAAGTTTTTTTAACCTTGATTTTTGAAGTTTAAGACTTTTTAACTAAGACTGCAACTTTTAACAACTTAATGCTGTCATTAAACATAAAATCAAGAGAGAACACATAATTTCGCACCATATTATATTCCACTAGTTCTAAATTGAATGGTTAAATTTTATTTTTCCCTCTGTGAAAATGTCACTGTATACGCCGAGAAAACATGATTCTCATCTTCCATTCCCCCTGTGGTTTAGTGTGTTTCAATACACCTATTAACTACCATAAGTATACAACTCCAGGGATGGAGGAAGTATTGTATACTGTGGTGCTTTATGTATTATTGTGTATTCAGTCACAAAGAGGCACATGGGTGGGTTCATCAAGGGTGGAAACTTAATGCCGGTCTTTATTCTGTGAGATGAGGACATTTATGTGTTTTATGTTGTCCTGTTGTTAAATTTCTCTTGCAAGAGAGAATTTGATCTTGGTGAAATATCTTCAAACCAATACAGCTCAACATACAGGTCCTTCTCAAAATATTAGCATATTGTGATAAAGTTCATTATTTTCCATAATGTCATGATGAAAATTTAACATTCATATATTTTAGATTCATTGCACACTAACTGAAATATTTCAGGTCTTTTATTGTCTTAATACAGATGATTTTGGCATACAGCTCATGAAAACCCAAAATTCCTATCTCACAAAATTAGCATATTTCATCCGAACAATAAAATAAAAGTGTTTTTAATACAAAAAACGTCAACCTTCAAATAATCACGTACAGTTATGCACTCAATACTTGGTCGGGAATCCTTTTGCAGAAATGACTGCTTCAATGCGGCGTGGCATGGAGGCAATCAGCCTGTGGCACTGCTGAGGTCTTATGGAGGCCCAGGATGCTTCGATAGCGGCCCTTAGCTCATCCAGAGTGTTGGGTCTTGAGTCTCTCAACGTTCTCTTCACAATATCCCACAGATTCTCTATGGGGTTCAGGTCAGGAGAGTTGGCAGGCCAATTGAGCACAGTGATACCATGGTCAGTAAACCATTTACCAGTGGTTTTGGCACTGTGAGCAGGTACCAGGTCGTGCTGAAAAATGAAATCTTCATCTCCATAAAGCTTTTCAGCAGATGGAAGCATGAAGTGCTCCAAAATTTCCTGATAGCTAGCTGCATTGACCCTGCCCTTGATAAAACACAGTGGACCAACACCAGCAGCTGACACGGCACCCCAGACCATCACTGACTGTGGGTACTTGACACTGGACTTCTGGCAATTTGGCATTTCCTTCTCCCCAGTCTTCCTCCAGACTCTGGCATCTTGATTTCCGAATGACATGCAGAATTTGCTTTCATCCGAAAACAGTACTTTGGACCACTGAGCAACAGTCCAGTGCTGCTTCTCTGTAGCCCAGGTCAGGCGCTTCTGCCGCTGTTTCTGGTTCAAAAGTGGCTTGACCTGGGGAATGCGGCACCTGTAGCCCATTTCCTGCACACGCCTGTGCACGGTGGCTCTGGATGTTTCTTCTCCAGACTCAGTCCACTGCTTCCGCAGGTCCCCCAAGGTCTGGAATCGGCCCTTCTCCACAATCTTCCTCAGGGTCCGGTCACCTCTTCTCGTTGAGCAGCGTTTTCTGCCACACTTTTTCCTTCCCACAGACTTCCCACTGAGGTGCCTTGATACAGCACTCTGGGAACAGCCTATTCGTTCAGAAATTTCTTTCTGTGTCTTACCCTCTTGCTTGAGGGTGTCAATAGTGGCCTTCTGGACAGCAGTCAGGTCGGCAGTCTTACCCATGATTGGGGTTTTGAGTGATGAACCAGGCTGGGAGTTTTAAAGGCCCCAGGAATCATTTGCAGGTATTTAGAGTTAACTCGTTGATTCAGATGATTAGGTTCATAGCTCGTTTAGAGACCCTTTTAATGATATGCTAATTTTGTGAGATAGGAATTTTGGGTTTTCATGAGCTGTATGCCAAAATCATCCGTATTAAGACAATAAAAGACCTGAAATATTTCAGTTAGTGTGCAATGAATCTAAAATATATGAATGTTAAATTTTCATCATGACATTATGGAAAATAATGAACTTTATCACAATATTCTAATATTTTGAGAAGGACCTTTAAATCTCATTACCATATATGCTCTGTGTGGCATTGATTTATTGGTATATATATATAACTGAAGTGGACAAGAAATAGAAAAAGTTAAATATTTGCTGACTGAATTCATTGTTTTTACTTTAGACTTAAACAAAGAAAAAGCCTTGGCTTTTTTGGCAGTTAGTGCATAAAATGCAAAGTCTTTTTGGTCCTGTACCAAGATTTTGGTTAGATGTGTTCACCTTTGATAGAGCTTTCAGCTTTCTGGTCAGAAGTCTTAGCATGTCTCAAAGTTAAATGTTTGTGCTGTTCAGTCTTTCCGCCTGGATGTGGGGAAGACCTCCTGTTTAAGTTTTGTGTCTCTGTTTTGGCTTCAGAATGTTTATGACTTTATGATTTACAGCAAAAGAGATCTTAGTGTGAGCAGTGGAGAAAACTGAGATGCTTAGTATCTGCAGACAAATCCTAAACACTCTTTATCTTTGTTTTTTGTCTGTGCCACCATGCTGTCTCTGAACTGTGTATCATAGCAGACCTTACAGAATTATGCTGAACATTCATTGTTATATTTAATGCCATTCTACCACTCAAACTAACTCATGGAAAGGAACTAAACTCCAATATTTTTAAGCTTGATAACCAGTTTTTAATTTTCATATCAAAACAACAGCTTTATTCTTTCAGTTATATCTACAACTAAAACTAAACATTAATAATGGAATTTTGAGCTATGAGGACTGTTGTGATTTCACACATATTTTATCATCATATTCACATATATCTGACTTCTATAAAAAAAATAGCCCTAGTGATATTTTTACCCGGGACTGTGAACACCATGTGTCTTTAAGCCACATTTCTTGTAAAATCTCAAACCAGTGATTCCCACACAGGGAGGCCATCTGAGTCCTGACTGTGCAGAGAACTTAAGCCCGTATCTGAGTCGTCATCGTTCACACTCTCAGTTTTAGACAGCCCTCTGGCTTGCTCCACCCACTCGCTTGCCCCATTCAAAGTTTCAGTCATGGTCTCCTTGTTGTCTGTCCCGTAGCTAGTTTCTTCATCGGCGTCGCCCGCCTCCATGTCTAAACTTTTTACTTTGTCCAGCAAATCCCTCATTTCCTTCTCTCTGGCAGCCCCAATCTGCTGGGACAGCTCTAAATCGCCCCTAATAGCCTCTAAATCCGCGTTGAGTCGCAGACCGATGTACAAACTTGCATCCAGCTGCGTTTTGATCCTCTCTTTCTCTATAAATTGTTCGCTTTGTGATGCAGAGTCTGCCTGGGAGCAGGAGGAGCTGGATGGATAACGTTTGGTGCGCAACTCGTCTTTCCTGCGCTGCATCCAGCGGAGGTTCAACTCCTCTTCAATGTGAGCTGTGGTCATATCTATGAGAGCCTCCTGCCCCCAGAGCTCTTCTTGCAGCTTCAGCACCTGCTCGCACTGACGAACATACTCCTCAAGTTTGGCAAAAGTTTCTTTTGGGTAAAGTTCCGTTGCTTCCTGCGCTGAGACCGAAGCTGCGTCCACCAGATACGTGTTCTGCACGTAATTGACCCCGTGTCGTTTAACTCTGTCAAGATGCACCGTTGCCTCACACCTTTCGATCTCTGCGTCCAGCTCTGTAATCCTCTGAACCTGCTGGCGGATTGTGTGGTCCTGAGACACAACAAGATGAACCAAAGTCTCCATCTTCTCTGCACAGGACGCGTCTCTGTGCGCTGCCCGCGTCTTCTTTCTGTTAATCTTCTCCAACTTTCTGAAAGCTTTCCTAACAATCCGACGCTGTTTATCTGGTGAGATACAGCCCATGTTAGATCTCGGAGACCCTGTGGTGACGCGGGGGCTCTGTTTGCTCGGCACCACACGCGCCTCTGCGCTCCGGGCCCTGCGGTTCTCCAAAGAGGCGTCTGTTTTTACCAGGACAAACTTCACGTTTTTCTGTTCATCTCCCCAGGCGAACCACAGCTTTAAAATCTTTGTTTTGTTTGGCAAAATTCTCTCGAAGCCCCTCCATTTCTCCACGATGCAGTAAGACTGCGCCGTGGAAAGGCCGGGCTGTGCGCACTGCTCATCCAGGAGCACTTTCACAATATCAGCGCAGGTGTTGCGCTTTGACAAGCCGAGAACCAGCTTCTCTTCTCGGCAGACCCACACAGATATCTTTCTCACCTCAGAATCTGAGGCAGACCCCATAGTTGATTACGTCAAGCTGTTTTCTTAAAGAAAAATTAAGAGGGAAAAAAAGCATTCCTGACGTGGATTTAATGGAAAGGACGCATCAGGGTCCGTTGACGCAACGCCTCCAGACGGATCGGAGAAGTCTGAGGGAGCTGGAAGCTGGAAGCTCCACACGTTCTCCTGTGTGTGTTCTCCAGGCCCATTCAGGGAAACGCTTAGTGGGTGTTTAAGCGTGCTGACTGTTTCTGCTGGGATCACATGACCGCATGTCAGCTAAACGGCTCCATATCGACGTTAACGGTGTTATTTTGTGCTGCTGCGAAAAAGGTGGAGCCAAGCAGCTGTATTGTGGATCCTCTTTCTCTCTTTAAAACTTATTTAGAGGGTTCATTGTGCCACTTCAAGCCTGAGCAGTTTTCTTTCACGGAGCTTCAGAAACTCTGTTGTAGAATTACACTTTTATTTTTGCACGATACAACCTTAATACACAATATTGAACAATTTCTTGGTAATATTATTAGTTAATTGTTCGAATCACTGCAAAGTGACCCAAAACATTACGCCCTCTAAAGTTTGGGATATGTTTTGTTTTGTCAGTCCACAGAACACTTCCCCAAAACGGGGCAAAGACTATGGTCTTTAACAATCCTGAGACAATATAACAATGATTAAAAGACATCTCCTTTCTCATTCAGGATTTTATAATACTGTACAGATGTACAAAATTTATTTCTGGGTTTATTATGAATCAATTCAACAGGTCCTTATCCCCCTTTGGTTACAGCTTTCTTAGAAAATGTAACACAGAAACAAACATGGAGCAGACAGTAGCAAGGAGGAACCAGTGGTGAACAATGAAAACTGGAGGGTATAAATACTGAGGCAGGGTGGAGAATGGACCAATGAACAATGGGAGCTAATCAGTGAAATCGGGAACAGCTGGTGAGAGAAAACGCAGGGCAACTTAAGGAGAGAGGGTAATGAACACAAATGAGCAGGGACTCCAGGGAAGTAACAGAAACATCTAAACACAAGAATAAATCATGAATCTAAACTAAATGACAGCAACTGTAAAACAGGGAAGTAAACAAAGTACTCAAACACCCAACACAGGCAGATCCTGACATCTGTGTTCTTAAGTGAGATCTTTAAAAACTCTAAGCTTTCCTCTATTTGTATATTTGTCATTTTGGACTGTAGGACAACCAGCTTTGGGGATTTTTTTATTTATTTCCATGTTCCATGAGTTACAACATGGATCATGACTGTAAATCTGTCTTGAGCAGGGCTGGCCCAATGTTGAACTTGGCCCTAAGTGGAATCTGATTTGGGAGCCCAACCACCACAACAGCAAACATTTTTTATTTGTTTGCCCCATTGCGCAGTAATAACATATACACTTGGGGTATAGTGTTTTGGAAGATGAAAGCAGTAACTATATTGTGAATTTAGAGATATTTTTCTGACCTATTCATTTGGTCTTGCAGCCATGTGTGGTAAATAACTTTTCAATATGGACTAAGTGTATGGACAACTCAGACACAAGCAACATAAATTAATAAACTGTAGATGAATAAAAAAAATATGACAATTAAAATAACTGTGAAACAGGGGACGGCCCAGGACACGCTGGAGGGACTGTCTCTCGGCTGGCCTGGGAACGCCTTGGGCTCCCCCTGGATGAGCTGGAAGAGCTGGAGGAGATGTCTGGGGAGAGGGACGTTCCGGTGTCTCAACTAAGTCTGCTGCCCCCGCGACCCGGTCCCAGATGAAGCGGAAGACAAGTACGAGAATAGCTGTGAAACTATGGAAACTTCATATGTTTACATGTAGCAATTTTGTAAATTATGTTCTAAATGAATTCAAATTTTATATTAATTAATTAAAATTAATCCAAATATATTTGAGCAAATGTTAAAGTTGGTTCATTTTTGACACATTGACACGTTTGCATATGCCTCGGGCCAGCTCTGCACTTAGGACCAGTCACCAGTAACCATAACTATAACCAGTCAGTGTTTGCATGCTGGTATTTATAAAAGCTCTGGTTACTTTAAATGATTTTACATGTTTTGTAATGACCAAGTACTTGTAATCTTGCCTCAGTGGAACAATTAAATTCTGTGCATTTTTATGGAAAATATTTTACTTTATTTTTCTCATTGATTTTATGTATTCTTAATTTTATGCACAAAGCACTTTGAATTGCCTCGTTGACAATTGTGTGCTTTATAAAGTAATTTTTTCTCAATTCTTATCACTTAGTCGCTCATTAAAAACAAAACAGTATCTACACAAATAAAGTACATGTTAGTGTGTGGTTAGTTTAGCCAGATGGTTTTTGTTCATGATTTTAACTTACTGTAGATGAAGACTGAAGGCACATTTTATGAGCAACCATTTGCAACTGGTCCATATCCATACATATTATTTGTTCACTGGCAGACTAGAACAAGCATGTCTGTCTCATGGTTAAAAGGGAAGCAAGAAAGGTTATATTTGAATATTTTCAGTGCTCACACGTGTCACTAATTTAATGAGATGTAATATTTCAGCTCTTTGGGTTGTTATGCTTAATCTGAAATTACAGGGAAAAAATGATAATTATTTATATGAAATAAAAAAAGAATAGCCAACTTGTTAAGGTGAGGTTTTTTCATTTTTGTAGTACCAGCTAAATTCAAAATAACAGCTGTGTCTGATTCTTGTTCCCAAAACAAATAGTAGAATTAAGCTGATAGCAAGTGTGATAAATGTCTGCAGGGTTGTGCTGTATTTAAGAAAACCAGCGTAAACAAATGTTCCTCTTCACCTTTGGCCATCATTTTGATTGAAGCTCTGCTCATTAACTATGTCAGATATTTCACAGAACGATTTGGAGGATTCAGCTAATTTTTCACAGCCGGTGTGTAAAACACCATGTTTGAGTCTGAACGGACTCCTGAGAATACTGTACTCCTTCCAAAATTTTATGTAAGAACCAAAAAACTAAAGCTTAATAGTAATCTTCATTTGTTATCACTGTATCTTCCTTCCACCGTTTATATCAGCAATTATTTGTCTTGGACTAATAACCATCACTGCTTTAACATGAATTATTTTTAATGTTCGCTTTCAAACTCATTGTATCGCCCTCTAGTGGCGATGTCTAGGACTGCGGTGGTACACGTTTCACCCCTGGGGAGCTTTTAGATAAAAGGAGTAATACGGCCCTCTACTGTTGGTCTGAGGTTCATGCAGTTAAAAGGATTTTCCAGTATGTACATTTCCATACTTCTAGAGCGAAGCTTTACATTTTTTTCTTAAGTCAATGTTTATGTATGAATAGAAAACTCCACTATTAATTTCAGATGCTTCCAGTGGTCAGACATTAAATACATAACCAACAAAAGCCACATGATGTAAGAAAGGCTAGATGAAAGGATGATGGTATGCACAGGTGGATTTATAGACAGATTGGATGGACAGATTGACAGAAGGATGAATACAAACCTTGTGTGTCAATCTTTTATTTAAAAAGTAGCATAAAAAGGACACTGGTTGGAACAACGTATTTCAGAAATTTAAATTCAATACACTGACAACAGAAGAGGTAATAAAATAGGGAAATACAAACATGTTCTTTATACACACTTTTCTTTTTTTAAGGGGAAAATACTTAAATATAGATTCCAGACTTTTCAAGACTACATGAATGCTGCAGATGTGACCTTTAAACGTATCTGAAAATAAAACAGTGGTTCATGATTCAACCATGAACTTTAACAGGACCATCTTGATAGATTAGAACACATGAAGTAGTTCATTTATTTCAGTAAATGAATTCAAAAAGTGAAACACATACACACTGATTAGTGATTACACATAGAGTGGTATATTTTAGGCATTTATTTCTGTTCATTTTGATTATGATGGTTTATAGCAAACGAAAACCCATTCTGTTTTTCAAAAAACAATACAATTAAATGAGACCAATAAAAAAGGATTTTTAATAAAAAATTTGATGTCTGCTGATAAATACTGTACTGTGCAGTATATGCACTCAATACGTAGGGCTAATTTTGCATTTACTGCATCAATGCAGCGTATTGTAAGGTATTCAGCCTGTAGCTCTGCTGTGGTGTTAAGGAAGCCCAGGTTCACTTAGTAACAGCTTTCAGCTCATTGACATTGTCAGAGCTCATCTTCATCTTGACGATTCTCCATAGATTCTCTTTCAGGTTTAGGTCGTGCAACTTTGCTGGCTAATCTAGCACAGTGATAATGGTCATTAAACCAGGTATTTCTACTGCTGGCAGTGAGCGCAGGTACAGGAAAATGAAATGAGCATCTCCATAAAGCTTGTCAGAGGGAAGCATAAGGTGCTCTAAAATGTCTTGGTGGACAGTTGTGATGCCTTGGGACCATTTGATATCTCCCCCAAACTGTTGAATGGGCTGTGGTTCATAATCATCTCAAGGCAGCAGTCATCCCTGTTGTTAGGTTACCTTAACCTACCACATTTTTTTCTTCCACTTAGCTTTCCATTAATAGCTCAGATACAGCAATCTGTAAACAGTTACCTTTGGTGTTATGTATTATTTTACAATATTTTGCAAAGAAAGGGTTTGGGGCTTTCACTTGCTGTAAAATAAAATCAGCAAATTTAAAAGTTAAAATACATCAATATATTATGAATCTACATAAGATGGAGATTGACCTTTCACGTAATTTAAGATTTCACTAATGTTAAAATGTATTGAGATGTACCTGTATCCAAGTGAAAAAATCAGGAGTCATTGTTTCTTTTAGATTTATTAAACTTCAATGTTCCATACATAGAAAGTGTCTAGAAAGCTACAAAATATCTAGTGTTGTCAAGAAGGCATCATAATGTCACGGAGCAAAGACAAGACCATGAGCAGAACACGGAAACAGCACAGCTTCTTTTCTCTCCGTTGCTCCGACACTTTACGTTCATGAGTATGAAAAGAAATCACACATCTGTACCATGAAAATGCTAACATATACTTTTATACAAAAGACATTTATACAAAAAAACAACAAAGATCTGCACACAGAACCAAAAGGAAGTGAACATGTGAGCTATTTTAAAAATCACTTTAAAGCCATCATCATCAGAGATGATCATTAAACAGAAAGGTACCAGTACCCAGTCTAAAAATCAAAATTACAAATAACAAGAGCTAAACTGCTGATATGTTTGTAGCATGATTGAAGGTAGCTCTTTGTGTGTGTGTCTGTGTGTCCATTTTCCCTTAAAATGGTTCAGCAGACATTACTGCCATCAGAGGCATCAGTCCTGCGTTGTTAGTGTTTATGTCAGCAGTGCAGCAGTGACAACATTACCATCGGAATGGGATTTAGTATACAGACAATGTCATCACAGAACAAAGTATATAAGTACAGTAAAAAAAACAAAAAACATCTCACTAGAGTGTAATCAATAAATGTGAACAGATACACAGGGTAAACATACAAACAAAGGCAATTACAGCTCCACGCTGTCCACAGGACTGTGGCAAAAATACTAAAAGACTGAACTCTAACTGCATTCTCCAGAGACCTTGTCTGTAATTATTTGATAATTCTTTGACTAAACGTCTTCAAATGACTACAGTCTTTGTAATAAACAGCAAAATGTTTAAGTAATTAAGATCCTTACAGTGAAAGTAATAGCTTTGATGCTCCCAGTTACACTGCTGCAGCAGCTGTAGAAAAGTTTGGATATAAATCCCGTTTCAACTAGAAAACAGTCCTATATGTGATTTTAGATTTAATGCCGTTAAATAAACTTCTATTTTTAAAATTTCAATAGGTGTTAAAAGCTGGAGCCACAAACTTGTGTCTGCATCGCTAAAGAAAATGTAACAGACTCCAGTTTTTCTAAAAATCTGCATGCAAACACTTGAACCTGCAAGTGTGCACAAAACAGACCACTTCAGTGTTTTTGCATCCTGCTTGCAGTCAGCGGGGTGTAAAAATTAAAGTCTAAAGAGAGAAAAACAATTTTCTTTAAACACATATTTTAAATTGATCAATATTTTAATTAAGAATGATTTACTCATTAACCATATTTGTCCTGCTGTCAATTAGTCCTCAGTCCTTTAAAAAAAAAGGCAATGTGGTGATAGGTGTCACTTGTGTTCTGTTTTTGGTTTAGCAACACTGATTTTTTTTTATATCCGTTTAATCTTTTTAAAACTGGAAATTTAAAACCAAAGGCACTTTCTCGCCACCATGCAGAACACTACAAGAGATTCTCCCAATTCTTTTTGGTCTTTTGCAACAGGAAAGGCAGCTGTTCTGTGTTTGTTTTACACTCAAAGAAAATCATTAGAAACTCTTCTCCTAGCTCACAAACCTATCCGAATATAAGTGTACTGCGTCTAAAAAAAATAATGAAATTGGATTTCTAGGAAAGTCCTGATTTGATAAATTGTAATTTAAGACATGAAAGGAGTAGGATATTGTTGTTTTCGCCTGTTTAGCTCACAAAACCAACCTTAGACAAAAACAGAAGGTAATGAGTACATTCTAAGGCACTGTACACTTACACTTTGGCTGATTGTACTAAATACACACTGCAAACAAAACAGGTCTAATGTGGTAAGAGTTCACAGTTTTTATGGCATCTTTTGGAGTTCACAAACAGCTTTATTAGGTTTAAGGCTTAGGATTGAAGCAGGCAACGGAAACGTGAACTCGACAGGAATCAATACAGCCTGGTCCTGAGGCATGCTAGCTCAGGGTGATCTGTAGTGTCATCATAATTTAACCTGTGGTTTTAAAAGCTGTAGCATCACTAAGGCGAGCACTGGGAGGAGAACAAAGTGCTTCTGGACCTGAAGGGTCCAATTCAGAGTCGTGTTAGGTGTAGTTTAACTTGCTTAGAACATTAAGAGCATTAAGAGTTCTCCTATCAGCTGTTGCACAGGAAATACTTGTTTGCAAAGGAATAATTCTTAGCAGGCAAGTTTCTCGTAGATGGGTTATACAGTGTCTGGTAAAGTATTTATTACCCTTAAACTTTGCTATGGATTTCGGTCAGAAAGCACCTAAGTAGTGTGCAGTTTAATTTTAGAGTAAAAGAGCCTGGTGTAACAGCCAACCTGCTGAGACATGGCAGTCTACCTAAACGGACAGGCATGTTAAGGACAGCATCAATCAGTGAAGCAGCCAAGAGGTCCATGGTAACTCTGGAAGAACTTCAGAGATTCACAGCTCAGGTACAATAATCAATTACCAGAAAAGAAAATCTACAAATCTGGCCTTTATAGAAAAATGGCAAGAGAAATGTGTTGCTGAAAGAATCTCATAAGAAGTTCTGTTTAAAGTTTGCCACAAGCTTTTAGGGGACACAGCAAACATGTGGAATAAGGGGTTCTGAAAGAATGAGACCACAAATAAACCTTTTTGGCCTACATGCAAAATAGTTTGGGTGGAAGAAGACTAGCATGGCACATATTGCTGTCTACACACCAGCCCCTTGGTAAAACATGGTGGTGGCAGCATCATAATGCGGACATGATTTTTTTTTTAATAGGAAATGGAAGCTGGTTGAAGTTGATGGGAAGACAGATGGAAATAAATGACAATGCAGGTAGAAAACCTGTTAGAGGCTGCAAAAGACTTGCCACAGGAGTGGAGGTTCACCTTCCAGCAAAATAACAACCCTAAACCTACAGCCAGAGCTCCAATAGAATAAAGCAAATCCAGTAGAAGGGCCCAGTCAAAGTCAAGATGTAAAACCTATTGCAAATTTGTGGCAAGACTTAAAAAATGATGATCTCAGATATTCTCCATCCAATCCCTAAAAGACTTGCAGCTGTAACTGCACTGAACGGCAGTTCACAAAGTATTGACTCAAGAAGGGTGAAATCAAATGCAAGCCACACTTTTCAGATTGTAAACAAGATTCATAACTACTTATCTTTTTCCTTAAACTGTACCGTTATGCACTACTTTATGTTGTTAAGGTTTGTAGTTTTAATGTAACCAAAATGTAAAACAGTTCAAGGGTGATGAACACATTTGCAAGACACTGCATGCACCCTAGATATATTTTATTCACAGTGTATTTTATTGTTGTGTTGTGTTTCTGGAGTGTTTTAACAAGAATATATACACATTTTTACAACCATATGCTTTCAGCCACTGTGTTGTTGTGTTTCTTTGGGAAGCCTATTTTGCTGTGGGAACAAGTTTTTCTACATGACAACGTATGAAACACAGATTTACAAAACATCCTCAACACAAACTGTTCAGACCATCACAGGCTGCAAGTTCTTTTTTCCCCTTAGTCTACATAACAAAGCAGAAAAAGACAACATATATATTTCCATTTAACAAATAAATCTTATCAATTATTTTGAAACAACCGACTAAATATATTGAAAAATGAAATTCCCATAAATTTCCCATTAAAACATAAAACAACTGTACCACATTTCACAGCTGCGGTCAAACAACAAACACATCAAACTTATGACGAACTGTCTTCACCTCATACCTCAACCATAGAGCATTGAAAGGCTGACTTTCATGCAGAGGCACTGCCACTTGTTTTGAGGTCGATGAGTCTATAAGGAAAAAATATAATAAAATGGAGAGAGCTTTCATTCCTTTACCAGTCTGTAGATATGATGCTGGGCGCCATGCTCGCTGTTCGACACTTCAAACACGCACGCCATACAAAGCAACGTCTCCTGGGTGTCCCGATTTGACACCACCTGCAAGAGAAAAAGTACGTTGTTGATTCTGGGGACCGGTCCAGGGTGTACCCTAAATCTTACACATGCTACTGTGACTCTGAACAGCATGGATTACAGAAAATGTGTTTTGTGTGTCCCACAGGCACAAAATGTTGTATTCTTCCAAGGTGTAGGTCTAAAACAATTCCTTATTAAAGATTAAAAGATTTCTGATTATAGCTTTAAGGGCAGTACAGAAACTATGTTTAAATTGTTCCTTAGGAGGCAAAAAAAATAGTTGCAGTATCCATCTCTTTTAAACAGATATTCCTTTGGAAATTAGTTTTTAGTTTTCTAAAACTGTTTTAAAAATGTCCTGATTCTATCCTAACTATCGTATCTAGATGAGGTCATTTTCAAAAAATGGAAGTTAAAGTTCCTTATTAACTCAACTTCCGATACCTTCTTTTGGTGTACTATCTGATCTAACGGTTAAATCCCTAGCAAGCCGTTTGGCCACTACTTCCAGTTTGTGGGGGCAGCACTTGCAAAAACCTGGGCAAATTATGTAGTAAATCTAATAAATATGGGTTTCCCCCATCTATCGAAGTGTTTTTTTGCCTTTACATTGATGTTCACAGTTAAAGAAACACTGTAACCTCTTTTGTGACAGCCCTGTCTGAAGCAGGCCAATGTTTTGTTGTATGTTTGCTCGTAATGCTTTCAGAGTCGACGGTCAAACTACATCCAATCTCTGGACCTCTGTTTGTGCAGCTCAACAATCAACATCTTTTGTCTTTGAATTATGTTCAAACACAAAAAGCCTTTTTGTCAGTTCCTTCAGGAGTTCACGACAGTTGGGATGTCTTGACAGAAAAATTACATAAAAGCCAGATTTATGTGCAAATGTTCCAATTTTTTAAGACAGAATATGTTCTTAAACTTTTTATCAGCTAATGAACATCCTGTTTGAGCTTGAATGCAGTTTCTACTGTCTCCTGCTCACATTTCTTTGCATTTTAAAGCTCTACTTACAACCTGGTTAGGATCCAACACTGACAAATCGAAATTCTAGCAATTTCTTCCCCAGTTGTATGAGTTTGGTCAGGAGTGTATTTGCACATAAAAATGTAATCTCCAACAGGGATGGAACAAATCAGCTTGTTAGGTTCTCAAACTGAGCCATGACTTGACTGATATGGAGCTCCACTTCAAAACCTTTGTAAATCCAAACATTTATCTCGATGTGGCACTGGGAAAAATCCCAAATAAAAAAACAACACATCAACATGCATCAGAGAAATTGTGAACCTCAGTGCAACATTAAATTAATTACTGTACACAACTGAAGAGAGTTGAAGAGAGTACTACTAAATACTAACATGTAAATTAAAGGTCTAAGCATGTGTTCGGCTGTTAAGGGGTCTTACAACAGCAATGTTTTTCTGACATGTAAAAATATAAAATGCTGCCACCATCCTCTAGGTGGCACTCTGCTGTTTAACTAATAGAGATGTGCAGTATCAACCTACAAAAAAAATAATCACATCAATGAGCTGGCATGTGTGGCCAACTCATTGAGCAGAGGTTCAGGAGTGAAAAAAGTAAATTTGTTGAGGCTAGAAACTGTTAAACTGTTAAACAATCTCAGTTTCAGTGATGTTTTTGGACCCTGTGGTAACTTGGCGGAACATATTATCCTCTCCTGCATCTTTCCTGCCTCTCATACCTTCTTAACTTTTACCAGCAGGGTGGGAGGAAGACTAATTATTATTCTACGACTATTTCTAATGCCTCCTTTTTGAAAACTCATAAAATGTTTCTGGAAAAAAGACCCTGGGTATTGTCTTGCATATACACACACGCAAATATCGATCCATCTCTGACTTTTAATAATAGTTTTTTTGCTTTAATTATTCCTTTGTGGTTAATGACACTTAAGACCCCATGAGATGGCTAATAACCACAGTTCCCGCCCTCTCTTATCCTCCCTTTCCCTTTCAGATAATGAGACTCCTGGGACAGCATTTCATCCTCTGTGGAATGAGAGGAATGTCAGAGCAGCAAAAACGACAGCTGGAGCCACCGACAACACATCCTGAGAGAGAAAAGAGGAAGAATGAGAGTCCGGGGGAAGGTCAGGGAGGTGCTTACCAATAAGATGGTGAAGTTCTCCAGTACGCTGTTCATCATGTACTTCTCTGGCAGATGTTTTAGCTTGTGGATGAAGTTGATCATGTATTCACACATGGGAGACCGGCTTATTCGGTAGACAAAGCGTCCATTCTCAAACCGTGCATATTCAGTCTGTGGAAAGGAACAGAGTACTTAGAACTGGAATATATAATAAATAATTCTAATAAAATGAAAAATATGAAAGTTCATTGCAACAACAAAGATTCAAGGCATTGTTTTGATTCAAAGTGACAGAAAAATAAGTTCATACCTCTACTTTCTCAACCACCTGTTTGCCAAAGGAGCAAACCTTCGTTGAACAGGTTATGGTCATGTTCTCTGAACTCTCATACTGGCTGGTCACTCCATAGAATGATCCGGTATCATCTTGAATGTTGCAGTTTAGGTCAGCCTGGGGGGAAATAGCATGAGAAAACTCTTTTTTAGGATTACTGTTTTTAGAAGTCATCTGCAAAAGAAAGAAGGTGAATTAGAATTAGCCTCTGTACTAACTTGTCACTAATTGCAGATTGAGCTATCAGGACAAAATCTATCACTATGATGTGATAGACATCTATTACTGTTTTATTGCAAAGAAGTCAAATGTAATAAAATAACTGGTCCAATACAGGAAAATAATCATTGTTGTATTTTGCATAAAAAACATGAAACAACTTTTTGGACTTTTGTGCAGTTTAAACCCAACTACAAACTGATTGATTATTTATTTATATAGTGTTGACCCGACTTGGGCATTTCAAGAGCCCTGTGCAGCATTTGGCCGTGAACATGTTACACTGGACAGCGGTGGTCAATAAGAAAAAAAAAAAATTATATGTGGATTAAGTGTTAATTCCACATTCAAATCTAAACACTCACTTTTTAAAGGTTTCAGAGGTTCAGCCACTGATCCAGCCCTTAAAAACAACCACAGTCAATCATTGGGCCCTTAGGAAAAATGTACAGCCCGACACTGTTATAGACTTATAATGTCTTAGAAATGCCAGCAGACTTAAAAATTTGGCAAAAAACTAAAGGACCCCATTTAATTTTTAAGTCATTAGTAACTTCCTTCATAGAATAATTGCAATTTTTTAAAGTTGAGTTCTGTGTAGAGGTTTTCTGCAATCATGGCAAGAGTTTATAAAATAGAACTTAGATTCAGAACATGCATGTTTTTGGACTGTGGGAGGAAGCCAGAGTACTTTGAGAAAACCCAAACATGCACGGGGAGAGCATGCAAACTCACTACAGAAGGACCCTAGCTGAGATTCCATGTTGTAAAATGGCAGAAATCTTTACAATTGATCCTACCCTAACTAACTCTCAGATAAGTCTTCAAGAAACAGAATCGCTGTTGTTTATTCAAGCTGAAGTCACTGACGTAGCGAGATATTAAACATTCCTGATAGCTCCACAGAACCACAACATGGGCTGGAGTCCTGAACAAAATAGATATGATGGTCTGGCAAAATTAAATGCATTTAATAAACTCTAAATGGAATATAAATTGTACCATCACCACCTTTAATATTCATAGACAAGCATGCTACCAGCCTTGAAAAACCTTAAAAAACACCATTATAAATAACTCATATTTTCTTCCCTTGTTCAAAGCAAAGTTGATGGTTGGAGCTCCTACCAGTAAGTGAGAAGAATATGACTTATTACCAGAAACATTATCCATTAACTAAATGAGTTTCTAAAATCTCAGATGAACAGAAGCTACAACATCCTCGACATTTATTGGGATGCCGAAAAACGTGTAAAAAGTATTTAACAGCTTAAACTGTCATTTGTTTTGTTTCAGTAGCTCAGATTAAAGGTTTTAGAACCCATGCACTTTAATTTTCATATTATTATTATTGTTCAAACTAAGAGACTATAGTATATCACAGAATCCCCAGTGCATTTACATATATATATATTGTAATGTATATTTTGTGCATATGTATGTTGATTTAAATGCCTAGAAACTAAGTAAGCCATGACTTCCTATTTCCCAGGGGTAAAATGTGACTGGTCACTGAATAACATTTTTCGTCGCCACTCTTCAAAATAGGAATGACAGCAGAATATATCATTCAAATAAGGCGATATGTCTTGATCTTTATAGGTCAGCAAATGACAGAAGAAAATAGCTACATGTCTAAACATGACCATATCTTAATAATTATACAGTGTAAAAGGACTGAAGCTGTGGCAGAATAGTAGGGCAGGTAAAAAGAAATCTCTAAAGCTCATATTACATATATATACATATATTACATATTATATACATATTCTTTTGTTATTATTTAAAACATCTATATTTTAATTTATGGAAAATCAAGTGGCAAAAATGTTTTCTAAAAACATAAGCACATAGCAGATATGATCATAGATCTGCTAGGATTATTTATATACATTGAATTTAAGGTTTTCAAGCCACATTAGCATAAACATGTAAATGCACTCATACTGAGGACAAAATCTCTAACAAGAATTAAATGAAGTTACATTAGGAGACTGATTTTTGAGGATGAACTGGTCGGCTCCTGCAGGGCAGCCTTTCTGTGCCCCAAACATCCTGTTCATTATGGGCACAAAAAGAGGAGACATTCTCCCAACAACATTCTCCTCCTTCATTAAGCAAAGCAGTTACACGTTCATTATTTTGCAGATTCTGTCGTTCATTTGAAATTCAGATTCGCCGGTCACTTCAAAAGGAATTCGAGGGGACTTAGTCCAAGTGCATACGGGGGCTACTTTGTTGGCCACCGCTTGCTAGCATTTTGCATCAGGGAGGAAATACATGCAATGTTTAAACAGCCATTAGGAGTGCAACCAGGTCACTCCATTGTTAGGAGATATTACACTGAATTAGCGAGTGCTTTGATCAAAAGGCTCTCCTGCTATGCAAGTCCAAATATAGCACAGTACATTCTGCAAACATTAAGGGTGCAATCTTTTCTGTGCAGCCTGATTACCACAAATCACCAAATACAAACTTGAACACAGAAATACGGAACAGGATCCTGTTTTTTTGTATGTATGATAATAAATTAAATTGGATAACCTTGAAACTGTGGATCGTTTTTTTCACACTTACCCAGAATTTGATGAGAAAAAAGGAATTCTGAGGACCTTTTCCATACAGCTCCTTCAATCCTCCTTTTTTTTCTGGAAATTTATCATAAATCTGACGAATGTCAACCGACTCCAGCAAGGCGTCGCTGTAGGAATGATTTGTCTGTCCGATGTGTACAAACAGGTGCTTGTTGTACTGAAAGAATAAAGAAATAGTTTTTTGCATGCATTAAAATATTTACTTCAAAATTATGAAGACTTTGTCTCATAAACGTAAATACATAAACCCCCGAAAAGATAACCTAAATGAATACATAATGTAGTTTCCAAAAGGGAAATAGCTTTTCTAAACAAACCTGGCCTTAGGTTGAAACGTAACTGCGGCTTAAATTTAATAATTGGTTGTGCAATACTTGGCTGTAATTATTGCCATCAAGCATTTGCAATAACATGCACCCAGTTTTTATATTCATGTGGAGAAATGTGGGTTCCTGTCCTTTGTCCTTTGTTTTAATTCAGCCACATTGGAGGGTTTTTGAGCATAAACAGTCTTTTTAAGTATTTGCCACAACATCTCAAACGGGTTTTAAAACCAGACTTTCACCAGGCAGCACCTAAACCTTAATTTTGTTCTTTGAACTACTCAGAGTTGGACTTGCGTGTGTGCTTTGGATCAATGTCCTACTACATAATTTAAGTGAGCTTGAGTTTAAAATCATATCTTGATGGCCAGACATTCTCCTTCAAGATTTTCAAGTAAAAAGCAGAACTCATAGTTCCATCAATTATAGCATGTCATCTTGGTCCTTAAGCAGTAAAGCAAACCTAGACAATTACACTACCACCATCATGTTTAGCTGGAGGTATGATGGTGTTTTTTTTTTTTGCAATGCTGTGTTGGTTTTAGGATAGATGCAACAGGACACAGGCCTTCTGACAAGTCCCACTTTCCTCTAGTAAATCCAGATAATACTTTTTTTCAAGTATAAGCAATTATCAAGATTTTATTTTTTGGTGATCCAAACGTTTACATTTCACAAAAAAGTAAAAACTTCATCCTTTAACCACAGTACTGGAAATACCCTGTCAGATGCTCAAAATAACAAGTAAATAATATCCAGGATTAGACAGGTAATAATTCCATGACATAGGAAATATCCCTGTAAAACATGACTTTTTATTTGAGTAATGGGATTTAAACTGATTATATTTATGACTCTCAAATGAGGTAATAAGATCCAGCTCCACTTATGCCAAAAATATGTGGACTCACTCACAGCCAGGAAAACCAAACTGTTTAATGAAAAAAAGTTAAGTATGGTTTCCACACACCATTACAAAAAATGATCTATATCAGGTGTTGATTTAGACAAAACCACAAAGTGAAATTATGTTTATCCCACCCTCTGGTAGTCGTAGATGGATGCTTCTGCTAACTAAAAACACTTCCCTATTTAGGTCAACAAGAATTCTGACTGATAAACAGCACAGAATTAGAGTAGGCCTTTCTCTGACACAGTATTATATTTTTTTAATCCTTCAACTTTCAAATATGAATAAAGCTATGTTAGGGTTAGATTGCACATACCTAAATTCAGATAAGCAGAAAAGCAAACTAAGATTTACATTTTATTTCATGCTTTGCCCCTAAGTTAAAATCAGCTTTTGTGACATGTTGCTTTTGGGACAAGTGAAACATTTTAGATCCCTGAGTATTATGTAAGATCAATGACTTTAAGAAAACAAGATGCATGATCCAGGTAACGATTGGTGAATCCAAATGTTTCACATAATTTTAGGCTGCCTTCAAAGAAGCAGATTGATCTAAAATTCATGTGTGTTGCTGCAGAGCAGACTTCATTCCACTCAGCTTGCTCTGGCCTCCACTCAGCTGAACCTTTGTCTGGGAAAATATTTTCTCTGCATTCACAGAGTGAAGCTAGCTGCAGGCTGATAAGAGGTGGAAAGAAAAACCATGCGCAGAGTGTTTAGGTATATGGCTCTCCCCACCGAGTCAGGGTCTCTCTGCTGCTCTAAGAAAGCGGAGAACTCCACCAGTCGAAGTTTGGATGTACCGATGGAGCGGCCTTGCCATGCTGGAGCTGTGGGAGCTTGAGCGGCGGCAGGTTCATAACCTGCAAATACAGAAGAATTACCAGGGTTTTATCTACTTTCTGGAGAGTTTTACAGTAAATCCTAAACACATCCATTTTTAAAGTGTCACTACACTGAATGAAAAGGCAAATTGATTTATGAATAGCATAAAACTGTTTGGATAAATACCACTCAAAAAATAACTTGCTTTTTAACTGGATGTCATTTATTCACACACAATATCGGTCTGTTTTTACACGTTTGATATAATTACCATACTGTATACAATAACTGCAGTATGCAACATGGAAGCTAGACTAGCTAGGGATAGTCAGTGCATCAGTAGAAGAAAGCTAAGGCTGGAACTGCCATGCTGGAGGCCTAGAGAAAGGGCAATTTTATCAGATCTTTCAGTTTAAACCAAACACAGAAGCTTCAAATGATGTTTTAGCTTAATTACAACAAGATCCAGGGTGACATTGAATTAAATCCTGTAATGGTGCTTTTCTATAAATGGTATGAGATGGCGTGTGCACCTAAAAGATACTGACATTGTTTTATACTACCTTAGTCAAATGATGCATAAACACTGCAAATCTTTAAATGGTCCAATACAATTCACAGATGTATTATATTTCCAGCTTCCTCCAAAACTACTGGCTCAGTAAAGATGCATAGAAGCCTTCAAAATATCTTATTGCAGTAGGATAATCTCAAACTGGCTTTAGAATTTTAAAATATAAACTTCAATTCAAATACATTCATTCAGTGTGGAAAAATTCCCATTTTAAGAAACACATTTTTTTCAAGAAGGCACATATATCACACTTACTCCAGCCGTCAAACGTTTGTACAACACCATTTGCCAATAGGACAGCACTTAAATCTTCTCCTGTTATATTTCACAGGGTTGGAGTATATAAAAAGGGGGATCTTTGACCAACGGCTCTTTGCTAAATCCTTCGAGATCATCCCAAGTTCCACATCCTCTCCCAAGCTCTAATAAATGGATCTATAAATGGATTTTTGTGTTACCTCATATTTATACCAAAGAATAAAGGAAGTCATGGACTAGCATTTAAAAGTTCCCTATACATTCTGGTCAACCTAAAACAGGAAGGAATAAATTCACTGAAGTTAAAATTTGTATTTTTGTATAACCAAAAGGTGAAATTATGCTAATGTGAGAAAATAAGTATTTATTTTATGACTTTTCACACCCCTTTACAAAGGAGTAAAAATAAGTGTTATGAACACTTCACTATTGAAGTCACAAGCATATTTATTAAAAACCAGGGTGAATTTACAGGGGGACCATTTATTCTGTTGAGAAATGCTGAGACCTGTAGTGTATTGTTAGTTTTATTGCTTGCATAAGATATTCAAACCCTTTTTGTATTAAAAACAAATCAGTCCAAAGCAATAACCAGCTTATATTCTTTTTCACTTGCAGTGAAAAACAAATCAGGAAGGAGCTGTGCCTGCCAGAATCAAACAATACTATTGGACTGGAAATGGACAATTGGTGCATTGTTAACACTATGCAATTTACTAAATTTGGTTAGAGTGAAGATAAGTGACCCTTTATTCTATATTTTCACTGCCTGTTTAAATGATGTATGAGCGTTATTTATTAAGGTGATTCTCACTTGAAATGGCTGTTGTGACTGCTGGCTGGATGGGATACGGTTGCTGGGTGAAAGGCTTAATACTGAAACAGAAAAGCACAGTTTTATAGTGCAAAAAATGCTATATGGAGACATAAAATGTATTACCATAGACTGAATGTTTTTTAAAGACTTATTTTTGAGACTTACTCTTGTGAGGATCCCGGCTGCACGGCTGATATCATACCCTGCCATAACTAGAGAATGAAGAAACATAAATCATCAAAGTAAGTCTAACTGTGAGCATCTGTTAAATGCAACATCAAAAAGGCTCCTAATCTTTACTGATTACAGTTATCTTGACCTCAACTCCTTCTGATCATGTGTTTATCAGATTGGAACAGTTGTTGCAAAGCTGTGGTGTGAAATGTGATTTGGCCAGGGTGTTGGTGCGGTTGGCCCGGCTCCTGCCCTGGGTGAAGGTTCTTACCCCTGCTCCTGGGAAGGCAGGCCGAGGGATGCCTGGCAGGCCCAGCTTGTTGTGAATAGCCGTGGCGGAGACAATCTGAGCCGAGGACATGGAGGCCATGCTCTGGAGGGCTTTGTCTTTCACGGCTTGGTCCTTTAACACCAGTTACAAAAGGCTTAGCACTCACACAGAAGAGAGAGGAGGGGATATGGGGGGCATGTTGCTGAGGTAGCAACAACCAGAGTCTAAACTGCATGTTGAAAACACCACTGACCTCTCTCACAGCAGTAAACAGCAAGCACATTAAATGAAGCAGCATCAGCATTGCCATGCTAAGGACAGACTTGTTTTTTGAAAGTATGCCCTAAACAACAGTCTCCGAATTTCAATATACAACAGCAGGCAGTGGTATGTAGCGGAATTAATTACTTTATGACTAATATTCCAAGAAAATATTTTTAAAATGCTCATTCGGAAGCACTTACCTCAAGGTTACATTTGTCTACATGTCAAAACTCACATATAAACACATTTGAAAGAATTTCTGAAGTAAAGCTGAAGGTCCTCAACTCCACTTCACTAAGATTATTTAAGACTAGCGTGTCACGTTTGCTCCTTTTGTTTCATATTTGCTCCATACGTTTGGAAGTAATCAAAGTGCACTAAGTGCTTAATTACTGTGAACATTACACAATACTAACTTTCAAAAGAATTCTGCAGCATTTAGAGAAATAAATACTGCAGCAGCGTGTGCATGTCGGCACCGTGGAAAGCCCATGCAGACCTTCAGGTAGGCATGCTGGCAGTGGATCTCAGTGTAGCAGAGTGATAACACACAGAGGCACCAATAGCAACTGAAAACAGTGCAGAAGCTATGGCTCACTCACTATGGCTGCAGCAAAAATGCAAAATTAGAAGCAGCATACAAAGCATTTAAATAAAGCACAAACTGCAACAAAAAATTGAAAATAAATACTTACCATACTGGTAACCTAAATGCAAAAAAACAAGGTTTTATTGTACGCTTACAATCAAAATAATGTATGTAATTAAAGTTTCAGGTATGCATAACAAATATTCAAACTTTAGTTATAAATCATCTCAGTTTAATGACATTTTAACTACAGATTATCAAGTGTGCTAGCATGTACGTAAGTGTCAGGAACACTTATGAACAAAAGCATAATGAAATTTGTATTTACAAATTAGCCTCAGCCTTTGTGGTTAAAGTCTTCTTCTATAATTCCCTGACTAGCAGTCATCACTCAAGACAAAACAGAGCACTAACATAATGACTGTAATTTTACTGAAATGCAACAGAAAAGAGCAGAGGCAGCAAGTTTTGATGCTGCCTAAATGAAGGGTACACTTGGATTTCTCTTTGCTGCTGAACTCTAATTTGCTTTAAATGAGAAAAGACAGGGATTCATACAAAAGGTGTCTGTTTTTCTTCACACAGCCGCCGGTGCCCCTGAAAGGCCAGGCACTGATGTGGCTAGTGGCTCTCTCAGCGCACACACACCCACACACGATGCACAAATTAATGAGGGATCATTAATTCATGTTGAATACTGGGAGAGGAGCAAAGTGTGAAAGTCAAAATGTATAGTCCAGGGAAAAAAGTGAAAAAGGCACACGGGTAGAGTGGCATTTGATATAAAAAATACCTTAAATACTAGTCGGTATTATTCAAGATTACTTATTTTACAATGCGCCTCTCCCACTTTAATTTGCTTTTCTGAAAAGCCTTCCTTCGTGACTTTAGCAGAATTCACAATTTCTGAAATAACTGATGAGAACGTTTAGAAATGATGACATCTAGACTGAAAGGAAGGAAAGCGGCGGACAGCCATGGCATTGTGAGAACCTGGAGTTATCAACAGATTGGGGACAAAAAGGACAAGAGAAAAATAAAAAGGGCATTTCAGAAAGAAGCAGCTTCACAGCCATTCTTCGCTCTGAATGTGCACCAATGAGACTGACAGGAAAAGTTGGGTTACTCCTTCAAAGAAGGTAGAGGAATAAGGTCTTCTTCGTTTTATTGTTAAAACACATACACGTCCTCTCTTTCTCTGTCCCGGCTTTTATAATGAAGTCCGCTTGGTAAGAAATGTACGCAGGCAGTTTTCCGCACAGAGTCAGCACTCAGCCACTCATCAACAGCCAATGCCAGCATGCTTCGCAACACGTTCACTAAACGCACATAGATTAAAAATACTGTTCCATCATTGTATTAAAACCTAAACCAGAAACTTGAACATACACTGAATTTTTAAGCCATTAGCCATTTCACTAAATAAATTTACAGAAACATTTGGTTAGAATTGTTTTTGCTTAAAGAGAATAGTCATAAACTGAAAACCCAGTCATATGAATTTGTATGATAAAGCGTAAATTAACAAAACACTTTTTGTCTGTTCCACTCAAAGAGATATTCAGCAGGTCAGGTTATGTGTTTTATATGAAATTCAAATTTATCCAGTTTTTTTTTTAATGAAATGTCCATAAAGCCAATGTCATTCTTTAGTGCTTTGTACCAAATTATAATCTTAGCTTTACACTAATATGTGTAACAGTATATTTTTTAACTTTAGTCGGTTATGACTATCTATTAGTCTTAGAAGCAGCTTCTGGCTTTGACTTCAGTAAGCTCATACTTAAATCATCTAAAGAAGATCTTTAAACTAGTCTTTAAAGTAAAATACTTAAAACAATTTTTGTGCATATTCGATAATATGGCATTTTGTCAAGTGTATTAAAATTAGGATTTATAATAAAGTATAACATGCTCTAATTATTTTATAAAAGACAAACAAAAATAAAAATGTTTTCTCCTTCTGCCAAAATAGTTTTAAAACATTGCTAAAAATATTGATGAATATTAGTAAATAATTTTTTTAATAATATTTAGTTATAGTCTTGAATGGTCAGCTATTTCATCTATTTACTTAGGGCTGCACAATATATTGCAAATTTATTATTATATTGTTACAATATCACTATATGTAATATAAGCATTCCTGAGAACTGCTTGTACTGCAGTAAATATCAGCAAATTAAATAGTTATCATGGCAGTTATCATTTGCAGCTGCTTGCATTTTAATACTGCAGAAAATGTGTTAAGAGCAGATTAAGACATTTTGGTAAAGTCGTTAAGAAATTACAACTAAGCAGTTTTATTGCCAAAACAGGAAATGCAGACAGATGCAACTTTTTAATAAGCTATGTCTTTGAGACAGAAATAATGAATTATTTTTTTTTCCAGTTGCTGTACTGTCTATTCATCTTCAATGTTAGCAAAAACCCAAACTATAAAACATGAACAATGTTTAGTTAAATATTTGTTTACTTATCAAATGTCATATTGTTATGGTGACATCCTACTTATCACATTTCGCATTGTTTTCCAATAGTGTGCAGTCCTAACCAGTATTTTGAATTTTGAATGGTAGTCAGTTGAAGTTGATCTAACCTTGTTAATTCCTAGTGTCATTTACTTTGGTAGCTAGCCTCCAACAGGATGTTTATTTTGTTGTTGGGAAGGGTTTGACAGGAAGTTAAAACACTTTTAAAACCAAGCTGTACATTAAACCGTCTAATGCTTTTTGCCTTTACCATATTAGATTTTGTGCACGTTGCCATGCATTTTTGTAATTTCTAACCCTACACAAACTTTAAACATTGTTTACATTTAGGCTTTTAAATAATGATAATAATAATAGTTATGTTAAGTTAATGTAATTATTGTTTGACAAATTTCAGCTGTGTTAAAGCAATGGCTCGTATGAGAAATCAACATCAAAACTCCACAAAGCGGACAGTGAAAGCATAACCAGGTGAGAGGATGAGTAAGAAACTGAAGGGACATTAGAAAAGGCTGAACAGGTAACAGTCAGCAAACAATCAGAGATTAGAGGGAACCAGAGGACCAGGCATTCACTCTGTCACCACAGGAACAGGAAGTTTAGGACGCACAGCAACCAACAAGCCCAAAAGCAGAAAAGCGCATACCTTTAGCTTGGAATGAAACTCACGAGATTTTCTTCTGGCAAGAACCTGAATGTGACTAGACACCTGCGGGGTAGGGGAGGGGAGGAAAACAAAGGAAGAGCCTGTAACCATGGCAATGAAAAGCCCCCTGCAACTGGGCAAAGCCAGACGTACCTTAATGGCAGCTTGGATTTCTCGAACTTTCTTTCTTGCTAAGACCTGTATGTGACTAGACACCTCCATTGGAAAACAAGAGAAAAAGTACAATAAAAAACAAGAAAAACCCAAAAAAGGTTCAGAGTGGATCAAAGATTCTTTCTTTGTTTAAAAACACTTCAAGGAGCATAAATGAAGCATTCTGAGACCACACACCAAGCTAACAACCAATAAAGGCGATGTACAGTGTGTTGTCGTGACTTAAGTGAGCTGATTAGGGAAGATGCAGGCTCCTTTTGCACACATTAAGAGCACACAGATGTGATCCACTGTGTGCTGAATGAAAATTGGCTGGTCTAGTATCTCGCTGGTGCCGAACGAGGCCTTTCTCCAGCCAAGTTTACCTCAGTCGCTCACACAATTCAAAATGATCCTGTACTCATAAATGAGACAGTGTAGAAGCACTTTAATTAAAAAGTAATGTGCATTAATGGGAGCTTTGAGAGGTGGTCTGTGTAGACTCCAATTACACAAATCACACTTAAGTTGAATACTGTAACAGGGGTAAAGGGATTCAATAGAAAAGCATCAGCAGGTGCTGCATATTCAGCTGAATATTTCACAATATGCATACAATTTGTACAAATAACAAGACATACCTACCTTATACTAGCATCTGAACAATGACTGTTACAATTATCTAACTACTAAGCATCAGAAATCATCCACATTTTGGTTTTAGCTTCTATGTAGTTCAATAATCAGATTGTTATTGTAGCTTCAGTTTGTTTTCTCACAAATATTAACTCCAAAGTAATAGGGAAATGAAAACTACTTGTAATTTACCTGTACAAGTCAATTTATTTATTGCATTGTGTTCAGACTTATTTAAAATAAATGAACCAGTATGCATGTAATGGGAGTGTATGAGATATCTATTCAAACAGACAACAGGAAATGATGTATTTCTTAGTATAGGTGTGTGTAAACAACTGCCTCCGAGCCTAATTATGTGTCCCAGAGCAGCAAGCCATGCTGCCTTTCCGGTCCAGACTGATCAATACACATTCAGTGATCAAGTGTCACTGCAGACATCACCTTGTTTATCATTGTCATTCACTGAGGTGGTCATAGAGGGCTTTCCATATACAAACGGACATATCATTGTGCTTCGGTAATTTCCTGAAACATCATTAACGAAATTCCATAATTGGTCATTATATTCCAAAAATCATGTCTCATTTTATGGATTTCTTTTAGCAATGTTCTTGCTAAAAGAAAAAAGACTGCTATCAAATATTACTTATAAACATCTGCTAATTATGTCAGAACTATTGGTAAATTATAACCTGATATTGATCAAAAGTCAATACAAAAACTGATCAAACGTGTCAACGGGTGTCTCTAAGTAAGGAGACACGTCATTGCCTGAGTATACACATTTAAAAAAAACCAATTTTTATTATAATTTCATAATTGTATTTGGTTTTTTTTTGTCTTTTTAACCATCTTTTAATTTAATGTTTTAATATTTATGTCCTCTCATGAAACACTATGTGATCTTTATCTTGAAAGATATCTTGCTATATATAGCTCTAAAAAATAAAACATACTTAGTTACTTGGGAGAGTTATTTTGGAGAACCGCTGTTCAGTTCTACACTCCTGAGTAACTGAGTGGAAAGATCCCCCAGTGGTGTGACTTTTTTAACACACAACACAATGCTTCTCTGTTTGTTAGCTAAACAATAAGAAGCATTATCTGCTGAGTATGTACTGCTGTCACATGTGATAAAATGCATCCCACTTTAGAATAAAAGAGAGAGAGAGAGTAGGGGCTCCAATTTGATTTTGAGTGCAGATGTGTGTGATTTTCTTCAAAAAGATGTGGATCAAATAAATTATAACACTAAACCTTTGAATTAAACTTGTTCCGTACAGTTGTTGGAACAGAGTGAACCATGTACATACTCACATGAATGAGGGACAAACAAATCAGTTAAATAGTTTGGCTCCGCAATAACTAAAGATTTTTTAATATTATACATACATCAGGCTGCACAGTGATCCAGTTAGTATCACTGTTGCCTTTCACCAAAAGGCCCTGTATTTGAATCCTGATCTTAAAATAATGAATAATAATGTGAATAATTCTGGGCTTATATGTAGGTATCAGACTCTCCAAACTCCCAAAGAATAAGCAGGTATAGATGATGGATGGATGGATGGATAACATTCATTAATAAGGAGGGGTTTCAAAAACAGACCTATCCCAACAAATGAAGAATGATGTGTTTTTAGTCAAAGTTGTCCCTCCCCCCTTGGTTCAGGTAAACAAAATTACCAAAAGGGTAAAAATAGTAGCCCCACCAGGAAATCTCTTAATTGTTATTGTCTTTGTGTCAATTACAGCATTTAGCTTTTCTTCAAATTTGTGTATTTTTAATGGTACTTTAAAACTACTTTTAAACTCTAAGCCGTTCCCAGTAAGGAATTACAGAAATGATGGTTAAAGACAGAATTAGGATGAACATGTTGCATCACAACAAATTAACTGGGAAATGTTGCGACTCTATCTCATATCTCAATGTAATATTAACAATGTTAGAATGAAAAACAATCAGCAAATAATCTTTAATCTAAAGGCTTCTGACAGTCCATGTTATTGTTGATTGGTTTTAGTAAATTCTGACTTCAACTGTGATAGGTGGTAAATATCCTGATCAGAGCACCCTGATGAAGGCCTGCCCACCAAACTTTATTTAGATTTCTTGTTTGCTTCAATTAAGGGCCTTTTCAAGAGGAGCATCTTGCCACTTGTCTTACCTGCTTGCGAGTCCTTGTCTTTCCAGTCCTAAGCTTGATGTATCTGGCTATCAGCTCATTTCGACCTGAAAGAACAGGAATATGATAAACAGATTAGAATAACTAAAGGAAAACAATATAAGGATGCACCAATTAATTGGCCAAAATTCGGAATGGGCAAATGTTCCCTCGATCACCTCTGATCAGCAATCCCCAGGTTAGCTGAAAAATTCATTTTTCCTACCATACCACTCCTACCATTTTCATTTCATTCAAATGCATCAACTAAGGGTGTTTAGTCTGATGCACTTTTTAAAATTTAAAAGCAAAAGACAAACGTTAGAGAGATATGGAAATGGGAGAAAATCCAAGTTAGTCACCATAAAAACATAAATTTAGTGGTATATTAAAGGGTGTTAATTCTAATGGGGCTACATTAGAAAAAGATATATCTAGCCGTTTTCTACAGTGTTTAAAACTGTTTGTTTGCTCTAATTTGTTTTCTCATTGATGCCAGAAACAACCTCTGCTATTTTATATTACACTATATTCAGCATATTTCCTGTTTGGATAAAAACAGCACAAATAACGCAATTCTAATAATTTAAGTGAGCAAGCTTTCTTTTCAATTTACCTTAATGGTTTGCATATTGCAGGTCATTGGTCTGAAAACATGCAAAAATAAAGGACAAAACAATTATAGTGGCTATACTTTTGTGTTTAAATCTGTTCCCTGGCACATCCCAGCTGACTAAATGTAGGCGCAATTTTTTTTTTTTTTTTACCTCGGAAGCTGACTACTTACAAACCATAAGGTATGTACATTTCAACAAATAAGATCCAGTTTTGCTGTGACAACACTGAGCTCCATTAGCATGGAAAAAAACTCAATGGCAGCGGAGCCTTTAAAATTAATCTAATTCAACCTCAGGCTCTTCAAAGCCCAACGTTTTGAAAGGAAACAGACCTAGTTTTTCATGCTATTACAGAAAATAATGGCAGCTGAATATATTGGGTTTAAAACACTGCAGCCCTGACTCAATTATAATTAAAGCATAGCTTTGTAGAAATTTCCAATTAACAACAACCCAAAGCATTCTTCTGCCCTCAGCTCCTCTCTAATTGCTGTAGCAATGCATTGACCCTGCTTAGCCCTTTCATATGGTAATAGCACACTCCCAACCAAAACTATTACACAAATTATCGATAGGGAGGCACTCTAATTATGTGTCCAGCTGTAGCCAACCAGTGCCATGGAACTGCCGTACTCCTCCATGAAATTTGATAAACCCTCGTCAGAACGAAATCTTTTTTTTTTTCAACTATACTTCATTGTCAATGAAAAAGCCTTGCTGTTGCTCTCACACAAGTGGATCGTAAAATACCACATGTATTTCTAAGGCATATCTAAGGAAATCAGAGGGAAAAGCATTTTTCATCAAAGGCAACGCATTACAAAAGAAAAGACAACATGAGATAAAGTCTTAGAGGATTAAATGTGGGTGGAAAAGAAGACACATCTGATATACTGTATCTGTTCTGTTGAGAACATCTTTACTCATATACCTCCAATTCCAATGAAGTTGGGATGTTGTGTAAGATGTGAAATAAAAACAGAATACAATGATTTGCAAATCCTGTTACACCTACATGCATTTGAATACACTACAAAGACTAGATATCTAATGTACAAACTGATCAAATTCATATTTTTGCAAATATTCCCTTTTTTTAAAGTAAATGCTTGCAACACATTCCAGAAAAGCTGTGACAGGGGCATGTTTACTATTGTGTTACATCGCCTTTTCTTTTAACAACATTCAGTAAGTTTGGGAACTGAGGACTAATTGTTAAATCTTTGAAGGAGGAATTTTTACCAATTCTTGCTTGATGTACAGCTTCAGCTGCTCAACAGTCCAGGGTCTCTGTTGTGATATTTTGAGTTTCATAATGCTCCACACATTTTCAAGGGGAAACAGGTCTGGACAGCAGACAGGCCAGTCTACTACCCACACTCTGTTACTACGAAGCCACGTAGTAACGTGCATAATGTGGCTTGGCATTGTCTTGCTAAAAATAAGCAGGAACGTCCCTGAAAAAGATGTTGTTTGGATGACAGCATATGTTGCTCCAAAACCCGTTTGCACCTTTCAGCATCAATGGTGCCTTTACAGATGTGCAAGTTACCCAAGCCATGGGCACTAACACCCCCAACCACAGATGCTGGCTTTTGAACTTTGTGCTGATAAAGATCCGAATAGTCCTTTTCCTCTTTGGCCCAGAGGACACGACATCCATGATTTCCAAAAACAATCTGAAATGCGGACTCATCAGACCACACCACACTTTTCAACTTTGCGTGAGGCCATCTCAGATGAGCTCGGGCCCAGAGAAGCCGGCTGTGTTTCTGGGTGTTGTTGATATATGGCTTTCTCTTTGCATGGCAGAGTTTTAACTTGCACTTGTAGATGTAGCGACAAACTGTGTTAACTGACAATGGTTTTCTAAAGTGTTCCTGAGCCCATGTGGTAATATCTGTTACAGAATGATGTTGGTTTTTAATGCAGTGCCTCCTAAGGGATCGAAGGTCATAGGCATTCATTGTTGGTTTTTACCATTGCTGCTTACGTGCAGAGATTTCTCTAGATTCTCTGAGTCTTTTGACGATATTATGGAATGTTGATGATTAAATTCCTAAATTCCTTGCAACTGTATGTTGTAAACATACTTAAAATGTTGGGCTATTTGTTCACGTAGTTGTTCACAAAGTGATGAACCTCGCCCCATCCATGCTTGCTCTTTCAGGGATGCTCATTTTATACCCAATCATGATTCTCACCTGTTTCCCCTGTCACAGCTTTTTTGAACAAGTTCGAAGCTTTAAATTAAAAATAAGTGATTATGCAAAAAAATAATAAAGTTGATCAGTTTGAACATTAAATATCTTTATATATTGTCTTTGTTGTGTATTCAGTTGCACAGAATGAACAGGATTTGCAAATCACTCTATTCTGTTTTTATTTACATTTTAAACAATGTCCCAAATTCATTGGTATTGGGATTGTAAAAGTCTGAGGTTTAAATGGTAAATGTACTCAACATATTTAGTGCTTTTCCAGTCATAATGACCACTCAAAGTCCTTTACACTAGAGACACATTCACCCAGTCGCACTCACAATTGTGAGTGATACACACATTCCTACACAGAACAGTGGGCAACCTGAGATTAAGTGCCTTGCCCAGGGGCACATTGACATGTGGCATAGCAAGACAACTACTCTTCCCACTGAGCCACAGTCACCTCTGTTAAAACAGAGCAATGTTCCTTGAGAATACAGACTGATATTAGGAGTGTCATTTTAGCCATATTAAGTGGACATACAGTACAGACCAAAAGTTTGGACACACCATCTCATTCAAAGAGTTTTCTTTATTTTCATGACTATGAATATTGTAGCTTCACACTGAAGGCATCAAAACTATGAATTAACACATGTGGAATTATATACTGAACAAAAAGTGTGAAACAACTGAAAATATGTCTTATATTCTAGGTTCTTCAAAGTAGCCACCTTTTGCTTTGATTACTGCTCCGCACACTCTTGGCATTCTGTTGAGGAGCTTCAAGAGGTAATCACCTGAAATGGTTTTCCAACAGTCTTGAAGGAGTTCCCAGAGATGCTTAGCACTTGTTGGCCCTTTTGCCTTCACTCTGCGGTCCAGCTCACCCCAAATCATCTCGATTGGGTTCAGGTCCGGTGACTGTGGAGGCCAGGTCGTCTGGCGCAGCACCCCATCACTCTCCTTCTTGGTCAAATAGCCCTTACACAGCCTGGAGGTGTGTTTGGGGTCATTGTCCTGTTGAAAACTAAATGATGGTCCAACTAAACACAAACCGGATGGAATAGCATGCCGCTGCAAGATGCAGTGGTAGCCATGCTGGTTCAGTATGCCTTCAAGTTTGAATAAATCCCCAACAGTGTCACCAGCAAAGCACCCCCACACCATCACACCTCCTCCTCCATGCTTCATGGTGGGAACCAGGCATGTAGAGTCCATCCGTTCACCTCTTTTGCACCGCACAAAGACATGGTGGTTGGAACCAAAGATCTCAAACTTGGACTCATCAGACCAAAGCACAGATTTCCACTGGTCTAATGTCTATTCCTTGTGTTCTTTAGTCCAAACAAGTCTCTTCTGCTTGTTGCCTGTCCTCAGCAGTGGTTTCCTAGCAGCTATTTTACCATGAAGGCCTGATTCACACAGTCTCCTCTTAACAGCCATTCGTTTTTCTTTACTTAGCTGCTTTTTTCTTGTCATAATACAAATTCTAACAGTCTATTCAGTAGGACTATCAGCTGTGTACTGTATCCACCTCCTGCACAACACAACTGATGGTCCCAATCCCATTTATAAAGCTTGAAATCCCACTTATTAATCCCGACAGGGCACACCTGTGAAGTGAAAACCATTTCAGGTGACTACCTCTTGAAGCTCATCAACAGAATGCCAAGAGTGGGCGGAGCAGTAATCAAAGCAGACGGTGGCTACTTTGAAGAACCCAGAATATAAGACATATTCTCAGTTGTTTCACACTTTTTTGTTCAGTATATAATTCCACATGTGTTAATTCATAGTTTTGATGCCTTCAGTGTGAAGCTACAATATTCATAGTCATGAAAATAAAGAAAACTCTTTGAATGAGAAGGTGTGTCCAAACGTTTGGTCTGTACTGTATATTAAAGAGCTGCCTTAAAATCGGCCCTTTTAGGATTGAAAACCACCAGGTCATCAGCATACACAATAAAAAGAAGCCAAGGGTATTTGCGCAAGACTTAAGGTTTGTTCTTCTCTCCTTCAGGTCCAGCGTTTCAGTTCATGCCACCAAGAATGGAACGGGAACTTTGCCAACCGGCGACTACAGGCCTACAGTCATGAAAATAAAGAAAACTCTTTCAATGAGAAGGTTTCTCCAAACTTTTGGTCTGTACTGTAACTGTGGGGGTGTCCTAATTTACTCTTCACCAAATTTAGCATTTTTATTACAGTTTACAATTTAAAAATGTGTTTTTTTTTCCGTTTTTATTTTTTAAACATATATGGTTTGAATTTTTCAGCATTGTTAAAATTGATATTAAATACTTAAATTTCCATAAATTAAGCAACACGAACCGTCACAGGATGTCTTAATTTTTTCACAAAACTTTACATATTATTCAGCTGCTAAACCAGTAAATGCTCAAAATAAATTAGAATTATATTCTTGATAAACAAAATCTTTCCCAGTTTATGATTTTATGTAATACTTTTTTGGTGTTACAGCTACACTACAGGTCCTTCTCAAAATATTAGCATATTGTGATAAAGTTCATTATTTTCCATAATGTCATGATGAAAATTTAACATTCATATATTTTAGATTCATTGCACACTAACTGAAATATTTCAGGTCTTTTATTGTCTTAATACAGATGATTTTGGCATACAGCTCATGAAAACCCAAAATTCCTATCTCACAAAATTAGCATATTTCATCCGACCAAAAAAAGAAAAGTGTTTTTAATACAAAAAACGTCAACCTTCAAATAATCATGTACAGTTATGCACTCAATACTTGGTCGGGAATCCTTTGGCAGAAATGACTGCTTCAATGCGGCGTGGCATGGAGGCAATCAGCCTGTGGCACTGCTGAGGTCTTATGGAGGCCCAGGATGCTTCGATAGCGGCCTTTAGCTCATCCAGAGTGTTGGGTCTTGAGTCTCTCAACGTTCTCTTCACAATATCCCACAGATTCTCTATGGGGTTCAGGTCAGGAGAGTTGGCAGGCCAATTGAGCACAGTGATACCATGGTCAGTAAGCCATTTACCAGTGGTTTTGGCACTGTGAGCAGGTGCCAGGTCGTGCTGAAAAATGAAATCTTCATCTCCATAAAGCTTTTCAGCAGATGGAAGCATGAAGTGCTCCAAAATCTCCTGATAGCTAGCTGCATTGACCCTGCCCTTGATAAAACACAGTGGACCAACACCAGCAGCTGACACGGCACCCCGGACCATCACTGACTGTGGGTACTTGACACTGGACTTCTGGCAATTTGGCATTTCCTTCTCCCCAGTCTTCCTCCAGACTCTGGCACCTTGATTTCCGAATGACATGCAGAATTTGCTTTCATCCGAAAAAAGTACTTTGGACCACTGAGCAACAGTCCAGTGCTGCTTCTCTGTAGCCCAAGTCAGGCGCTTCTGCTGCTGTTTCTGGTTCAAAAGTGGCTTGACCTGGGGAATGCGGCACCTGTAGCCCATTTCCTGCACACGCCTGTGCACGGTGGCTCTGGATGTTTCTACTCCAGACTCAGTCCACTGCTTCCGCAGGTCCCCCAAGGTCTGGAATCGGCCCTTCTCCACAATCTTCCTCAGGGTCCGGTCACCTCTTCTCGTTGGGCAGCGTTTTCTGCCACACATTTTCCTTCCCACAGACTTCACACTGAGGTGCCTTAATACAGCACTCTGGGAACAGCCTATTCATTCAGAAATTTCTTTCTGTGTCTTACCCTCTTGCTTGAGGGTGTCAATAGTGGCCTTCTGGACAGCAGTCAGGTCGGCAGTCTTACCCATGATTGGGGTTTTAAGTGATGAACCAGGCTGGGAGTTTTAAAGGCCTCAGGAATCTTTTGCAGGTGTTTAGAGTTAACTCGTTGATTCAGATGATTAGGTTCATAGCTCGTTTAGAGACCCTTTTAATTATATGCTAATTTTGTGTGATAGGAATTTTGGGTTTTCATGAGCTGTATGCCAAAATCATCCGTATTATGACAATAAAAGACCTGAAATATTTCAGTTAGTGTGCAATGAATCTAAAATATATGAATGTTAAATTTTCATCATGACATTATGGAAAATAATGAACTTTATCACAATATGCTAATATTTTGAGAAGGACCTGTATAATTACGTTTAATAGCAACACAATCGCATAGCTCTCACAATGTTTATTTAGGTTCTACAGTTTTGCATTTACAATTCAATAACCTTAGAATCTTTGGTAACTGAAATAAAAATTCTGTATAACATTACATAGCTGCATAAATAGGTTCTTGTGAACTCTATTTTTTACAATCAAGTTCTGCAAATAAAGAAGGTATGCTTACTCTCAATGGCTTTTCAGTAAATATATTTTATGTTAGAGCAAAAGAGAACTTCAGTTTAAAACTTGTTTTTATTAAGTTTAGTCATTTATATATTTCAAATTATATAACCCAAATACTTAACAACTTTGCATTTGTCATCTTTTAGTGTATTTTCTGTGAACATCAGATGGAAAAAATACATTTATTTAGTTTAATGTGTATTGTTCCATTTTTCCGCCAACTGCTATTGTTTTGCAGTGAAGAGGAGAAAACATTCAGGCTTGCTAGGACCCACTGGGATTTTTTTCTCCAGCCTGGTGAAAAGAATGAATTATTCAACAGTAAGCAAGCTTTCAGCTGCCCATTTGTGTGCTTTGATGTTGCAATCAGGACTTTGCATGAATGCCTGTATTGTCGGTCCACCGTGTGTGAATTACTGAAAATAATGCTGATCTCTGCTTCATCTGGTAAAGTTTGCAGTAAGTGTAAAGTCCCTAGATGCTGTGTTTTAATATGCTAGGTCATGTGGCAAGGTTCAGACTGGCCTTGTGTAAATGTGCAGCATGAAACAAATGTCATTGTTGACCAACCATCTACAGCTTAAAGTTAAATCCCTGGTGCCTATCTTCAGCAGTCTATGGGCGGGAGGAGGGGTATACCGTGTCAGTCCATCGCAGGTCAACACACAAACAACCATGCACACACTCATTCACACACCTAAGGGCAATTTGGAGAGTCAATTAACCTAACAGGCATGTGTTTGGACTGTGGGAGGAAGTCGGAGTACCCAGTGAGAACCCACGCATGCACAGGGAGAACATGCAAACTCCATGTAGAAAGACCTCGGCCGGGAGTCAAACCCAGGACCTTCTTCCTGCAAGGCAACTGCGCCACCATGCAGCCCCTATGGTAATATATACTGTTTGAAGTATTATTGTTATGTTTACTATCTATATTTTTGTTAAGATGAAACCTTCCTTGGCCTTTTTAATTTAATGTTCTAAAGTTCTGCATCAACTTTAGAAAATCACTTTTCAAGAGGTTGATTTTAGTGTTTTTCCTATACTTGATTTAAATGTTCAATAATCAACAGAAAGGTAATCAAATTGACCAAGATAATGAGAAATATTAAATAAATGATTAGTGACATTTATTTCAATTTGCCTTTTGATGTCACACTTGTATATGCTTGAATGCAAATGAAAAGGTGGCTCAGGTCTCACCTACACACGCAAGCTGATTCCGTTGATGCACTACAAAGCTCAAACAAATTCAGTTGTGACAGCTCTGATAACAAAAATAGTTTTATATATGTTTTGGGATTTGAAACCTGATATAAAAAATTGTGATGGACCTTTCTGCTTTGGTTAATGGCACCTCTACTGCTTTGCAGATTCTAATAGGCAGTATTAATCAGGCTGACTGGGAGCACTGGCCCAGTCCCCCTAAGGTCTTTAAAAGACTACTACAGAAAGTCCGCAGGGAGGGTCCATATACATGGTTCCTGTTGGCAGCTTTTTGTTTTTGGCTCTACACTAAACAGAACTCCACTGATACTGTGAAACTGATCCACCTGTTGACATGCTGATCTTATTGACTTGCACATAGAAAGTTATGTGTTTAGTTTTTAATTTACTAAATAAAATATTTAATTTTCCTTTAAGAATCTGTGTTTCTCTGGGTTTTCAATATGGCCAATGAGCCACATGGTTCGTCCGAGATAGGAACTCAGGACCTCTCACACCTGTAGCGAAAGCCATACCTACAGACTATTAGTCTTTAATGAGACAAAGAATTACATTTCAACTTGTTTTCTTTAATCTGGTAAAAAAATGGTTTTGCGTTCCTTTAAAAATTAGTTTCTTTGTGGGTTTTTTCACAGCTTATACGCCAGGTGGTCATAAATTGTGGATTTGTCCTGGATATGAAAACAAGACCTCTTACACCTGAAATAAGAAGAATACTTTTAGACTTCAAATAATACAAAATAAATCTATTTAAACTAATTTTGGTCCTAAAGGTTTGTCTCTGTGTGTTTAGATTTTCTGACATCTTATTCTTCCAGCAACTAAATGACTAACTTAGAGAATAACCATAACATCATAGGATATCTTTGTAATCATAATTCTGCATTTCACACAATGCATGGAACAAATAAGCTTTTAAATTTAGGGCTATAAAGTGACTGCCTCTCAAGATGAGTTCTCAACCTCACTGAGTGAAGAAGATTGTGGCAGCTTATGAGTCTGCTGAGGGATGGTCAAATCCATAATAATTTGAAATCAGCTTTTCCGCAGTCCTGAAAATAGGCTACAAAAGGAGGACATTCAAACAACTGCCAACATGACCAGTTCTGGCAATCCAAGCTTGGTTAGCCTGACAGCAGGCTGCAATATGGTAAAAAAAGTTTCTGAAAATCTTAAAACTACATCACAGGATTTGCAGCAAGCTCTTGATATTGTTGATATGAAACTGCATGCCTGTACAATTAAAAAGAGACTGCACAAGTTTAACCTTTATGGAAGATCCTTTGCTCTGTAAGAAAAATATAAAAGCCAGACTAAAGTTTGCCAGAGAGAATGTAGACCAAGACCAGGAGGTTCTGGAGGCACGTATTTTTGGACAGATGATTTCAATTATGTGGACAGGATATGTTTGACATAAACCAAACAAAGCAACAAAGCTGAAAAGAACCTCCGCTATGAATCATGCAGCTGGAATTCTTGTTAATAAATCCCTTTCTTTTCCTGAATGTGAACTACCATCATAAATATTTCTAAATCAAGAACTGTATATTTAATGGGGTATCCTATATTTCACAAGAGTTCAAAAATTTACTCCTAAATATAAAAACAATATAACAATGTGGCTATTCTCCTATGGCCTTTTAAACAAAATCTCTTCTTCGCTTAAAATGCTTTTTATTCTAAGTTTTGAAAGCCCACAGCAAATGCCAGCAGCCAAAGCCTGTGGAGAACAGAGTAAATTAACTCTTTATAGGATTATCATGTCAGTCAACACAGCAGAAAAAAATGATTAAATATTTATAGTGGTACTCCTGAAAAGACCTGTTCTGTTGAGCTGAACCTCCAACCTGGTCTGAGTGAACTTTCTCTATGAATCTTGATGTCTCTGGAGGATCCATCATATATGAATGGCACTCCTGTAGCAAACCCACAAAGGAATAGTAGCTCAACTTGCTCGAAACAGTCCCTTAGAATTAACATTTCTTTCACCCAGGAATACAGTAATTCCTCAAAATGAAACTGAAGCTGAATAATCATCAATCTATGAGAATACCATAACCCTGTGTCTTGATCTCTGCCTCTTTGACCTGGGGGCTGCTGCTCCTGTGCCTTGCTGGCGACTTACTTCTGTGCTGGGCATTTGGCTGACCTGGGGGGATGCTTCATGTCTGGTTTCCTGGGACTGGTACTACCTTCCAGAGCCGGGTCTACCTGCCCTTTGTTGCTCTACCGTTCTCGGCACACTTACAAATGTACACTTCCAGATGACATACTCGCACACACCCACTCAATAGAAACACACATACTTCTACACATATGCTCACCCACCCACACACACACATACACACACCGGCACACAACTACTCAAATGGTTGAATGTCATACAAACACAGGTTACTATAACATCAAAGTGGCCTGCCTACTTTAATGGATTGAAACTGAAATGAATAAAGTTAATCATACAAATCGGATACTATGTTGAGATATCCTTTTTGTACAGCAAAACTGCCCTGGCATATGTAGGCAGCCATCTGCTCAATATGGTTGGCCTGAAACGCTGCAAATGGACACAATAAAAAGGAACAAAACCAACCACATAACTTACAATGACTGCGTAACAACTATAACAACAACAATCACTCCGCCATTACGCCTGCATACTTACTCTTACATGGCCAATAAAATTGGATGACATTTGATATTGTTTGCTATGTGTAAGATCTGATACAAACCATTATAGGAAACGGACCCCTGAAAACAAAGATTTTTAATTTGGATGTTACAAAATTCCTCACACTTAAAAAAAGTTAACACACTTAAAGAAGTATTGACTTTATAGAACATCAAAATTAGACAACGTAAAAAATTTTGTTTTACGTAGTTTTTACATATTTGAAAAAACTACATTAAAAATACTATCTGCCAGGCTATCTATTACCCTTTATACGGTTTATATCACACAAATCTTCATTAAAGTAAGTCAGGATCTAATAATGAGCTCTGTGTTGGTAATGATACCAACTTATAAATGGCCCAAAATAAACATAGCCAATCAAACCTTAGAGTATGAACTGTTTGCCATTGAACTCTCTCCAGTTTAGTTGCCAACTATTATCAAAAATGTGACGGAAAAAGTATTACAATTATATTTTCTCTGTAAAGGTGTGTTGTTGCGCTGGTACACACAAAATGCATTTGTAGCCATAAATGCTAGAGTGTTTTCAAGCAATAGTTACTTCAAATGTTAAGAGCCATTACTGTCACTACAGAACTTCTTGTTAGTTTATTATATCTTTTATTTTTTACAATAATTATCTCCATTAGCTTGCTGAGGTTAGGAGCTCTCCATACAACAGAGCCATTCAAGAAATTGAACAGAAACAGTTACAAGGTTTTAGGCTGAAAATGCATTTTGGCTTTCTGAGCTTCCCACAGAGTCAAAGCTCTTATATACCCTATCAGCCTTTTATTCCACCAGTGTACATAATTCAACATGGGCAAACATTTTTCAGATTAATGGCCCCTTTTGGTCTCATGTTCCTTATTTAATCACTGGTTTAAGTGTCACATGCCAAAAAACAACAAATTCCTGTTAAAACTAACAAAATATTTGTCCATTGTTCTAGGTTTATATATTTAAACAAGTGATTATTGTTTGAATTTATGCCGGTTATTTTCTATTATAGTACACTTTTCTTTTTATTGATTATAAGAATAATTGTTTCACACCTAAAAAAATTGTTTGGTTTGCCACTTTATTACTTTTTTAAATTTTTTTAAATCATCTTTAGTTAATTTGGGAGGATGGTGGATAAAACTTTTGAAATTTTATCAAACGAACATTTTTACCCATCTTGTTGCTTTTAGAAATTGGTCTAAATGACTTGTTAGATACAAAATAAGACTTGGCAGTTCATTCTTATGTATAAAAAATAGTCTGTGTATTAATCTAAAGAGGATGAAACCAACCCCAAATAAGGCATATGCTGTTATAGTCTATGATTTTTTATTTAAATTAATACTTGTGTCCTTTCTGAATTTTCCATTGAAACTTACTGAACTGAATGATCATGTGCTAAATCTCCATCGTTATTTTAAACATATTAGTAAATTTAAGAAAAAGTATATTAAGCCAAAAAAACTGACTTTATGTTGTCTTTTGAACAGGTAACTGCTCTGGCTCCCTTTCCCCCCCTTTCCTCCTTGAAAAAGCATCCATTTCCTGAAACAGCCTTTTATTTCCATCTAATGCAGGCACAACCACAATCACATCTGGCCCAGCTCTCTGCCATGAGCCAGAGCCGAGCCTGGCCCAGAATCAGCCGGCAAATCGCCTGAATATATGTGGCTTCAAATTGACTTGCCGTGTTTGGAGTCTGTTTGAGTCACGCTAAAGAACAGAGAGGGCCAGTGTAAGCACATGTTAAGGTATTATTAAACTGTAATCCACCTGGAAAAGCATTCCTAAACCCGGCATACGCATAATATTACTGACAGCTCATATCAGCAGCATCTGTCACCGCTCTACAACAAATGTACTATTTACATTTAATCTTTTATAGATTTTAGTCTAAATGTGTCAAGCCAATTAAGTGATCTGTTTTAAAATTGTCTTAAAAATGTAAAACTGTATTAATTATCATTCTTTATTAGGACAACATATTGTGGTAAAATATGTTTCTCACACTGTTAATGATCTAAGCTTTTAAAAGTAAAAATTAACAGCTTTTTCATATCTGTTGGTGGCTGAGTGTTCTGGTAGTTTTTAGCAGTTCTATGTTTAAATTATCCGTTGCTGGATATAACCACATTTCCTTTTTTAGTTAATTACCCGATTAAATAATTTTTAGAAATGTTGGAAACAATCATCAAGTCAAAAGCATTTTTTATTTATGAGCTTATTTATGCTTTGCAAACTTAAGCACCTAAACATTAATGAACAAACATTAAAGGGTTCAAAACAAAAGTTAAAACAATTGATCGCTCTGCCACAATTCTGAAACCTATTTCTTTTAAAATGTGCTGTACATACAGGAGTCTATCTGCATTTGTAAAACAACTTTGCCTAAGTCACTAGTGCAAAAGACAGTGTTGTGGATTTTGGTGAGGAGTCCAAGTTTGGACGTCAGATACAGCAAGCATTTATTTTAGGAATGGGAAAGAGTGCGAATATCCTTTACTTTCCCCCCAAAAGGAAACTGAAGAAAATGTAGATGATGAACTTTTAAAAAAAAGTTATAAATCAATAGTCTCTTGTGAATCCTATTTATGACTAGGCTGGTTAAAAACCTTTTAATTGGAGGCATTCACTGGCTGTATGAAGCATAGGATAACACAGCATTGCACCTTCCCCATCTGTTGCTGTGCACTGCCAGTCAGCTGCCTGAAAGAAGGCTGTAACACCTTTTCCGCCTTCACAAGAAAGACAAATCCACCTTTTGAAAATAGTTTTGGTTGTAAAAATCACAGAAATAACTAAATGTTGTCAATATATGAACATCATAATTGTAATAATATTATTTTAGCAGCAATTAGAAAAGCATTCTTTTCTGTTTTAAATAAAAGCAATTAAATCATGCCATTTCTGTTGTAATATGTGTGCTTATAGCATGATACTGAGATATCTTTATGTAAGATTGTCATTTCATGAGAATCTGATAGCAGCCCATACCCTGTTATGAGTTCTTTTAATTTTCTTTTTGACACATAATTTTTTTTTTTTGTTAAAGATAAAAAATAAATTGTGTGTGATGTTGATTTAGGTGTCTTTTGACATAACATCGGTAACTCTATTCTAAACAAATTGAGTGCACTGAGAAGTAGATCAGAGTGATTTCAAATTAATCAGCTATAACTACGACATACAGCAGTTTCCTATGAGTAATGAAGAAAACATTACAACGGAGTGGATGTGTAGTTTGAGTTCAGAGTTTACAGAGTGAGTAAAGCTCCATTGTCTTTTTCTTTTCAATAGGCTCTTGATTAAGGTTTAATGCCAGCCTTTCCAATGCAACTTGCAATGGGAAGGGTTTTTATGTCTTGGGAAACAAATACAGTGGCATACTGATTTCAATGTAAAATATGTATCTGGTTGAGGATTTTTTACGTCTGTGTCTATATTTGTATGTGTTTAAACAGTTGATTTTCTCAATGCCCCCAGCTTTCCTGTCATCCATGATAGATGACTCAATGGTCTCAGACAGACATTAGCATCACAAAAGACCAAGCTAACAATATGAAGGCATTCGCTCCAGGTTTTGGGAATAGGAAAAGGGGGAAGCAAGCCATTTACTTAATATATCACAGGGAAACCAATGCTTGCCAGGCAAAGAAGAGCCGCTCACTTCAATCCTCAAAAGAAAAGGAAAGGAAAAGGGAAAATCCACATGCTATCAATTCACAGCATTATGTTAACCATGTCTTGAAGGTCAAAAACAAAATTGTGAGCCTATTGATAACTGTTCCTACAAAAATAAATCACGTGCATCTCACAAGATGAGAGCACCGTGTCACTTATACAAGCAAAAGTGACCACCCGTACTAACTTCATAATGGTTGCAAATAGGAAAAACCATGCAGATGTCTTCAGAGGAAGATATAACATTGACACTTATTGCCTGTCCATGTCTGTGTATCCAAGCCTCTCAAGTCAGAAAATATAAGATCCCTGCTCATCATAACATCCACCAGCTGCTTGTTATGAGTGCTTTAACATCCTGCTTTGTTAAGCTCTCATTCTCACAAGTGTCAGCACATAAGAAAGATTTCAAGGTCGAACAGTGCATGTGTGACATGCACCATGATGACAACAAAGATCAGTGCTATTCTGTTCAACACAACAGAAATCCCCCATCTGTAAAACACTCTCAAACTAGTGAAAACCATCCCAATGGGTGTGGGTGAAGCACAAAACTATAAGCTTCATCATCTCCTAATGTGGCATGCAGTCTTTACTTATACACACATAATAGCTGTGTGTTTTTGGCTTTTAGGTCATAATTTTACACTGGGAGATAATTATTATAAATAGTCCCATAGCATGCTGTAATTTATAAGTAGCAGTTTTCTAACGTCCCAGAGACTCTCGTTTTCTGGTTTGGCACAGATGTGGGGGCTCCTTCTTTTTGCTGAAAATGGATCCATTCAGAGCACATCAGGTAAGCAGAAACAGGAAACCACAGACTTGTGTCCATTTCACTTAATTCAGAGCACAATTATTTCTGAAAACAGACTGAGGCAAAACATTTTTCCCTTTCAGTATAAATTTAATCTGTATCCTTCATAATAATATCTCTCATACACATACAAGTCGATACTGATAATCCCTGTTATTTTAATTACGATATCAGCTTATAACGTTTGGTTTAATAATTACACTGCTTAAGAAATATAAAGCAAAGTAAGTTTTCCATTGTGCTAACACTTAAAGCATTTCAACAGAGTATGGTCAGCTATAATGGATTCAAAATTTTAATTCCAAGAAAGATATCAAAGTAAAGAAATACAATTTTCACATAATTCAAACTAAACCACAAAAACTTGCTTTTTGGATTAAGTGCATCAATAAGTCTCTGTACTCCTTGTAAAACTTAAACATAAAAAAACTGAAACCTGATGTATCAAGAGTGTTGCTCAATAAATAAAAGCAAATCTTACTGAGATAAGTCTATATAAATCTAAATAAATATGAGCAAACCTAATGTTGATACATTCAAAAACTAATGAAAATTAATCAAGCCAGCCATGTTAAATAGGTTGTCAGTCTTGGTAAATAGGTTAGATTCTCCTCAAATAGATTATTTTGACCCAACCCAGATCGTTCGTTCGTTCGTCGTCTTCCGCTTATCCAGGACCGGGTCGCGGGGGCAGCAGACTCAGCAGAGACGCCCAGACGTCCCTCTCTCCAGACACCTCCTCTAGTTCCTCCAGGGGGAGCCCAAGACGTTCCCAGGCCAGCCGAGAGACACAGTCCCTCCAGCGTGTCCTGGGCCGTCCCCTGGGCCTCCTCCCGGTGGGACGTGCCTGGAACACCTCCCGAGGAAGGCGTCCAGGAGGCATCCGGTATAGATGCCCGAGCCACCTCAACTGGCTCCTCTCGATGTGGAGGAGCAGCGGCTCTACTCCGAGCCCCTCCCGGATGGCCGAGCTCCTCACCCTATCTCTAAGGGAGTGCCCGGCCACCCTACGGAGGAAGCTCATTTCAGCCGCTTGTATCCGTGATCTCGTTCTTTCGGTCATGACCCAAAGTTCATGGCCATAGGTGAGGGTAGGAACGTAGACCGACCAGTAAATTGAGAGCTTTGCTTTTCGGCTCAGCTCTCTCTTCACCACAATGGACCGGCACAGCGCCCCCATTACTGTGGCAGCTGCACCGATCCGTCTGTCGATCTCCCGCTCCATTCTTCCCTCACTCGTGAACAAGACCCCGAGATACTTAAACTCCTCCACTTGAGGCAGGAACTCCCCTCCAACCTGAAGAGGACAAGCCACCCTTTTCCGGTCGAGTACCATGGCCTCGGACTTGGAGGAGCTGATCCTCATCCCAGCCGCTTCACACTCGGCTGCGAACCGCCACAGCGCATGCTGTAGGTCTTGGCTAGAGGGGGCCAGCAGGACCACGTCATCCGCAAAAAGAAGAGACGAAATCCACTGGTCCCCAAACCAGACCCCCTCCGGCCCTTGGCTGCGTCTAGAAATCCTGTCCATAAAAGTTATGAACAGGACCGGCGACAAAGGGCAGCCCTGCCGGAGTCCAACATGCACTGGGAACAGGTCCGACTTAGTGCCGGCAATGCGGACCAAACTCCTGCTCCGCTCGTACAGGGACCGGATGGCCCCTAATAAAGGGCCCCCGATTCCATACTCCTGGAGCACCCCCCACAGGGCATCACGAGGGACACAGTCGAATGCCTTCTCCAGGTCCACAAAACACATGTGAACCGGTTGGGCAAACTCCCATGAACCCTCGAGCACCCTGTAGAGGGTATAGAGCTGGTCCAGTGTTCCACGGCTGGGACGAAAACCACACTGTTCCTCCTGAAGCCGAGGTTCGACTATCGGTCGGACTCTCCTCTCCAATACCCTGGTGTAGGCCTTACCAGAGAGGCTGAGGAGTGTGATCCCCCTGTAGTTGGAACACACCCTCCGGTCCCCCTTCTTATAAAGGGGGACCACCACCCCAGTCTGCCAGTCCAGAGGCACTGTCCCCGACCGCCACGCAATGTTGAAGAGGCGTGTCAACCATGACAGCCCTACAACATCCAGAGACTTGAGGTACTCAGGGCGGATCTCATCCACCCCCGAAGCCTTGCCACCGCGGAGCTTTTTAACCACCTCGGTGACTTCAGCCTGGGTGATGAAAGAGTCCAACCCCGAGTCCCCAGCCTCTGTTTCCACCACGGAATGCGTGATGGCAGGATTGAGGAGATCCTCGAAGTACTCCTTCCACCGCCCGATAATGTCCTCAGTCGAGGTCAGCAGTCTCCCGCCCCCACTATAAACAGTGTTGGCAGAGCACTGCTTCCCCCTCCTGAGGCGTCGGACGGTTTGCCAGAATCGCTTCGAGACCAACCGGTAGTCCTTCTCCATGGCCTCACCGAACTCTTCCCAGGCCCGAGTTTTTGCCTCTGCCACAGCCCGGGCCGCAGCACGCTTGGCCTCACGGTACCCGTCAGCCGCCTCAGGAGTCCCACAAGCCAACCACAGCCGATAGGACTCCTTCTTCAGCTTAACAGCATCCCTTACTGCCGGTGTCCACCACCGGGTTCTGGGATTGCCGCCACGACAGGCACCGCAGACCTTACGGCCGCAGCTATGGGCAGCAGCATCGACAATAGATGCAGAGAACATGGTCCACTCTGACTCTATGTCTCCAACATCCCCCGGGATCTGGTCGAAGCTCTCCCGGAGGTGGGAGTTGAATACATCCCTGGCCGAGGGCTCCGCCAGGCGTTCCCAGCAGACCCTCACTATGCGCTTGGGCCTGCCGAGTCTGTCCGGCTTTCTCCTCCTCCAGCGGATCCAACTCACCACCAGGTGATGATCAGTGGACAGCTCAGCCCCTCTCTTCACCCGAGTGTCCAAAACATGCGGCCGAAGGTCTGATGATACGACAACAAAGTCGATCATCGACCTCCTGCCTAGGGTGTCCTGGTGCCAAGTGCACTGATGGACACCCTTATGTTTGAACATGGTGTTCGTTATGGACAATCCGTGACTAGCACAGAAGTCCAATAACAAAACACCACTCGGATTCAGATCGGGGAGGCCATTCCTCCCGATCACGCCTCTCCAGGTGTCACTGTCAACCCAGATCGACCGAACAGAATCTATTGATACAACAGGATTGCTTATTGCTGAACGAAGGACAAACTATGGAGCTAAATGGGGCCATAAAGTTTGTTCAAAAGAAAAAAATTTGAACCTGAAAAATTATTTTGAACCTCCCACAAAAAAATTTGAAAACTGTAAAAAAAAGTTTTGCCACTGAAAAAAAACTGCTGTGAAACTGGAAAAATAAAAGTTCAAAACTACTTTTCAGATTCAAGTTTTTTTTTCGAACTTGCAGATTTTTTTTTCAGCTTCAAACTTTTGGCCCTGTTTTGGCGTGGGGGGCGGGGCCTCAGATCATGGGGGGGGCGGAATCATGACTGACAGCTCAACACAGCGGCTGAACAACATATTCCCAGCTGTTGCATTCAGGGACTGTCGGAACTGGAATTATCTGTAATACATCATCGATATTCTATATATTTGTGATTGGTTTTGAAAGATAACATGCTTCACCGATAGAAGCAGCTTACGTGAATACACGACGCGCATCTCAGAGGAGAAAATATGATCTTGACAGATTTGCACAGCATTTTAAGTCCTTGTTGGAGATTTCCCATGCTCTCAACATAAAGCAAAAGAACCGCCAGACTAAGCGACGGTATGAAACCAGATGCAAAACGAGCCGGTATTTTCCAAATATCCTTGCATAATTAAGCCTGGACTTGTTTTCACATGGACTGGACTCTGGTTTCGGTTTCTGGTGCATTTTTGATTAAAACGTGTTTGGTCTTCATTTAGTGAAGTGACTCAGCCAGGGGCAAACTGGCATACGGGGCAACCGAGGAAATCCCCGGTGGACCGCTGGCTTAGGCATTTCTTATTTTGTGAATGTTTAGTTTTTAATAAACACCTTTCACCTATGTATATGTGTATATATACATATATATATATATATATATATATATATATATATATACACATATACATATATATATATATATATACATATACATATATATATATATATATACATAAACATATATATATATATATATATATATATATATATATATATATACACTTTTATTTTTCCAGTTTCACATCTGTTTTTTTTTTCAGTTGCAAAACCTTTTTTCCAGTTTTCACATTTTTTTGGGGGAGGTTCAAAATAATTTTTCAAGTTTAAATTTTTTTCGTTTGAACAAACTTTATGGCCCCATTTAGCTCCATAGTTTGTCCTTCGTTCAGCAATAAGCAATCCTGTTGTATCAATAGATTCTGTTCAATCGAACTTTATGGCCCCAATTTAGCTCCATACAATCATTATGTGGAAATTTGTTTCATATCCCCTTTTCCAATATTTATTTTTCCTTATGAACCAATTATTTAACAAACCTAAACTGTATACTTTTAAGTTATGCGAGCAAATCCCATTTTGGTCAACTAAACATGTGCTCATGTTTTTGTTTGTTAAACAATTGTTTTAACGCCACAACAAACATGACAGGATCCAGGCAGATTACATGACTTTAGCTGAATTCAGCTACAAAGGTCCTAACACAGAATGGGGGGTCAAAATGGAGTAGGGATGGGTGGCGAATTCGGTACTTTTAGAGGTACCGACCGAATTCCTTCGGTACTATCGAGTACCGACTCACGTGTCATCAAACGGTACCATGTTTCGGTACCAAAGCGCATCATAGTGACACTGAGGAAGTGAAAGAGTGGGTGATTTTCCATGCCGGACATGAACACAGGATTCCATACACAAGAGCTTAATGACGTCACCAGCTGCTGGTACGTTCAAAAAGCAAGTATGGCTGAGAGAAAGCACTCGAACGTTTGGCTCCATTTTTCAAAGTGTGATGCAAATGACGCTTGATGCAATATTTGCGACATGAAGTACAAGGCCAGCACAGGGAATACTTCTAACCTGAGGAGAACCTGGTTAAACACAAGATTTTTATCAAAGCTGCAGAATGCACAATTTTCAAGAGCATCAGATCGACAGGCTGCAGCTCCTGCATTCAGCACTGTTAGTGCACCTGCATCCACGAGCGACTCGTCTGCAGGCAACAGCAACGATGCAAGCAAGGCAGCCGCATCAGCATCTTTGTCTGCTCCTGGTGAGTAATCCTAGTGACATGACGACTGTGGCTCAGCAGGAAGAGTAATTGTCTTGCAATCAGAAGGTTGTGGGTTCAATTCCAGCTTCCTCCTGCCATATGTTAATGTGCCCCTGGGCAAGGCTTTTAACCTCAAGTTGCCTACCGATCTGCGTGTCGGTGTATGAGTGTTAGTGAGTCCAATTGGGTGAATGTATCTAGTGTAGACCGCTTTGAGCGGTCTGTATGACTGGAAAAACGCTATACAAGTTCAGGACATTTTAATTTGCATTAGTTATTATCAGCTCGGTTCCTTGTATTTTGTAACATTAGTTTTATTTGACATTTATTACCACAAAAACACACACAAAAATACAGACAAATGGTACTGTTCAGTACCGGTATCGATTCCCAGGTACAGAGTATCTGTAAAGTATTGGTTCAACGGTGAAAGGTACCCATCCCTAATTGGACCCATCAATATTATGACTCTGATCACAATCCCATTAAGACTATGGGATGTAAGGGGAAGACAGGACTGCAGAACAACACAGTTTACAAATGAACGATAGCAGGCACTGCAGTAGCACAGTCAAGCAGAGCAGAGGCACCAGATGATCCTCCAGTCTAATGAGAGAAATATGTTAATTGACAGAATCTGATGCACATAACATGCTGCAGATAGTGAACAATAGATTACTTGTATTTGAAGCACTGAATGCAGTTGGACCGCCAGCATGAGTATAGCAACACAGAGCTCAGCCAAATACAGGAGAAATGCCTGACACATATCTTACGCATACTGCTTAGGCGAAAGCCACAGAGTTGCAGGACGCACCCATTCTATTCTGCACCCTGCTTGTGATCTCAGAGGATCATGTTGCATAAGTTGAATTACAGAAGTGATCCGTAGAGGGCTTGTGCCTGCATGTTTATTGTGAAACTATGATCTGAAAGAGGCTTATGTTTTAAAACTTGCAGCCATCATTTTGGAACCGTACAGTATACCTCAGCATCATCTATGTCCTGCTTATCCTGCAACTCCGTTTTACCCTTTCATCTCATGGCCCTTATGGCTTTGTGATTACCTCCTTGGGTGGATCAGGGCCATAATAGCAAAGGGTTAACTGACCTCCCATTCCAGTTGAACGGTTACAGGTGATCCCAGAGGCGTGCAGAACAAATGTAGATCATGAGCTGAAAGTATGATCTGAATGTGGCAAGAGTTGCTGCAGATAAAATGGAAATCACTGGCTAAGTTTATTTCCAAACAGACTAAAAGAATATAAAACTAGGGCTCTACAATAATAGGAAAACATTTCATTTAAATATTCTTGCACAATATTGCGGTGATGCTCTCGGTTGGGATTTTTTCCAAAATCTTCAGTTTTATTTTGTAACAAACATGATGATCTCACCCTTTTCATGGAACTTTAGCATCAAAGTAACTATAAATTATATACCAAGTGTAGACATCAAGGACAGTGAAACTTCATCCACATGAACAAATATATTACTGGCATGATGCTTAAAAATAATACCTTACCAAATACGGCATCAATGCATCCTTCTGTGATGGCAATATTGCACCCATTTTTTTACTGCAGTGATAATGTTGATTGATCTATTGTTCAGTGCAATATAAAATCATAACGTAGGAGAACATGTTTCTTCTTCGGCTGTTTATACAAGGTTAAATTCTCATCATTCAATGCTTTTCTGCTATTTCTGATCCCTCTAGGAAGGATTTAGTTCAGACCATTTATGTGAATTCTCATAAATTCACAGTCATTTTTGTCACATTTTGCTAACATTAATACTTGTTCTTCACTTCAGCTAGATAGAAAACATTTTTTGTTAAATTTGCCAAATTTATGCTCTACATTCATAAGTCTGGTGCATCATTCTAACAGTTTGAACATTTAGTCTCTGCACACATTTAACTTATGTTTCTAAGGATCAGCAATGATTAGAAAATTCAGTCACCGAAATTAAGTTCTCAATATAACGCTGGTGAGCAAGTGTAATTAACAGCTCTTTAAAAATCCATTTTTCTCTGAAGAGCAAAAAAAAAAAAATCAATACTTAACTTCAAATGACCTTATTGAGTTAGATAAAAGGCTTTATTGCAGAGGCTGGGTCAGGAGCGGTTGAGCTAATGTATTAGCTGCGCAGTGGGGGATTAAAGGTGAGGACTTGTCTCAAAATCTTACAAGACATCACAAAGCAGCAGGTCACTAACCTGAGCCTTCCTGGAGACACAGAGGGGATTACAGCAGCCAACCTCTGCTGAACTGTGCCTGTACCCAGACGTAAAGACAGGCTCTTTATCACTCAGCGGGTCTGAGCCCATTCTATTTCCTCTTTCCTGGCTCTGTGACTCTCAAACAAGGCTGGAGCTGAAACCTGCAATGGTCCCAACTCTATGCATTGTATTCACAGGGGACCAATTTGCACAGCTAGGCCTTGTCTGAAACACTATCAATTAGGAGCTGCTGCGTTTATCATCACATACATTACTGTAGAAGCTGCCATGGTCACTGGGTTGAGGTCTGTCCCTCAGGAGAGGCAAAGAGGATGAAATATATGGCCACAGTTGGGCTGACCACTAGACTAATCTGAAAGGACTGCTGTAATTATGAGTCTCCTGAGAAACTGGCAGTGTGGCAGTTCCAATGTGTGAACACGGTGCTAACAGTCAGGAAGGTGCCCTGCCCTCCTTCTCCACAACAAAGTAAGACACTGAGTCCAATCAATATTTTCAATCTCTCAGGATCAATTCAGCATCTGAGAACAAAGAAAGACATGCTGGCTGTGACCAATATGTATAAATGAAAAGTCAAACTTTGTGGTCATGATGGGTTCTTATGTACGTTGTTTTGTAATTATGAACAGAAATCAAGGCTTGCCTTTAAGGTATAATTTGATTAAAGTCTATTTACAAATTGGCCTCTTGATACACACTGAAGCAACCTATAAAACCACATCAAATGAAACAAGCTTGCTGATTTTATTATTTTAAAATTTACAGCAGGGTGCACTGTGAAACATGAAAGCTCTGCAGAACCTACTACTCTCTTTTTAAAAAGTTCACAGTTTTTATGTGAAATAATTATCTTTATTTGGGTTGCCTAAATTTGTTTGAACATTCTATTCAGTATTTTATATATATTTTTGTGTTATTTACAGTCTTTTGATTTAGTTTTTGTGTGGTGTACTCTTGCTATATGATCTGAAAGACAATAAGTCTCATTTGACTTTGACTTGATTTAGAAAAGGATATGGTTTCAGCATTAGATCATAAAACAGCACTATTATGATCATCTTACAGTGACTGCTACAGGCCTTCTTTGTTTCCAGGGGTGCAGTTCAGCGCTAAAAGACCTTTCTCCACACCAGCACAGAAAGAGATGACAGACTGTGTTGGCACTAGAGTGTAGTGACTGTGTTCATGTGAGAGCACAACAGCGGCATTAAAATTCCATTCATATTTTGATTATACAAAACTGTACCATCCAGTTTAGGCTGTCTCATCAGAATATAAGTATTTTATCAGTCGGATATTGTGTAATTAGTAAAAAAAATAACTGCAAAGTTTCTGTAAATAGAGCATCAAAATTGACACTGCATCTTTAAGAAACTGGAGTCTGACTGTGTTTTTGTCAAACAAAAGCAGCCAATTGGGAACATGCAATCTGAAACCAGAAGCCTGGCTCTGAGGGCCTCACACAGACCTCAGAGAGCAGGGACACACCCCGAGTACTCCTGATTCATACAGGCATGGAGCCACAGCCTGCTATCTAACCATTCACTGCACACACATCTACAGAGAGAGGAAGACAATCTTCAATGCAGTCAAAGGGATCCGTTTGTTCAGAAACTTCTCAATACATACTTTAAAAATACATTAAAACAAAAGGGTTGCTAAGAAAAACCTGCAAGATGAAATAAAAATAGAAATCGCACCCATAAAGATTTGTATGGAGACACAGTCCTATAGATGGAAGGTACTATGTCGTCTCTTTGTATGAACATTTGCAAGGAGTAGATCCACCCCTAACTCTAACCCTGATCCAACAGATTACACAGAGACCATGTGCTATTGTTCTGCATCATCTAAACCCAAACCAGAGACTTCTTTGAGATTCAAATAGATGGTAAGCTAAAACTTCAGTAATAAATACAGTGAAACTGACTTGAGCTCAAATAGCTTACATTCACTCTGCAAAATAATAATTTGTTAAAAAGTGGGATGAGTAGTGAGTGCTGGAAACAGTCTATCTATGTATGTCTCTCGTACTGCAAACCCACAATTGCAGAACATCAAAACCAAAGGTTTGTTGAAATAAGCATGAAAAGAAAAAGCATGCTTGAACAGGTGATAACTGTTTTGCATTGCATTCGGACAATGAATAATGCATGACTGTTTTTTAAGTTTTTCTAACTCTTGAGATCAAGAGGAACACAAGCTGGGGTGATACTTTAAAATTTTCTACAGCCTGAAACTATGGTTTAATTTAACAAAAACCAAAATGTAAAATTTGTCGCGTTCTGAGGTTTAGAGTGACCAAAGCACAGACGAGCTCGGCAGCTGCATGTTTAAAGGAGTCTTCTTCTTTTATTCAAAGATAAGTTCAAAAGGTTTTCGAAACGTAGTAAGAATGTAGCAAAAATCACTGCAGGTACAAAAACACAAGTCAAAACTCCAAAAACTTACAGAGCTGACTCTGCAGGAACATAGTAGTCAAAGCTTTAGGCGAGGATAGGTGAACAAACCAAACAAAAACAGAGAGCTTATGAACAGAGGGAAGTGGAGTATAGACCAATGAGATACTGAGGCAGGTAATCAGATGAGAATGGAAATCAGGTGTGGACCAGGCTATAGAGAACTGAGGGAATCTGGATGGTGTCTAAGGTGACCGGACTAGAATACAAAGGGAACATGAGAGAAGCTAGGCAATAACATAACCCAAGGAACCTGACTCAAAAACAAAACTATAAATAACAAAACTCAGGGAAACAGAACTAAGCAAAACTATAGACAAAGATAATAAACCAAAAGAGACATAAGAACCTAGAATAATCATTAACTAAAGTAAACTGAGAAACTAGAGGGAATAGAAGAAACACCAAAACCTAATAATTGACAAAGAAGCTATAAAGAAACCCTGACCCTAAATAAACAAAACCTAAACCACAGAAAGGGAACCAGGATGACGAGAAACAGAGAAAATAAACTAGTAAACAAAGAGCGCAAGTGAACAAATACCAAAACATAAATAAACACAGATATCCTAAATGGGAAACTAAACTAGAAACTACAAGGAAGAGAAAGGAGCTAGAACAACAACGAATATAATAATAGTCATAAGAAAACCATAACAAGTAATAGAAAAGAAACCACTAAAGGAACTTAGACAAAACCCAAACTAAATGAAAGGTCGAAAACACAAAACCACAACAAAGACCAAAGATGTCACTTCACGACAAAGTTCTGTTAAAACAATGTAATATCGTTTATGTTCTTTGGATTTTGGTTTTAGACAGCTGACATATATATCGTTACCAATTTCAGCTGTTCTTCTTTGTTCTGTAGGAGTGGTTAGTACTGCTGCCTTACAGTAAGAAGCTCCCAGGTTCTAATGCCAGTTTGCATGTTCTCCTCATGCATGCATGGTTTCCCTCTGGGTACTCCAGCTTCCTCCCACAGTCCAAAACCATGACTAGTAGGGTAATTATTTACTCCAAAATTGCCCTTCAGTATGAGTGTACATGGTTGTTTGTACCGTGTGTCTCTGTGTTGTCCTGTGATGAACTGGTACCTGTCCAATGTTAACCCCACCTCTTGCCCAATTACTGCTTGAGATAGACACCAGCTCCCCGTGACCATGCACAGATAAGCTGGTCTGGATAAGGGATGGATTGATGCATGTGTGTTAAGCGAGGATTTAATTATGGTCAACATCACAATCACCTTTCAGAAGTTACTGCAATTCATGGTTCGGTAGAAACAACTAAAAGCCAAATTCTAGACAGTTTAGAGTCTTCATCTGGAAAGTTTGCAGCCTGCTGCATGATTTACTCAGACTTGATTAGCCCAATATACTAGTAAGCTGAAAACAAGCCCTGGGGGGAGGGGGGGGCTGGGGGGGGTTGCCAATTCTTCAGTCTTACAGTATGTTAATAGCATTTAGATTGAATGCTTATCAATTTATCAATTGCTCAGATAACTTGGTTCCACATAGCAATTGTTTGCGGTTTGTTGCACCTTTAATTCAAAAATGTGAAAAAACTCACCCAAAAATGCATAAAAATGCCCTAAATGGTTTCACAAGCCTGTCTAAGTAGACGGTACAGCCATTAACCACAGTATATTTTAGGAATGCTTGTAGAAACAGTATTGAAAAACAAATATGGCCCAGCACTACCTTGTGTGATATATGTGTTATATTTTACCAAGCATGAACTGTGACCATTGTGGGATTTCATGCATCCCCCACTCACTCTCTACTAACCACCTAAACGTTTCTACACCGCTGATCAAAAACAAGCAAAGAAGTTTTCAAACTTCTGCATTTTGTCATTATAAGCCATTCTTCCATGGCTTTGGTGTAGATAGCTTTACATGGTATCTTTGCTGTATTTATTTTTTGCCATGCCTACAAGAAAAATATTTTTTTGTATGTATTTTTTTGTGAGACTAGTAAGGAGTGGTAAACAACATATTTTACATCTGACTGCATGCACCAGGTTCTGACCAGTGTACCATTATTTTCTAAGGAAATACATGTACTGCTACTTTTAAGTGACAGGGGGAGGGGCCATAAATGTGAAAATGTTTTTTTAATACAATAATAATTTCATTTAATTTAAGCTTTTGAACAATAGCTCATAGATTTTGTCTCTAATGTTGCTTCATAAAACCTTGCATGAAAACAGGGGAATTTTGAAGTTTATAGTGATTACTAGAATATAGATGTTTGCCCTATATTTTATTTGTGGTAGTTTTACCACAATGTTAATTCCTAAAATACAGCAAAAAAAAAAAAAAGTACATTTCTGTTATCACATGAATATTCACGACCAAGAAGTGAGAGGTTGAGGTGACATCATGCTATACTGACACAAGACGGCTGAATAAGTAGCTTACGGTGTGGTCTTAAAATAAAAATGGATTCTTCATTTTCTTCTCATAGCTGTATTAATACCATTTACACTTTCAAAAATGACATCTTTTAAGAAATGCATAAAATAATTTGACTTTTTTCACCACCATGGTGTGTGAAAACACTGTAGTCCTTTATTGACAATAGCAGGTGAGAAAATTAGGGATAATACAAGAAGTGTGTGATGCCTTTCCTGCAATGAAGTTCCTCACACTCGATTCCGAGTGAATGCAGGTGACTCAGCGAGCCTGAGATGATCCCAGAATTCCTCATTATCTGCCCAGCAGGGGGGATCAGGTCCGCTCGCTCCGTCTCAGAGCATGCTTGGCCCGATGAGACGAGCCCCAGAGGAGCACAGCACTGGGCCATCAGGGGCAAGCCAGGTCTGCTCATTATATCTAACTCATCCTTGGCATCTCTGCAAACCAAGTGCCACTTAGTTCCCACAGGAGGGGTCTGAGCTGGACCTCTGATGAGATGGCAGAGCAAACAGCAGAATGATGATAAGAAATGCATTACATCAAAAGACGTGTGGATGGAGGCATAACATCCAAACGTCAAACGATATAACATGTGGTTTTGGTCTTTTTGTAGTAAGTCTGTTGTAAAACTAAGACATAAAATTAATGATTTGATCACTGTCCTGCACCCTTTTATTAAAAAATTTTAATAGGGACTGTTAACAACAATTGATCTTATCTAATGTATAGAAGAAAACTATCATCTTATAATTAAAGCACTAATAAATGGTACTAATACTAATAAATAAATAATAAATCTGCATTAGTATATTTATTTGTCCATAGATGGAATAAAATCCAGTTTGTTTCTGCCGAGAGAAATTTGACAATGGTGTTTAGTGCCTGGGTAAAGCAAATACATAACCCAATGAATAAACATACAATTTGAGTGAAGCGTGTTGTGTCACTTATCAACTCTATTTCTAGGATAAATGAATGCAGCCGCGCACAGCAGGTAAATTATGCAACTGCAGCATCTTGGGCCTTTGGCTAGGCGGTAGTGGCCTCCATTTTGCATTACTTTTTTCTTAAACATATTCTCCTAAGTAAACTGTGGGGCTAGTGTAGTAGTCTATGCAGATGTAGAGTCTTCCAGTGCTGCCACAATTTGCCCTAGACAAAGCACACAGTGCCAGCTAACACTGGTCTCGGCACATTCGAAGCCCTTTAGGCAACCACCACAATAGGCTAAGAAGCAGAAATTAGAAATTGTTTTGTACTGCAACACAGTTGCTATAGAGACTGTTGCTAATTAACTGCACTCTACCCCAGGATAACAAAGGGCTTAAGGGCACTCAGGGCAGCTCTTGTGATGAGCTCTGTGCATGGAACACTATGCCATCCCCAGAATCTCTAAAATACAAAATACCTGTCTTCTTGATGCCACCATTTACTTCAGATGCCATGAGAGTTTTTCTTTGGTACTTTGTGTGTTCTTTAAGGGCTACAGCCATAGCCTGCACCATGATTAGAAGAATCCTTCAGCAGCAATGGGACAACTTGTCAATTTATGTTTAAGACATAGAAACGTACCAAAATGAAAGGCAAATTTACTGGTGCATTTGATGGCATCCAAATCAAATCAATCAAAATATTTCCACCCATTAGTTTGGGTTTTTTGGCAAATACACATATTTCCAAACTCATGAATTTATCTTTTCTGAAACACTGGAAAAGTATGATAGCTTTATTTCAGTCAGGTAACCAATGGTATGCAGCAACAAGTGGTGAAAGATTACTTACTTTAAACCAAAACCTGTAAATGGGTATGAATAATTTGGGGCTTAACTGCAAATTTACATGTTGGAAGATATACATTTTGTCCAGAATAATTAGCAAAATGCATTTGACCTAAAATACTACTGAAACCCCTGACTGGTCATATAAATTTTTATCCATCACACAAAACACACAAAAAGAAGTACACAGTACTAATGTAAATTAAATTAAATACTTCTGGAGTTCTTTCTCAATCTACTTTTTTTTAATCCAGACTTATGATTTATTTCTGTATGAAATAATTAATGCAGCACACTGTTCAACTTCATCTCAGCTGGCACAACTTGAATACAGGGCTCCTTTCAGAAAGTGTTACCAAAGTACTCGCTGTCATCCAAGTCAGACTTGAAAAAACACTCAAGTTAAAAACAGTCACTCACAGTTATTTTAGAGGAGAACAAGAAAATGGAACAAAATGTCCAAACTCATAACAACTCTAATTTCACTGTCATTTTTAAAAAGGTAATTTAACTGAGCACTCTGATTCAGAGTGATCAGCTGCAACACTGTCCCTATCTGAAGGGCTAAATGGCAAATTGTCTACAATTTTGAGAACATATTGTATTCTTTAACAACGTTCCTCATACAAAGTATAATAGACAAATGGTGACTTGATGAATGTTGGGAATTGGTAATGTTTCCTGTTACAAGACTGCTGCTAAAACACAATAACAGTTACAAAGCCCACTGGAAGAGCACCCAGTACTTAGCAACACTTTACCTCCAAATTTTGATTTACCGTGACAGTACAAAAGCATTATCAATAACAAAATAAACGTTAAAAACATCCCAGTTTTTTTTATTTAGGAGTTATTTTTGCCATTTTTATTTTGTGATTCTCTGTCTCCTCACACATCAATTTTTGAAGAACATTTTACTGGTGTCTGTTATATTTCTCATGTTGTAAGAAAGGGACACAGCCTGAGGTGGCAGCTACTGGTGGGACATCTGTTATTATTAAACTTTTCCTTATACAGGTAGTCTCATTGAGACACGAGTTCTCATTTACAAGAGAGACCTGCTAGAGCCACAGCACATCTTGGAGGACAAACCTCTGAACAACGATGCAGATGTTTTCTCAGCACGCACCACAAATAAAGAAAATGCCTTTCAGTTTGCTCACCAGGATTTGAAAACACAAATGTTTTCTGAAACAAAAACGAGATACATCTGGCGAGGTCAAATGATGAATGCTATTTAAGTTGGTTTAAGTCGATGAGTCACAATTATGTCAGAAAGAGCATCATTTTATATGATTTTTTTAGAACAAATCAGGGAGCTGCACTTGTATTGAGCAGAAAAGAGCCCTCCTTTTAGCATTGTTTATATGTAACTCTAGAATAACATTAACCTGCTTTAATCCACAGCAAACAGCCGGCTTTTTAGGCAGCCCTGCTCTGTTTGGGTTGGAGAAACTGGAGGAAAAGACCGTGGGGGGGAGGTGTTGTCTGAGCTTACATCTTTGTAGTGGCCACTGAGAGGTCTCAATGGAACTCGTGAAATTTACATTTTGTTTGGCCAGAGGGGTCGCATGACAGCTGCAAGCTAATGCTCAGCGGGATTTTCTGCTTTCACTTCACACTGACAGGCTAAGAGATAGTCCAACACCACAGAAAGAAAATATTCACTCTTTCCATGACATCAACCAGCCAGGAATGGGGTGGGGGGAGTGAGAGGGTGAAGCAAAGAGAGGGGGTACAGCTGGTGGCAGCCATGGTACCATCTGCTTCTGGCTAATAGTTCATGTTGCTTTACTCGTAAACTTGCACTCGAGTAAACCACGGATGGTGGCTGAATGGTCACCATTGCAGTCTTATCATACTTCACTGAAAAGCACAGCTAAGGATGTAAGAACAGTCCAATATCTGGAAAATATCCATGCTCACCTTTTGGACATGCAAATAGGTACTTACATGTTTTGGTCTTAAGAACAAATACATCTGTGGTCTAATTTTACTGCAAGTACACAAACCTCCCCAATACCAAGAAACAGCCCTAAACTGCCTGAAATTATATTACTTGAAAAATGAGACAAAACCCTTCACTGTGGTAACCACCAGATTTTGTTTCCGTCTGATGGAGCCATTGCAAGTTCACTCTGAATGCTAAACTTATCATGTTTTTGCCCCTAGCTTCTGATGAAGAGAAGATTGTCATGTTGATATTCTCAACCAGATTCCCAAAAGGGAAAGAAGACAGTCCAATAACACAAAGCCCATTTTTCTTAGATTAGCGAAAAACAGATAGACTGAAGCTTAGTCTTAAACTCACACACATTACACACTTACCATACATCTTTCCCTCATCTGACAGGATGATCTTCCTGCGCCCACATGGAGGATAGATGGCCAGGGCCTCCTGGAAGCTCTGCTCTATGTCAGGACTCCAGACCCCTTCTGCATCATTGTCTACAGGCTTGTCTGCCGAGTCGCTCATCCGTTCCATGTCCTCGGCAGGGCTCTCGCTGCCGCTCCAGCTGCTGGGATCAATCTTGGCGGTTGGGATCTCCAAGCAGAAGCCTGGAGCAGACTAGGGAGAGACCTGGAATTCCCAAATGAGCACACAAAAACCCAGTTGTCATTAAACAAAATACAGCACAAGAGACCCATTTGCAACAATGTACAGTACTTAGTGTTGGCTTTTGAGAAAGGAACAGAAAATCAAGCATGGACAAAGAATCACACGGATTTGATTCAGAGTGGATACTGGCGTCTATGGATTTAAACATGTATTTGCAATAACTATACAGTAAATCAAAGAAGAACAATGTGATGGTGGGCAGAAATCATTTATTGAAGAATTCAGCTTTCATTGTACAACAAATAATTATTGAGAACAGCAAAATATAAGATGTTAAGCTACTAGTAATTTTATAATCTGCCAGACTCACACAGTAATCACATCTTATGAAACATTTGATTTTTCAATTAATATAACTAACACAAACCTATATTTGGTACATTTGTGGACTTTCTTTGCACTTTGGCAAAAAGGCTTAAAGTCCAACTCTAAGTACGAGACAGGACTTGTATGAATATTAGAAAGATGTAAATCACACATTTTGCATTTTAAATAATTTACAAAATACATATTGCAAATGTATGATTGATTTTTTTTATGGTTTTACTCATTCTACTTTTATGAGACACTAAACTAACTTGTTTAGGAACAGTATAATGCTTTACAAAAAACCTTAAGCATTGGCAGAGACTATCATTGGCTAAAGTGTATAAATACAAAGCTATTAAACTGATTAAATATGGGAAAAGTGACCACACAAAGATCTCCAACAACCATTACACCCACTCATGTTTCATCTTTTTTTCTCCTATTACAAAAAATACAGGAAGAAGCTGGAGATGAAGCACCTCACCAGGAAAGTTTAAATAAAACAATAACTGCTTTATTTATAATTGCCATTGTTACTTATTGATAGTTATTCATAGCCAAACTAACTTTTTGTTGCACAAAAATAGGAATCATGCTACTATGTGTGTTATGAACAAGATCGGGGTCCAGACCTCCACTTCAGGAACCATTGCTTTAGGCCAGACTGGATTATTTATGAATAAATAATTGGTACTGAATACATAAAAATACAAGAATTGGGTCTAAAGGAAGAGGAACATCATTTTCTGGAAGGCAAGATCTTTAACCCATTTCTACACCTACTTCAGGTAACAAGTGTTCAATGAATTAGTTTAGTTTTAATTGAACAACCAATCTTTAGGGACTAATGGTTGCATTATCCACACTTGCTGCAATTTCCAGATCAATGTAGCACTATATTTGTTTCCACTTCATACAGACTGTGCAAACTAAAATGTTATTTAGCCTTCTTATACATTTTTTTTTAACCTAAACATGCAACACTGATTGCATATTGGGCCATGAGCTCAGTCAAACATTTAAATGTGCAGTAAGAGGACTGACTTAATCATGTATTTACATTTAGGGAAAGCATACAATGCAAATATAATGAGATCTGATTTTAGAAATTATACAGTGTATTAGAAAGACATTTCATTAAAAAAAATATTAATGTTCCAGATGTCAAACTGTTACTGCTCTTATGCTTAAGCCCAATTAACAACACTTTAATTTATTCAATTTATTATCAATCCACTGATATCAGTTTCTGTTTTTAATCTCTCCTGTTTTCCCAGACAACTGCTTCCACTGTGAGAAAGATCCCATTAAAGCAGCACATGCTGTCAGGAAGCAGGAATAGTAGCATATGTTTCTTCCAACATGTCAGTTGATGAGGGGGAAGGGGGGAATGGGAGCAAGCTGTTGGGGGAAAAAAAACCTCCCAGAGAGCAGAGGGAACTTTTCCTGAATTTCGTTTTTGTGTGCTGTCTGCTGACGCTGCAGAACTAACAAACTGATGAGGGAGGGGAAACATTCCCATTTCAACCACTAAAAACCTGGGATTTTTTTCTAGATCTGTGCCTTTCATCCCAGAAAAAAAATCATGAACTGAGCTCCTAATCACATCCAGCTTCCATTTTAGAGCAAGGTCTGAATCCAAAGAGGGTATTTGAATGTACACTATACAAGCCAATATAAAATATGACAAAACGTCTTGAAAAAAATATTTTCCACCTTAACTAAAATTCATATACTATGTCATCAGTAAGAAAACTATGTTGTCCTTTTATGCTCATATGAAATATCTTTGCTTTCTGTTAATAAAAAGCTGAGAGAGAGGGTGAACTTCAGACAGACTGTCAGTTTATTGTAGAGATGCAAGAGACATACAACTTGAATGGGTGAATTCTCATGCTTACTCCCGATTTGTTGAAAAGTGAGTACATTTTTATGGTTCTCACTTGCTATTTTGCTAGGGGTTTGGTTTAGGACTAAGGTGTGAATTGATTTAAGGTTAGGCTTAGGGTTAAGTATGTACTGGTAATGGTTAGGTCTAGGGGTAGGGTCAGTGTTAGGCCATAGAAAGGGTTGAAAATGAATGGAAATCAATCAAAGTCAATGAGTCATTGCAATGTCCTCACAACATATAGTAAGATGAGAGAGAGAGAGAGAGAGAGAGAGAGAGAGAGTGAGAGAGAGAGAGTGTGTGTGTGTGTAAAACAAAAGGTTTTAACAAAATATGCATTTTTTGGGCTGCTGAGGAAGCCAGAATCTTTGCAAAAATGTCATGCATGCACATGAAAAAGCTCCACACAGAAACCTTGCATGTCTGCAAGATGAAAGTGGCAATCGTCAAACCACCGAGGAGCAATCAACTATAAGTTACAGGATAGAACTTGCAGGTTGTTTATAGTGGGTTGACAGCGCTTTGCATCTCTTATTTTTCTCTGTTCATTTATAGGTCGGTAGTCTGATTTTACATAGGCTGAACACTAAAGGTTGCTTTCAACAATTCAATGTACTGACAATAGCTATCCACAATCACTTGACTTACAACATGATCATCGGCTGAGTCTTAAAGGTTTCTCAAACCAAGATTTCAAATTATTTTCAAATATTCATCAACTTAAGCTCTTTATTATTGTCATGGCAATGTGTAATATATATATTTTTTGCAATAAACTGAAGACTCAAAAAAGCCTGTGTGAAGGTGATCAACAAAATGTTACACAGCTGTCTTACATGTTATGGCTGTTGTTTACCTGTACAAAAATGTTTGTTGATTCGTGGGCAAAAGTTGTCACCAATAGTTTTATTTTTATTTTTCATCAACTGAATTTGAAGAATAAACATCAACAAGATGCTTCTGCTGTGTTAAACATGTGAATAACCTAGCAATTTGCAATACAAGCTGTTTCTTAGTGCTGCAGAATCTGCAGGCTAATTACGTCTGTCAAAGGAAGGTATGAATGTCATCCATAGAAACACTTGTGGCTTAAAAAATAATTGCATACTTCTGTCTTTGCAGGCTGCACACCATAGAAATGGCCTTATTTGTAAGACGCAGTGGTAAGAGACAGCACACAATGTGAGAACTGAATGCGGTAGCTAAGCAGAGTAGTAGGTGTGACATGGAATTATAGGAAATTACACTTACCGTGAGATTACATAAACCACTCACAAACGTGGAATCCAGCTCCTTAAATTAAGAGAACCCATTTCACCCATCAGACGGCGCAGGGTGATGAAATAGCAGATGAGAGGTCTCAAATGTAATTTTCCATGTGGAGTTCTTTTGTGCTGTTATTTCAGAGGATGCAATAATGATTCTGTGAATGACTTTTGTGCACCTCATAATGGCCCACACAAGCTAAGGCCACAATGTGCAAAACTGTAATTACAGTGTGATTTCAAAACACGACATTTTTAAAATGTTATAAAGACATATCCTGGCCTCTGCATAAGTATGACAGCAATGTCAGAATTATTCCAATTTTATGCAAGTAACTAACTACGAATATCAACAGTGACAAAGTGTCACAATTTTATTTTTTACCACTGAAAAAAACCAAATAAATTACCTTGAAAATTGCATGTTTATGGAATGCAACCTTTTACCGAAAAACATTGTGAACCTTTGAGGACCTTCAAATGCAGTTCATCAGACAAAAAGCAAAAACCTCTGAATTCATGCAAAATAAAAGTAAAGTTGAGACGTGTCACAACTGTTGAATACATATTAAAATCATGCACAGAAGTTATAATGCAAATACATTTTTCAAAGATGTTTTTGAAAAAAATTGCTTGTATAATCATAGACAATCCTATTATAAACTATGCAAACATTTCAAAACTAACGCCTTTCTCTGTATTAGTTTTTCCCTAATGTTTCCGAGAACAAAATAGTTTTGCCACTAATGTCCAAGAGTCCAGTAGACCCTAGAAAGCTGACTTGTGCTGCCTTTGTTATTGACAATGGCCTTGTGCTTATTTCATGCCTCTTTGAACTGACAGGCGTAAGTGCCATGAGTCTGTCTGATATTATCTCTGTCAAACATGAGGCCTGTATCCAACTACCCAGCAACCATCGGGCCACTACAAGATCAATCTTTGTTTTAGATTGATTTACAGGTTCTGTCAAAGCACCCCTCTCTACCTGTGTCAGCCTGAGAAACGGTAATAGCAGCAATAAGATGTAAACAACAGAGACACCGGCAGTCCAGCAAACAAGCATAGCTAAAGGTCTTCAACTCTGAACAACAGAGCTGACTATAAATCTGAATGGCAAAATCTTCCCTTTTTAAGACACATCCCTCCTCTGCCTGTAATATTAGACTATATAAAAAAGACAATTTACCATTCAAAGATGAAATGCAATGACAGCTCAGGGAGCATCTGCCTATCAAAAATTTGCAGTGCATTCCAGGCGGCGTGAGTCCATGTCATGGCGGCGTGGAGTGTGAGAGGAACACATAAAGCTCAGGAAATTAAAGCTGTAAATAAAGGTCTGTCAGATAAAGGATCTCCTGACAGTTATGAGAGCAGAGCAGGCCGGGGGCTGGCTGCTGGCTCGTTCAGGACGCGTGCGGATGGGCACGACAAAAACAAATCATAGTGATGAGCGTGAAGGCCACCATTTGCATTTGCTGCAGCCAATTCCCAATGACTTTCTTCTCTTTCCTTCTCCTTCTCTAGCCATCATTTATCCCCTTGTATCTCTCTTTGGTAAAATGTTTTCTGTAAGCCATGTTATTTTTGTTTCCAGGAAGATCCTCCACACTATAAACTCTTTTGCTGAAAGTAGTGTCAATAAGATCTTAATTGGCATTGTCAATTTTACAAGATCCATTTTACGTACAAACCAATTATTTATTCTGTGACAATCAGACTTCAAGTATTTTACAAAGATTGGTTAAAAATCTAAATAAGCACATCAGCCCAGAAAACCGAAAATTAGTTTTGACCAGGAAAAATTCTTATCAGTGCTATTATACTTACAATAAACACCATGTATCTCACATTTTTCCTAAAGACACAGTAAATAATGCAACTTTACAGATTATTTATGTGTTTTGATTTTTTGTTTAACTGAAATGTTAAAGATTATCAAATTTTTAGTATCAGAAAAAGTCTGGGTAAATAGAAAATACAGGTTTTAAATGTTGAGTTCATTTATAAAAGGGAAAAAGTTAGTTGTTAGTTGTGTTGCACAACGCTCTCACTTCGCTTATGATAGCCTGATACATGGACGCCAAGTGCAGTTATCAGGTATTAAAGACGGCGAGGGGCAAAAAGAAGCTCAAACAAAATGACAGAAAGTGTCAAAAGTGTCAGATCACTTCAAACTTAACAGAAAAGAAAGCGCAGTGCAGTCTGTAAACTGCAAAACTAGCATTCCATATTAGCACATCCTCCATGCAGCAACACCTGAACAGAAAACATCTGCTGCAGAATCAGACCCACCCCACCCCCATGACAATTAGTCAACTTATGCTTTGAAAGCACACCAGAAAGAGTAGTGTCTATTATAATTATGGAGTACCAAAGCCTTAGAAATGGCTTTATAACTCGTTACCAACTAATAGATGTCAAAGACATTCTTTCCCATCTATTGCTGAATTTCTTTAGACCAGGGAATGAAGCATTGCTTATTGAGATCGTTTAACCTACTTCAAGTTGGCAGAGAGGTTCTATTTCTAGAATTGCACCGCTCAAGGTGGCAGCAGGTTGGAGTAGCTCTGTTACTTTTATTCTGATTAATTCTTTTTAAAAACTCAAATTCGGGCGGCGCTGGTGGTGTAGGGGCGAAAGCGCGCAACCATATACAGAGGCTACAGTCCTCGAATGGTGGCTGTCCCGGGTTCGAGTCCCGGACCTGGCGACATTTACCATTTGTCTCCCCCTCTCTCTTTCCTGTCTACCTACTGTTGAAAAATGGAAAAATAAAGGCCACTAGTGCTGAAAAAATATCTTAAAAAAAAAAAAAAAACTCAAATTCCTCTTTTGGTGGATAAAATTCTTTTTTTGGACGATTATCCTCTCCAGTATTGGATGCAGTGCAGTTGCAAGGATTTCTGCTGACACTTTTTAACTTTTTAACATTTGTTCTGATGCGTCACCATGGCAACAGAGTTGTTTTTTTACAACCGGGAGCAGCTGATTAATATCTTAAAAGCTCAAATAATACTTCAACTACAACCCCAAATCCATGATTAGTTGAAAAGGAGGCGGAAGTTCAAGCCATCAATTATGAAGGGCAATGTGAAATCATTGGGAAACAAGTTGGATGACCTCCAAGCCCTACAAAGGACCCATCCAGAGTATCTGGAATGCAGTATTATGTGTTTCACTGAGACATGGCTGCAGGATCATATCCCTGACTCCAGCATCTCCCTGCCAGGCTTTCTGACCATAGGAGCAGACAGAGATTTAAAGAGGAGCAGCTAACGCAAAGGAGGTGGACTGGCAGTACTTGTGAACAACAGATGGTGTAATCCAGGACATGTTACTGTGAAGATTCATCTCTGCAGTCCATATATTGAACTGTTAGCAGTAAATTTTCATCCATGTTACTTACCCAGAGAGTTCACCGGTGTTATTTTGGCAACAGTTTATATTCCACCTTTAGCTGTTGCTGACACTGCATGTGATGCCATCAGCTCTGTTGTTGCTAAGCTACAGACAAAACCCCAATGTGTTTGTTGCAATATCTGGTGATTTTAACCATGCTTCACTCTCTGCTTCACTTCCAACGTTTTAACAGTTTGTCAACAGTTTCCTGCTCTACCAGAGAACAAAATGTTGGATTTGTTTTTTGCCATTGTCAGGGACTCATACATCTCTGCCCTTTGCTTCCCCCTTCCACCTGTGGGTCTCAAGAAGTCATGTGAAAACAACTGGAAAGACAGAACCGGAATAAGGGTGCAGGTCCAGATCGTGGTCCAAGTCCTGAAGGCCTATGCAGAGCAGCTCTGTGGTATTCTGTAGCACCTCTTCAGCCTTAGCCTGACCCAGAAGGTTCCAGTGTTGTGGAAGACCTCCTGTCTTGTTCCGGTACCAAAGAAAACTCACCCATCAGTCCTCAATGACTATAGACCTGTTGCCCTGACATCTCACATCATGAAGGTCCTAGAGAGACTCCTGTTGGCCCACCTGAGTAAGCAAAAAATAAACTATCAGGACACCCATCAGTTTGCTTATCGCTTTGGAGATGGAGTTGGACATGCCATCATCCACCTGCTTCAACAAACCCACTGTCATCTGCCAGCAGCATAGTGAGGATCATGTTATTTGATTTCTCCAGTGCATTTAACACAATTCAACCTGATTTGCTTTGTCAGAAACTCCAGAAGACTCAAGTGGAGGCCACAGCAGTTGCCTGGATCACAGACTACCTGACAGACCACAGTTCGTGAGACTGAAGACTAACCAGGTAATTAGCACGGGAGCACCACAGGGGACTGTACTCTCACCATTCCTTTTCACTCTGTACACCTCAGACTTCCAGTAAAAGACAGACTTCTGTCATCTGCAGAAATACTCGGATGATTCTGCAGTCATGGGGTGGATCAGAGACGGAAAAGAAGCCGAGTACAGGGAGCTGGTGGACTGCTTTGAGCTATGGTGTGGAAAGAATCATCTCATCTTGAACATGAATGAAAGAAAGGAGATGATTGTAGATTGAGCAGAGCAGACTGTTGGGGAAGCCTAGGACCTTCGGTGTTTGCAACAAGATGCTAAATATCTTCTATAAGTCTGTTGTGGAGAGTGTGATTTCTTCTGCTATCATCTGTTGGGGAAGCAGATTTAGAGTCAGGGACTTGAAAAAGCTCAACAAGCTAATAAAGAAAGCAGGCTATGTTCTGGCGACTCCTCTAAAATCCCTGGATATCATTGTGCAAAGAACGATTCTTCAAAAAATGAAGAACATATGGAGATCCCTGAGCATCCTTTTCATGAGACTGTCATAGAACAACAGTGTCTTCAGTCAGAGTCCAAAGTCCAAAGACATGTCTGTTAGGTTAATTGGTAACTCTAAATTGCCCTTAGGTGTATGAATGAGTGTGTGCATGGTTGTTTGAGTGTTGCCCTGCGATGGACTGGCAACCTGTCCAGGGTGTACCCCGCCTCTCGCCCATAGACTGCTGGAGATAGGCACCAGCTCCCCTGTGACCCACTATGGAATAAGCGGTAGAAAATGACTGACTGACTGACTGAATTTAAGCAGTTCTGGAAGGCATCAGGTCCACGTGTTTCTCTTGAAACTGAACCAAAAAAGGTGTTAATCACAGTTAATTCACGCCTTAACAGATAAGATAGTTTTTTTCCCCTTAATAAATAAAAATTTCATTTAAAAACTGTGTTTAGTATTTACTCAGTTTCTTTCTTTGACACGTGACAAAAAGAAAAACAAAATAAATCTATAAGGGGAAAAGTACTTTTTTACACCACTATATGCTAAATTTTTATTTCTTTATTATTTGTCACTGTTTTCCTCTCTTAGTATGAGTTGATTCTGCAACGTCACATGATCAAAAGTGCAGGAATACCTAAGGTCATGTTTATGTATATCCCTGTTTTGCAAGGTTAAACAGTATGACTAAACCCAAAAGATCAGGAAAGAAAGTTCCTGAAAGTTAATAACCTAAAAAATCCGGTTTTGATATAACAATATGCCTGATAATGTATAAACCAGTGACTGGTTTAGAAAAATGGTAACGTCAGATTATTTGGAAATGTTCTTTAATTTAATTTTTATGTCTGTGACAGGTCAGTAGTTTAGTAGTAGTAGTAGCTAAATATGTCGCTAATTAGTACTTTTAAGACTACATATTTACCCTACATGCTCTAGAAGAATTAAGTCTGTTAAAGTATGACGGTGACAATATCAATCTAAGATCCTTGTTGAATTGTTTCAAATTCGCCAGATCAAACAGAAAAAAAGAAGGTATGGATGGCACAGCTCCCAGCTGCAGAGTGCTGGAACAGATCACAAACTAATACACCTGACGTCATCATACTCTTATTAGAAGCATTCAGCTCCATCCGTGCCTTTCACTCGACCTAGAACACCTTCGAAGCAAAAATCTTGATCTGAACAGCAGCCATTAATAAAAGACGTTATGTGTGGGGAGTATAGCAGTTGTAAGACAAAGAGTATTCACAAAATATACAGTTTTCATAAATGAAGCAATTCTGCTTTAGTTGCTTGCATTTTATTTCACTATGAAGAAGCTGAGCACCGCTGATGCCTCTATGGTCAGCACTTAGAAAGGAAGTTGTTGAAGCCCAGATTTCCTGCTTTCATTGTGGCTAAAAGATGGAAATGTTTGTAGTGGTTTCAGAAACTGACTCATAAAATGATTCACAGAGTACATATTCTTTTTGTGCGTGGGTGATGAGGAGGAAGCTCATGATTTGTCTTCTTTAAAAAAAACGGTGTAATAACAGGAGAGAGAACATATCTTTCATTCATAACGTTTTGAAGGATTACACAGCCCTAATGAGTTATGAAGCTGAAATTCTTTTGTACACAACAAATGATTAAGGCTGCCACATTGTAAACAATGTAAGGCTTTAATATTACAGTGGGATGAGTTCACACAATTACAATTCGCTAGTTTTGGCAGCTGTCATTGTCCAATTTTAAATCATGGTTGGACATCAAATAGAAAAAAATTTAAATGCAAAAATATATCCCATAGAAACAGCAAAATAGACTATGCCTTTGCATAGAAAAGCACACAATATAGGGCTTACATGAGAGTTTAGTGCATTTACTTCAGTGGTTTATTCTCACATTTGCCTGCCACTATTCACAATCGTTTGCATCTAAATCTATAAGCTGTAGACTTCTCAAAAGTCTTTTTGTGATTATTATGCATGTCAAAAAAGAACAAACACAAACGGGATGCCAAACAAAACCACATAACTCATCGAACACTACTTACCAGGTCAAAAGCTACGAGTTCAGCTACTATTTAGAATACCTTTTGTTTCTTTTAGCTGGAACCCAATCAACAGGTTTTTTTCAAGGTTTGTGCTTCGACTTTCTTTTTCTTTTCCTATGGTTGTCTTATGTTGCTTCCCTACATCTGTTAGGGTGTGGGTTAAAAAGGCCCTTTTTTTCATTAGATGGCATAAGCTTTTCAGACATTTTATGTTTTAAGTTGTTTTTTAAAATTTCTTTAAAGTTTGTCAAGATCAACAGTAGTATCTAGTTGTTGGCTTCAGCTCAGAAGCAAATCAGCTGGAAAGCCCTAGCTGGCACATGCACACATCTGTGTGTATCAGTTCACTAAACCAGTCAGAATCCAATAGATTTTCCAGTGCTCCTTTTACCACTAGAAAGACTTAACCTGCTTGTTTTAAACAACTATTTAATGTCTGATTACACCTAAACAGGGCGTTCGGCAAAGTAAGCACAAAGAACAAAAAAGGTGAGTGGTACTCTGACTGAGGTGGCTGACAGGGTCAAAGTGCATATGGTAGCTGGCATTTATTTTATGGCAGCGTTGCTGGAACAGATTTACTTAGATGACGTCAGTGGTTCTGAGCCAGTTTTTCCTTTTTCGAGGCACTCTCCACTGGCCTTGGTGGTCCCTGCTGAAACTGTTGAGCAGAAACGCGCACTCTATAATTCCCTTTCTAGACCACGTTTGCCTCAGGCACACACATCCTGGAGGCCTGCAGGAAAGCCGTTTTTCTGCTCTGACTAGGGAAAACTGGTGTTTTGATGTGATTCAGCCACTGACACCACATCCGATCACACAGATAATAACTCTATCATAGCACAAATAAACTCAAACCAGATTTTTCATTACAAAAAAGAGCATTTCAATTTTGTGATATAGAAATTTTAAATAATGAATTTAACACCTAATTTGCAGATGCATGTCCTGTTTAAACATGTTTTTGAATGACAATCAACATACAACACAAAACTGAACAACTGATAAAGCTTTTAACGTATTAATACCTCTTTTATTACTGTATGAAGATACATAAGTAAATAATGCTTCATCACGGCTTTTCTACATTCCTGATACAATATGTGGTGTCCAGCTAAGTGTGAATGTTCGGATAATTAGATTTTCTTACCACAAAAAAGTAATTATTTTCTTTTTACATCTAAAATAATAAAACATAACAGCACTGCGGAAGACAAAACAAAAATTGTTTTTTTTAATCATATTCTGACACCCTTCCCATCTCACCTAGCGCTAGCTAAGTATGCTTCACCCTATGATGTCACTGCTCATGTATGGTAGAGGTGATTGTTTCTGACATTGGGACCTTAAATCAGAATATGTCCAACCTATGCAAGGTTGGACATTTCCTGGTCCAATCTTCTTGTTCATTTCTTTCTTGTTTCATGAAGAAAATATATGGGACATCTTTGTGATTTACAGAAGAAACAACCCCTCCTACCTTCACAGTATATGCCAGTTGCACAATTAGGTACCTGTTTGGAAACATGAAAGAAACTGGCCAATTTTTTTTATTCTGTCAGTGATTTGCATAACATTACATAATTTACATACATAGCAATGACAGGATAATAACATTACCTAAACTCATATTACAATAAGCGGGTGGTCTGTCTACACTGCTGAAGATACACTCGACTCAACCTGCCAAATGCTTAGTGGCTGACACTGCAAGGAAATTGGACCTATTTTCTAAATTATTCAGCTAATAATTATCAGACAACTTAGGAGACCTAATGGACACATATAGCATTGAATTTCATCCCAAGATGGTCAGGCAATCATTTAGTATTGAAAAACAAAGGACAAAAAAGAGATGGTCATGTCACAGCAAATCGTGAATTAGTCTGTTCTTATGCAATAGGCCACTGTCAATTTTACACAGTGCATTTTAATATACACACAATATTTGGCATATCATAAACGATGCACATACTTTATATACGTGACAGGACAAAATGCACTTTATTTCTTCATATTCAGACACACGTTATAAGTATTTGATACACCATAATATGTGTGATAAGAGAAACTGTGACAACAGCTTTACAACATGAGCTATAAAAGTATGAAAACAAGAACTAAGTCTAATGTTACAAACAACCAAGACAAATTCATAATAGGCAGTGATTCTAAAATACTCCAAAAATAAGACAATTCTAAAGTTACCACAAGGTAGTGGTAATGTACCAGGTTATTTACTAATACCATGATGCTGTTCAAGACAGGGATGCTTTTTTTCAGCACATCACCTGCAAAACATAAAAAATAAAAACTTGAAGTGATCCTGCTCCTACCTCTTCCACTGTAGTTTTATTTGGAAAGGACAACATAGCAGTGACTATGCTCACCGATAAGTAACATCCTCACTGCCAGACCACAACACTATCCATTCACATTGATCTATCAGGCTGGTAAAAAGTGAAGAAATTAGCGAAGCAACATGGGCACATAGCTGCAGCCTCTATTCCATCAGAGAAGGGCTTTTAAAGGCCGGACTTCTATTCACAATGAAGCTTCATGCTAACCGTACGGACACGGATTTTTAAAAGATAGATATTAAATAATCTTTAGCTTTGTGAGTATTGTAAGCTGTAACATATGTTTAGACATTTAAGTAGTGTGTCATTTTTAAATAATGAAAGTAAAATTGTTGAAATATTTATCTATAGCTCTATATATATATTTCTTGCTTTGCCTTTCATTTGTAAACAACTAAAGAAACTATGAAATGTTATATGCATTGTAGAACCAAAAAAGGATGTTACTGTCACTGTAGTTTCCAAATCATTCAAAGTTCATGCCACTGTCTCACTAGTACAGCTAGCTGCAGTTGTATATACAGTTTATTACTACTAGTTACAATTAATCATTGTCTTCAGTCATAATTGTGTGGCTAGAGTTTATCGAATGAGATATGCAGCTTGTGTATGATTTATAATACCTAGCAAAAAAACAGCATTACCAGAAATTACATCTTTAAAACATGTGTTACAAAATTGATATTTGATATAACTTCAGACCAAAATACTGTTCTTAGCAAGAGAAAAAAAAAGAGATCTCACTTGGCTCCAAGAAATAACAGTCCACTCAGTGCTTCACAAAAGCACATAATTCTGTCCACACTTCAACACAGATAGACCACATTCTCTGCAGCTTTAACCTCTGACCTGGACAAGGTATTATAAGGAGAGACAACCTGAACAATGAGGCAATAATCCATGAGCTCGAACCCTTCTCATTCAGAAATTTATTTGAATCTGCTTCTGTACATTTTAAGTACACATTTATTCGTGCATATTTACCTAATACTGTAGAGTTATTTTAATGTACTAAAGAAATGCTGGCTAATTCTAGTCATAACGGTGAGTGTAGGTGTTGCAAGTTCCCCAACACTCTGCTGGTCACGCTTTAAGCACACTAAATGCAAACTAAAGAACAAGTTTCAGAGTTAAAGTCCAAAGCAGGCACAACAAGCTATTCTTGTACCAATTATTCAGGCTTCTGTCCAACAGGTCCATTGGTTATATAATATAAAAAGCAGAGCATTGTTTTCTTCTTAATAAGCTGATTTAATGTGACATGTCTAGGATTACACCTGACAGCAGTCAAACTGAATACCAAGAACTGATGGCAAGCAATTAGTGTCACTTTGATAAAAATCTGTATGTGTTTTGCATATATGTTCTGCAAAGCTACATTCAATGTAGTTTATTACAAGAGAAAGTATATTAACTATGTTGAGAGCATGAATTATTTTAGTAAATGAGCAGCTTCCGCATTAGATTAAAAAAAATAAAAAGGTACAAAGATCTGACAGCTACAGTGAAACACTTGCACTGAGAGTGTATTATTTATTCTTTTGCAACTGTTCTTATTTTCATGTAAATAACATGTCTGTAACCTTAATGAGGTATTAAAAAACACAGCTGGAGAGCTGACAAGAGATCAAATAGAATTACGTGATTTGTTGAATCGTTCTCAGCTAAACTGATAATCTATAAAAACAACTTGATTAAATCACATCAGGTTATCAGAGCTGTGTCAGCTGCGGTCTGATGACCTGTTTGTTAAAGCAAACCAGATTTGAACATTTAAAAACAGAAAACATAGGCACCGACCTTGCCTATGCAATATATTCAGTGTGATTTATGTATTTGTGAAAAAATATAACATTTAAAGATCCATCTGATGCAGCAGGCATTGTACTTCTTTTTTATTTTCTATTCCAAATAGTGACAATGAAATTCTTGCCTTTATATAAGTCAATAGATACTGTATAATACACACAATGTACAACAGTGTCTGTAGATTTATAGTATGTAAATTCATCATCCTCTAGGATCATACAAAGGAAATTAATAAATAAGCTAGAACAAATAAAGTGTGAAATCCAAAATATTTAGAAATATAAAATCTGCATGCTTATGTCCTAAATCTTATCTTGTTTTGTATATTGCAACATGTTTTTATACCTCTGCATGATTTGTCAACCAACGTGCTACTGCTAAACTGCTGCAAAAAATGCAATGAGTCTTTTTTGAAGAATTTTGTATTTCCTCTGGTTTGCTTAGAATTAGTGTCATTACAATACAGTTTTGGGATATGCTAAAGCTATATATACAGGCTTGCAAAAGTATTCTCAACCACTGAAATCTTCTATGTCTGTGCAACAGACTAACATGAGGTAGCACATAACTGTTTCCCTTCCAGTAGGACAGCCACCCTAAATATATAACCAGATTTACAAAGGATCAGTTTAGATCAAAGCATATTCACGTGTAAGATTGTCCCAGTTAAAGTCCGGACCTAAATACAATTGATAATCTGTGGCAGGATTTGAAAACCGATGTTCTTGGATGCTCTCCATCCAATCTGACCAACGCTGAGCTAAGGTAAGGAAGGATTCAGGAGGGCTCTTTAGTTGTAAAAATTTTGTAAAACATGTACCTTTTTTGCTCTACTTCACAATTCTGCACTACTATGTGTTGGTCTATCGCATAAAATACATTCAAGTGTCTGGTTGTGACCGGATAGAATTTGAAAAAGTTCAAGGAGTATGAAGAGGTTCACAAAACACTGTATGCATGTATTTGTGTTATAAATTGTTAATAGGTTTATTTTACTTGTCCATAAAGGTTTTTTTAAATACTGTGCATTAAAGCAAAGTCAGAAAAACAATGAACAACAAAACAAAAAAAAAACAATAATTGCAGCATTGTTAAAATACAAAGAAAGTTGCTAATAAAAGCTGAGCCCCTTAATGGTCTTTAGTTTTAAAGTAGAAAAGTTTTGGTCACAGAGTCCTGCTAAATGTGTGTGTGGATGAAATCAGTGTACAGAGTTGGTCTGCATCTGGACTTGGAGGGGGGGGGGGGGGGGGGGGGGGCACTCCAGTTTTAGCTGAGCATGCATTTCCCAAAGCAGAGAAAGGAAAAGGACAAGAATGAAGGAAACCCCACATTAAAGCGCCATAAACTCCATATAGGCAGCTCTCAGTTCAAATAAGTCCGCACATAGCTTTTCATAGCTTCAATAAAAGGAATGGTCGGTAGTATAAAGTCGGGAGTTGCTTACAAATGTATTGACATTTTCTCTCATTAACAATAAACACACAGAATCCCCGAGAGATCCCATTTAATACTGTTCCAGAGTATTGAAAGGGGGTCAAAGAATGTGCAAAAGTGTTAAACTCAATTATCTTGATCAAACAAACAGGGCAGCTATGATATGAGACAATAAAAAGAGTTTTCCCTACTGTTCAGTCGGTTTCGTTACAGTAACAACATGGAGAACACACCGGCGGCCGAGAGAGAAATCACAAGCAAGCATTCAGGAAAAAAACAAACAAAACAAAAACAATACTTACACAGGCTAAACTTCGACGGCGATTTTCAAACAGCGCCGTCAGCCGAGCCGAAGCAACAAGTCTCCCCGCCGTGTTTCTTTCTTTCTCCGAAGTGGTCCGTAAATGCTCCAACAACTCCCGGCCGAGCCAACTATGGAGAGGAAAACAGCAACGTTTTCAACCGTCATCTTGTCCCAAAAAAATTGCAAATCGTCTTGTGTATTTATTTGTATTCGCCCTCAAAACCAAAAGCGAGTTTTCCGCGCTGCCTGACACGGGTCAAACGCCACCTGAGGCTTTTATAAGGGGCGTAGGATCAGGGCTTCTTTTCAAAAAATGTGAAAAATGTCAAAGATTTTCGCAGCCGTGTCAAATCCGTGGGCTACAGCAGTGTTTAAAGTGAGCACGCTGTTGCAACAGAGGCCATCTATCCCCACCGAGGAAACAAACGACCAAACCTCACTTCAACACATGGGATATTTAGTAAATACCTGCATAACATAACATTTTAATACACTGTGCAGTCATTCTAAGACATCTAAACTAACCCTCAGGAGCATAAGTCTACAACCAGTTTGCATACCTGCAACTACAAATGAAACTTACCTCGTTATTGATATCTCATATACAAATGTCCCTTTCTTTTGCTAATGTGATGTTAGTGGGTATTTTGAATACTATGTCAAGTTATTCTGGTGTTTCTGGGCCAGCCAGGAAAGGTGTAGGTGAATCGCTTCGCGCACTGACAGAGATGCGAAGAATGCTCGGAATGAGAGCAGGAATGAAATGAACGCAGGGAGCGAGTTTGCGCCGGGGCGGAGCGAGACGTGGCGTCATCCCGGGCCCAGCGGCCAGCAGCGAGCCCGGGCAGCAGGCAGCAGCAGCGGCGGAGCGGCAGCAGCGCAGCGGGGACTGGGAGGAGGAGGGCACTAAACATCCCAGAAGCCGACGCCTTCAGGGAACAACAAGAAACTCCGAATTTGTAGCTTCACGGAATTAAGACAGCTACACGTAACAGAGGTGAAGCGGAAAAAACAAACTAAGGAAAACAATGTAAACACTGCCATCCCCCCTCCTTCCCCAATTTACAGAGTTACTCATGCCCTACACTAATTGGACAATTTGATGCTGCCCACCGATTTTTGGATATAGACCTACTTTAATTTGGCCATCACATTAAGTGATACCCGGGACTACATTTCCAGTCTAAACCGCTGGGTTGAAATTTAAATGTTTAACATTTTTATGAGAGTAAATATTTAACCACTGTAGAGACAGGTGTATTTATTCGACCCCTCTGTCCAACTTTGTTGCAGTATTCCATTGAAATAAAATATGTTATTGCAACGCAAAATAGTAAGCACAAACACCGCAGACACACACACCAAATATTCCACCCTACTTTTCATAAATTAGATTTTTCCAAATAAAAATGAGCAAACACTATAGTTCTGATTAGGCCTGAACCTGAATAAAAAACGTAAACTTTGAAAGTAAAAAAAAAATAATTATAAACTATTAATAATTAACGTGATTTTTGCTTTTTCTGAAAAATAAGAAAAATTATCCAAATCTGCCTCAGCCTATGTGAAAATATAAGAGTCTCCTTGTTAAAATATGAATGAACTGTAACTGAATCAAATATTTTTGGTTCAACTTCACTAGTATTATCCAGCATGATTAATGCCCAACCAGCAGAATAAATAAATAAACCAGTTAGAACTTGTCTGACAACTTGAAGTAGGCTTAGCAATTTCAAAATGCAACATATCATGCACTGATTTAAAGGAATTCAAAAAGAAATGAGAATCAATGTCACTGATATCTATCAATCTGGAATGTGTTGCAAAGCTATTTCCAAGGTTTCAGGACACCAGCATACCTTAAAGCAAACAGAAGGAAGGTTTTTGAGTGACTTAGTCAATGTCTGGACTAATGTTTGATTGACATGCTGTGGCATGACCTTAAACAGGCCATTCAGAGTGGAACATCCCCCATTGTGGCTGAATTAAAAACAGTCTGCAAAGACGGTGGGCCAATATTCTTCCACAGTGTGGTAAAAGACCCACCAGATATTGCAAAAGCTTAACTTGGATGGGACAACAAGTTATTAGGTACAAGGGGCAATGACTTTTGTACAAAGGGCCAGATTGGTTTGGTCAACATTTTTCCTTTAATAAATGAAACCACCATCTAAACCTTTTTTTTAATAATAAAATGGATTATCTTTGATATTAAAAATGGGATGATCTGTAACATTTGAGTGTCACAAAAAAGCAAAAAGAGAAACAATCCATATTACTGCTTTAAAACAATGAATTATTTACAAGGATAAGCTCTAGGTACTTCCTTTTTACAAAAACCTGATAACTTCGGCCTGGAGAAATTGTTTTTAAAGTTAAATACATTGAATGAACTACAGCTGACTCCAGAAAAAAAAACACAAAAACATTTTATTTTCTTCTAATAAGCCATACAAAGTTTGGAAATAATATTTTTAAAGTATTTTATATGACTTTATCTCAGTTTAGCTCACAAAGGTTAGTGAGGTTACAATAAAATGTGCAGTCTTAAACTCCCTTTTATAAACAATTAGTATGATGATCTATGTTTTGCATTATTTTCCTTTATAGATCAGCCATCTGGCATAAAATGTGCAGTCGTGAAGAAGAAAACGCAAATAGGATGATTGATTACTAATTTTATTTATGGGTCAAATAACGCAGCCACATTCTTAAAATGAAAAAGCATTTCTGGAAATACTTTTTCATTTTCAAATTTTACATTTCAAATTGAATTTTGGTATCTATTTGCTGGGGTACATTTTGAAAAATAAATCTCAAATGTCTTTTTCATTTTCATTTTAATTAAGTGAAAGAATGAGCAGTCTTGAAGAAGAAAATGCAAATGTAAATAGGATGATTGATAACTAATTTCATTTATGAGTCAAACAATGCAGCCACATTCTTAAAATGAAAAAGCATTTCTGAAAATGCTTTTTCATTTGAAATATGGTAACGATTTGCTTCCATATCTGAGGGCATCCATCAACACCTTTTCATCTGTCTCTGCACGTTCAACTTAGACTGGGAGAGATACAGGAAGGAGTAAAGTTAAAAAAACAGTCCTTTTCCATACAGCCTGAAATATGTTTTTGTTTGTTTAATTTCATCACATAGCAAAGCAGTTTCAACTTCTGAAGCAGCTCTTATCATGTCACCCAAAGCAGCTATGCAGAAAAATATTGAACACTATATTTGGTGAGATGCTGAAGATAAATGCAACAATAAAACTAACATTGGTAATCCATGAACTACTGGTGTTTAGAAGCAGTGCTGTATTCTTTGACCTCAGCATTCTTGGGTTGTTGTATTGGTTTATTCTGAAGCACTTTGTAATTTTATACCTTGAAATTAGTTTTTGTTTTTTTTACTTACTATATTCACATATGTCTGGTGTCAGAAAAGGAGACAAATGAGATGACATACGTTTCAGTGTCATCACACCCTGCAGGGCCAGAATTCACTTGGTTGCTTTACCAAATGACATCAGCTAAACCGTGGAAAGAGGTCAAATCTCCCTGTTCATAGTGAAGGTACTACATCTTATCATTTCTGCAAGTACTAAAGTAGCATAGTAACTTTTTGTTTAATCAAAAACAGGTGGCAAGCTGTGCACCGATATGCCCATGTTGTGTAAGTCCCATGTTGGATTGGTAACAAATGATATAAGAGACTGATGCGCAAAAGTGGTTGAGAAGTGAAAGATAAAGACACTTCATTTAGGATGTCTGCTGATGTCCAAATGTGTTTGGAAAGTTGTTAGGGCTGATAAAATGGGGTAACCTAGGCTTGTCTTCGTTGTTAAGACTAATTCTGGACAAGAAATTTGGGCTAAAAATGTAAAACGTCTTATGTTCTTTTCTGGGCTAAATATGTGTGATGACTGGCTGACCTTAAATTGCCTTAAAAAAGATGCCCATACTGACATATGGTGTTTGGAGGGACTCACACTATAGAGACCTCAGTAATCATTTTACATGTTACAAAAACCCCAAACAAGTGAAGTTTGTTTGGAGCAGGTGTCATGAGAAATCTTTTCGTCTCTCTCAAAGGGAAAATGAGAGCCCCACTTATGTTTGCAAAGTATCACCTGAATGGATAGCAAGACTTGTAGGAGCATGTCATTTTGACAGTTAAAAACCACAGCAGAGATGATTAGTCATAAAGTACAATTTTAAATGTTGGAATTGTAAACAAATTCCCTGCGATTTTTCAGCTGGTGTCCCACAGGGCTCTATACTAGGTCCAGTTCTAGTCAATATGAATATCAATCACTTCCTTTGTATATGTGGTCAATGTGATATTTTAATGTCTGCTATTTCTACTGACTTTAAAACCAGAGAAAAATTTAAAGGCATGCTAACATTGTCAGGATCTGGGTTGTGTTTGTGTTTGTGCTTGCCACATGTGTTTTGTTTCAGACTGTGCTGGAGCTCTCAGGTGTGCTGGGTGACAGGTGCGACTTGTTCCACTGATTACTAGGAGTACTCAACCAGGAAGCTGCCAGCACTTCAGTGCGAGAGTGTTTTGCCACCAGTGGTACAAACTTGAGCCACACTCTAAGTCTATGCTTCGTTCTTCGACCTTCGATTAACTTTGTTTTTGCTCTTCTGCAGATTTTGAAAGCCTATGTTTTGGATCTATGTCACTGAGTTTCTGACTTTGTTTCTGGAAGTTATTCTGGATGATCAAGCCTATCTTTGTTCTGAAGATTCCTATCCTGTCATCTGCCTTTGTTTTGGATTCATATCAAGCTGGCAGCTTCCTGTCCTCTCCATCTCCTGAGCCAAGCCACAAGCGTACCCTGTCCACCCTCCAACGTAAACCACCACACATCGAACTTGTTTCTTTGTTCCGAGCTCACACAGAACAGCACCAAGTGAACTCTCTACGGATATCCCTGCTTAAGACCTGGATCCTGAGTCTTATTCCCACTGGCAACCTGACCACCATAACCGAGTAAGCCGATCTCAGATTCATGATAATTATTTGTTCTTAGTTTCTTCTTACCTTCCGTTACCCGTACTCCTCCATTCTCTTCACTTCTCTCCCTACAGTGAGATTTTTGTCCGTTTCGTTCCTGATTACATCACCAATAAGACCAATAAGTCTTTATTTTACTTCCTACTTCTGAGTGTTCTCAGTATGTGGGTCAGAGCTAGTTCGAACATAATGACAGAACACTCTCGCCAACAAGACCCAGCAGAGGCACTCAGGAGGACTCTCTCTGAACATGCTAACCAGATTCAAGTCCATGATTCTTCTCTCCGTTCTCTTACAGAACAGCAACATCTAACCAATCAACAGCTAGAACAGATCACCACCATGTTACAACAAACGCTAGGTACTTCATCCACCACTCCATCAGATGGCGCAACCGCATTTCCAGAATCCTTACCGTCACCCCATTTTCTTGACATCACATCCCCTAACCTGGAAAAGTTCTCTGGTGAGGTAGGGAATTGCAGGGGGTTTTTGCTTCAGTGTTCTTTAGTGCTTAATCGCTCGCCCCACTCTTTCCCCCATGATATTGTAAAGATTTCATATATTATTGGATTACTGACCGGCAAAGCTTTGCAGTGGGCTGAAGCCCAGTTCCCTGATTGCAGAGAGTTTGGTTGTACTTTTGATGACTTTGTTAAGAAATTAGAAAAACTTTTTCGTCTGTACTAGACAAATCCAGTGCTGGCAGACAGTTGAGGGCCTTAAAGCAACGTCACAGACCCATTACAGAGTTTTCAATTGAATTCCGTACATTGGCAGCTACATCTGGCTGGAATAATGAAGCTCTAAAAACTACCTTTTTGCATGCCTTAGACGATCCACTGAAGGATGAATTAACTATGGTCGAGGAGCCTCCTACCTTAGATGAGGTTATTTCATTAGCAACCAGGATAGACAACAGAATAAGAGAAAGAAGGAGAGCCCGAGCAGAAAGGACCTATTACCATCCCCAGTTAAGGAGTAATCCTCCACCCGTTGTAAAGGCCTCACCCCAGCAATCAGTTACAGAACCCGAGCCCATGCTGTTTGGCGGTATTCGTTTATCTTTTGAGGAGAGACAGAAGCGCAGAGTATCAAAGCAGTGTTTTTACTGTGGGTCCGCAGATCATTTCATAGCAACCTGTCCTGCCTGTCCCGGGCCGTTAAAAGACAGGGTCCACCGGCTTTGAAGGGGGGGTTGGTGGACAAAGCCCAAAATTGTAAAGCCCCCAGATTCAGCTTGCCTCTTTTAGTTGTTCAGCATACATTGACAGTTTCTGCATTCATAGACTCCAGCTGCAAACAGAATCTTATAGATTTAGATTTGGTAAACCAGGCAGGTATATAAGTGGAAAGTCTTGAATCACCACGTTCAGTTCTAGCTCTAGACGGAAAGAGACTACAACAGATAACTCAACGAACTAAACCAGTGGAACTATTGTTATCCGGCAATCATAGAGAAAAGACATCCTTTTTTGTATTTCAAGGTTCTCTAGTTTTAGGTTTTCCCTGGTTGCAGCAACATAACCCACATTTGGACTGGTCTAAGTGTCACATAGTCTTGGTCTGCTGATTGTCATTCATCCTGTCTTAGATCAGCCTTTTCCCCTAATCCGCCTCCACAAGCTGGCAGTGAGAACGAGAGGATCGACATAACTCGGGTACCACTAGAATACCATGATCTTAGCAAGAATAAGGCTCTATCTTTACCTCCTCACAGGTCCTCTGATTGCGCAATCAATCTTCTTCCCGGTGCACCTCTGCCCTCTAGCAGGCTCTACAACATTTCACGTCCTGAGCAGCAGTCAATGGAGGACTATATAAATGATTCCTTATCAGCAGGTATTATTCGGCCTTCCTCATCACTACTAGGGGCGGGTTTCTTTTTTGTAGGGAAGAAGGATGGTTCTTTGCGTCCCTGTGATAGACTATAGGGGCCTAAACCAGATCACTATTAAGAATAAGTACCCACTTCCCCTCATCACCTCTGCCTTAGAACCCGTTTATGGGGCCACAGTCTTTTCTAAGTTAGATCTTCGTAACGCTTACCAATTGGTCAGGATCCGCCAGGGGGATGAGTGAAAGACTGCATTTAAGATGCCATTGGGTCACTTCGAGTATTTAGTCATGCCTTTTGGACTATGTAATGCTACTGCGGTTTTTAAAGCCTTGGTCAACGACGTTCTCGAGGATTTTTTTAACATTTTTGTTTTCGTATACTTAGATGACATTCTGATTTACTCTAAGAATATGCAGGAGCATCACAAACACGTTTGCCAAGTTCTTCAACGCCGTCTGGAGAACCGCCTGTTCGTAAAAGCTGAGAAGTGTGAGTTTCACCAGTTGTCAGTCACCTTCCTGGGCTACATCCTTGAGGGTGGCAGGTACGTTCCAATCCAGAAAAAATAAGAGCTGTACAAGAAGGGCCTGTGCCAGACTCATGCAAGTCTTTGCAGCGTTTTTTTGGGATTTGCCAATTTTTACAGACGTTTCATCAAGGACTATAGCCTCATTGCTGCACCTCTAACTGCTCTGACTTCTTCTAAGATCTCTTTTTCCTGGACATCCAAAGCCAAAGCAGCTTTTTGTACTCTCAAGGAGAAGTTCTCACGTGCCCCCATCTTGGTCCATCTGGACTCCTCAAGACAGTTTATCCTGGAAGTCGACGCCTCAGATATCGGGGTCGGAGCGGTGCTGTCACAAAACTCTGAAGATGGGAGACTTCATCCTTGTGCTTTCTTTTCTCGCAGGTTCAGCAGTACTGAAAGAAATTATGACGTGGGTGACAGAGAACTGCTGGGAATAAAATTGGCCCTTGAAGAATGGCGCCACTGGCTTGAGGGGGCCAAACATCCCATCCAAGTCTAGACTGATCGCAAGAACTTGGCTTACCTACAGTCGGTCAAAAGGCTAAACCCACGTCAATCTCGTTGGTCCATATTTTTCTCTCGTTTCGACTTGTGCATTTCTTTCAGGCCCAGACCAAAGAATATTAAGCCTGATGCCCCCTCCAGACAAATTGGCACACACGATTCAATGAGAGAACCCGCAACCATCATACCGCCCAGTTGGACGGTCGGGACACTCAGATGGGAGATTGAGAACACGGTGTTAAGGGCTCAACAACAGGAACCTGATCCTAGCAATGGGCCACCTAACCGTGTTTATGTCCCATCAACAGTACGAGCTCGATTAATTAATTGGCTACACACAGCTAGATTTTTGGCTCATCCAGGTGTTAGTAGAACCATTGCATTGATCCAAAGGAGGTTTTGGTGGCCTACATTACATAAAGATGTGAAGGAATTTGTTCAGTCTTGTGCTACTTGTGCTAGGAATAAGTCTTGCAACCAGCCTCCTGCGGGTCTTCAACCTCTGAGCATCCCAAGTCGTCCCTGGTCTCACATATAGTACAGACCAAAAGTTTGGACACACCTTCTCATTCAAAGAGTTTTCTTTATTTTCATGACTATGAATATTGTAGCTTCACACTGAAGGCATCAAAACTATGAGTTAACACATGTGGAATTATATACTGAACAAAAAGGTGTGAAACAACTGAGAATATTCTTATATTCTAGGTTCTTCAAAGTAGCCACCTCTTGATTTGATTACTGCTCCTCACACTCTTGGCATTCTGTTGATGAGCTTCAAGAGGTAGTCACCTGAAATGGTTTTCACTTCACGGATGTGCCCTGTCAGGTTTAATAAGTGGGATTTCAAGCCTTATAAATGGGGTTGGGACCATCAGTTGTGTTGTGCAGGAGATGGATACAGTACACAGCTGATAGTCCTACTGAATATGGTGCTGATGTGGTGACATCATACATCAGTTTCTGTGAGGACACATGTGTGCAGACCAAGACCTTCTGCACCTTTGGGAATAACAAGCCATGGTTTACTCCACACCTCAGGAATCTGCGCAGGGAAAAGGAAGAAGCTCACAGCAGTGGAGATTGGAAGCAGTACAGGCAGGCCAGGAACAGACTAACAAAGGAGATCAAAGCAGCCAGGAGAAGCTAAAGAACAGCCTTTCTACTGGTGACACTTCAGCTGTATGGACCGGTCTGAGAAAGCTGACTGCCTATAGGAGCCCCCCCACCCATCCTGAACAGAGTCGTCTCCTGGCCAACCGTCTGAATGGCTTCTACTGCAGACATGACATAAGCCATTCACACCTCAAATCATCCCCTCCACATCCCATTCAGGAACAAATTTGACCCGTAAAACAACCAACCCCCTACCTTCAGATCCTCTGACTGCACTAAAGATATCCGAGGAAGATGTAAACAGGCTCTTTCAGCGCATGAAAACAAAGAAAGCTGGAGGACCTGATAACGTCTCCCCATCATGCCTGAAAGCCTGTGCAAATCAACTCGCTCCGATCTTCACAAGGATCTTCAACAAATCACTGGAGAAATGTGAGGTCCCCTCCTGCCTCAAACGATCCACCATCATCCCGGTTCCCAAGAAACCCACCATCGTAGGATTAAATGACTACAGGCCTGTAGCCCTGACGTCTGTGGTCATGAAATCCTTTGAGCGGCTGGTGTTGAACCACCTGAAAGACATCACAGGCCCCCTGCTGGACACCCTGCAATTTGCTTACCGAGCAAACAGGTCGGCAGATGATGCTGTTAACTTAGGTCTACACTTCATCCTGCAACACCTCGACCACCCAGGGACGTACGCCAGGATCCTGTTTGTAGACTTCAGCTCGGCCTTCAACACCATCATACCAGACATCCTCCACCAGAAACTCACCCAGCTCAACGTCCCAGCCTCCACCTGTCAGTGGATCAACAGCTTCCTGACGGACCGACAGCAGCAGGTGAGACTGGGGAGCATCTTCTCCCGATCCAGATCAATAAGTACTGGTGCCCCCCAGGGGTATGTTCTATGCCCACTCCTCTTCTCTCTGTACACAAATGACTGCACCTCAGCGGACTCGTCCGTGAAACTCCTTAAGTTTGCAGATGACACCACTGTCATTGGACTGATCCAGGACGGTGATGAGTCTGCATACAGACAGCAGGTGGATCGGCTGGTACACTGGTGCGGTCAGAACTACCTTGGACTGAACCCACTCAAGACTGTGGAAATGGTGGTGGACTTTCGGAGAACACCACCCCCATACACCCCCCTCACCATCCTCAACAACACTATTGGCCGTGGACCACTTCAGGTTCTTAGGAACCCCCATCTCTGAGGAACTGAGATGGTCTTCACACATAGACACTGTTCGAAAGAAGGCCCAGCAGAGACTGTACTTCCTGAGGCAACTCAAGAAGTTCAACCTTCCACGGGAGCTGCTGGTCATCTTCTACACTGCCATCATTCAATCTGTCCTGTCTTCATCCATCTCAGTGTGGTTTGGCTCATCCACAAAACAGGACAGGTGCAGACTGCAACAAATAATCAGGATTGCAGAGAGAATAATCAGAGCTGAACTTCCCTCCATCCAGGACTTATACAGGTCTAGGGTCAGGACAAGAGCTGCTAAAATCTCTGCAGACCCCACACACCCTGCACATAAACTGTTCAGAGCTTTACCTTCAGGCCGCCAATACAGAGCACTGTTCACTAAATCCAGCCACCACAGAGACAGTTTCTTCCCCCAGGCTGTTTCTCTGTTGAACATTCAATAGAGTACAAAACAACAGCATACAGATGTTGCAAATGCACCTTTTTATTATATATGTGTATATTGTACATTGTAAATATGTATATTCTGTAATGCAAAAACAAAACAAAAGAGCAAAGTGTACCGGAGTCAAATTCCTTGTTTGTATGTATGAACTTGGCAATAAAGCTGATTCTGATTCTGAATAGACTGTTAGAATTTGTATTATGGCAAGAAAAAAGCAGTTAAGTAAAGAAAAACGAGTGGCCATCATTACTTTAAGAAATGAAGGTCAGTCCGTCCAAACAATTGGGAGACTTTGAAAGTGTCCCCAAGTGCAGTCGCAAAAACTATCAAGCGTTACAAAGAAACTGGCTTACATGAGGACCGCCCCAGGAAAGGAAGACCAAGAGTCACCTCTGCTGCAGACGATAAGTTCATCCGATTCACCAGCTTCAGAAATCGCAGGTTAACAGCAGCTCAGATTAGAGAACAGATCAATGCCACACAGAGTTCTAGCATCAGACACATCTCTAGAAAAACTGTTAAGAGAAGACTGTGTGAATTAGGCCTTCATGGTAAAATAGCTGCTAGGAAACCACACAAGGATTGGACATTGGACATTGGACCAGTGGAAATCTGTGCTTTGGTCTGATGAGTCCAAGTTTGAGATCTTTGGTTCCAACCACCGTGTCTTTGTGCGGCGCAGAAGAGGTGAACGGATGGACTCTACATCCCTGGTTCCCACCGTGAAGCATGGAGGAGGAGGTGTGATGGTGTGGGGGTGCTTTGCTGGTGACACTGTTGGGGATTTATTCAAAATTGAAGACATACTGAAGCAGCATGGCTACCACAGCATCTTGCAGCGGCATGCTATTCCATCCGGTTTGCGTTTAGTTGGACCATCATTTATTTTTCAACAGGATAATTACCCCAAACACACCTCCAGGCTGTGTAAGGGCTATTTGACCAAGGAGAGTGATGGGGTGCTGTGCCAGATGTCCTGGCTTCCACAGTCACCGGACCTGAACCCAATCGAGATGGTTTGGGGTGAGCTGGACCGCAGAGTGAAGGCAAAAGGGCCAACAAGGGCTAAGCATCTCTGGGAACTCCTTCAAGACTGTTGGAAAACCATTTCAGGTGACTACCTCTTGAAGCTCATCAACAGAATGCCAAAAGTGTGAGGAGCAGTAATCAAAGCAAGAGGTGGCTACTTTGAAGAACCTAGAATATAAGACATTTTCAGTTGTTTCACACTTTTTTGGTCAGTATATAATTCCACGTGTTAATTCATAGTTTTGATGCCTTCAATGTGAAGCTACAATATTCATAATCATGAAAATAAAGAAAACTCTTTGAATGAGAAGGTCTGTCCAAACTTTTGGTCTGTACTGTAGCTTTGGATTTTGTCACAGGTCCTCCCCTCTCCTCAGGTATGACAACTATCCTCACTATTGTGGACCATTTTTCTAAAGCTTGCCATCTCATCCCTCTCAGAAAACTTCCTTCAGCCCTTCAAACTGCCAAACACCTCACTAAACACGTTTTTCGTCTCCATGGAATCCCAGAGGATATCTTGTCTGACCGAGGGCCACAGTTTATTTCGCAGGTTTGGAAACAGTTTTGTTTAGCTCTCGGGGCCAGAGTTTCTTTGACTTCAGGTTACCACCCACAGTCTAATGGTCAGACCGAAAGGCTAAATCAGCAGCTAGAATCAACCCTACGTTGTCTCACGTCCACTAACCCTTCTGACTGGTGTGCATATCTACCCTGGGTGGAATATACTTAAAATTCACACATCTCCTCTGCCACTGGACGTTCACCTTTTGAGGCCTCACTGGGCTATCTGCCACCCCTGTTTGCTGCTGATGAGAAAGAAATCACTTTGTCTTCTATCCACCAACATGTCGACCGTCCAGAGCCTCAATCGAACTGCAGATTAAAACAAGCGTTTTGCTGATCGCAAACGCAGACCTGCACCGGAGTATCAGCCTGGACAAAAGGTTTGGATGTCGGCACGTGATGTGCCCTTTAAGTCTATGTCTAAGAAGCTTTCACCTTGTTTCAATGGTCCCTATGAGATAGAGACGGTAATCAATCAGTCTGCTGTTTGTCTTCGCCTACCTGCAAATCTTCGTATCCATCCTACCTTCCATGTCTCCCAGATCAAACCAGTAGTCTCCAGTGATTTGTGGCGCAACAAATACAACCTTTTCCTAATGATTTTCTCTCACACTGGTTACTCTTGAAAAGTTGTTCTAACACAAATCCTGCAATGTTAAACACTTTGTAATGATTATGCAAACATACACTCAAAATGCTGGATAAGAAAAAAATATATTGTCTATCATTGTCATATTTTAAATAAATTGACTGAACTTATCATATAATGTATAGGAATGTTTTCCAAATCTATAGGATTCTACAATGAGTATTTTATTTCATCTGTACAAGAGCTATCTTTTAAATTTACAGTTCCTCAATTGCTCCCAGTACCACCAAAATGCATCTCAGCAGTTCTCCTTCTTTAAGATCTCACCGAGACGGTTTATCTAACATATTAAAATCTTTAAATATCTCACATGTCTGTGACTTCGTACTCGTACTCGTACTTGTCGTCTTCCACTTTATCCGGGACCGGGTCGCGGGGGCAGCAGACTCAGCAGAGACGCCCAGATGTCCCTCTCCCCAGACACCTCCTCCAGCTCCTCCGGGGGGAGCCCAAGGCGTTCCAGGGTCAGCCGAGAGACATAGTCCCTCCAGCGTGTCCTGGGCCATCCCCTGGGCCTCCCCCCGGTGGGACGTGCCAGGAACACCTCCCGAGTAAGGCGTCCAGGAGGCATCCGGTATAGATGCCCGAGCCACCTCAACTGGCTACTCTCGATGTGGAGGAATAGCGGCTCTACTCTGAGTCCCTCCCGGATGGACGAGCTCCTCGCCCTATCTCTAAGGGAGTGCCCAGCCACCCTACGGAGGAAGCTCATTTCCGCCGCTTGTATCTGGGATCTCGTTCTTTCGGTCATGACCCAAAGTTTATGGCCATAGGTGAGGGTAGGAACGTAGATCGACCGGTAAATCGAGAGCTTCGCTTTTCGGCTCAGCTCTCTCTTAACCACAACGGACCGGCACAGCGTCCCCATTGCTGTGGCAGCCGCACCGATCCATCTGTCGATGTCCCGCTCCATTCTTCCCCCACTCGTGAACAAGATCCCGGGATACTTAAACTCCTCCACTTGAGGCAGGAACTCCCATCCAACCTGAAGAGGACAAGCCACCTTTTTCTGGTCGAGAACCATGGCCTCGGACTTGGAGGAGCTGATCTTCATCCCAGCCGCTTCACACTCGGCTGCGAACCGCCCCAGTGCATGCTGTAGGTCTTGGCTAGAGGGGGCCAGCAGGACCACGTCATCTGCAAAAAGAAGAGACTAAATCCTCTGGTCCCCAAACCAGACCCCCTCTGGCCCTTGGCTGCGCCTAGAAATCCTGTCCATAAAAGTTATGAACAGGACCGGTGACAACGGGCAGCCCTGCCGGAGTCCAACATGCACCGGGAACAGGTCCGACTTAGTGCCGGCAATGCGAACCAAACTCCTGCTCCGCTTGTACAGAGATCGGATGGCCCCTAGTAAAGGGCCCCCGATTTCATACTCCTGGAGCACCCCCCACAGGGCATCATGAGGGACACAGTCGAATGCTTTCTCCAGGTCCACAAAACACAGTCACAGACAGTACCCTGTCTGTGACTTAAACAATCTAAACATGCACTTTATAAAAATCCATGCTAGCACTCTCATACCCTTATTCCATCATTTTGTTAACATGTGCATAAGGCAGCCTAAGTTTTCTGTCATTTAGAAAACTGCTTAGGTCATCCCAATTATTAAGTCTGACGATCCCAATAATTATTGACTGATTTCAATGCCTAAAACATTATATAATGAACTAATTCAGTATGAAAACAATAATCTGCTAAGTGACTGCCAGGACATTTGGCATAATACAAACACTGTTACTGAGTAAGCCACGAATGCCTGTGCATAAGCAAAGTATACTACAGTAAAATGTTAGGCCAAAAACCAAAGCTTGCAGTAAAAAAGAGTGGGTGAAAATTTATCCATACTAAAGTGAAAGAAATTGATAAACTCAGACAGAAATCAACCACTGAGAGTCATTGCTATCAAAGGTACATACTGTTGAATTATTGGGTACACCTATTGTTTTACACGTCTTTTAAATCTGATTTTATTTTTGTTTAATAAACAATTTCTGAATCTTTTTTTGAATGTGTGCACTTAGGTTTAGATTTAAATCATTTAGAATCCAGGAAAATACTTTCTATTATGTTCTTTTACATCAAATGAAAGAGGATGAAGCTACATTTTTGTTATTGTTTCTAGGAGTAAAACACTGCAAGGCAAAAGGTAACTGGATATGTAAAGGTTGACATATGCTGAATTCTCAACCCAAGTTCTCAAACAATCACTTCCTCAGTCAAGACATCATGTTTCCTGAATTTTATAAACCTTTAGCTGGAGCCATTAGATAACTGGAGCAATTAAAAAAATGACAAAGAATGAGTTAGCTGGTCAAAATTAATCAGGAAACAGGCCCAGGTACATTTTAAACAAACCATAATGTGTGTAATACAGCTTTGATATAATGATCTTTTTTTTAATCCTGTGCCATTTTCAAACCATGGTTTATTATATTGACAAAAAAGATTACACTTCAGTGCATTTTATAACTGTGTGTAGACACCACCAAAATGCCAAACTTTTCACTATGTTACGTTCAACATTTAGTCAATTTTAAACAGAAAATATGTCAGAAAAGTCTAATTTCAATGCCGATTTGGGACATCATAGTTAATTACACCTTAATTAACAAATACATGCTTGGAGAGCTCTACTAATCTGTTCTGAACCAGCAAAGCTATAGTGTGCCTACTGTGTGTCCCATTCCTGTTACTGGGCCTGATAAGGCTGATCTGTGCTTTGGCATTGCTTTGATTTGACCCTTCTTCCTCAAAGAGGGGAAGGGAATGGTGCAATAGAATTAGTCTGATCTTATTCACTTCACTCACATATGCCCTGCTGCTGCCACATTTTGGCCTGGTCTGGTTCAGCCTGGCCTGCAATCTCCACTAATCAGATCGCCGTGTAAGGCCAGGTGCTCTCCTGGCTCTCCACTTAGACTGCTCAGCCAGCCACACTGATTCACTTTACTCAGAGATAAGAGAGAGTCTAGTGAGGGCCTCTTACTGGTTAAACGAAACGGAGTGGGGCAAACACTGCTCAGCTAACGCAGTTTCTGAGCCGTCTATACATTTATGTCGCACTCGTTTTTTGTGATTGTTACGTAAATCTGTCTTTTAAAGCGTTACACCTGTGCAACATCATAAAGAAAATGTGCTTTGACAAGACTATGTTTACTGTTTTTATCCTGCTCAAGATCTCGTCTGGTTAATAGAGTTTCAGATTCTGAAGTGCAAATGGCTCAAATGTAATTTTATGTAAGTTTAAATAGAAATCAAAAACTGTCCTAATCTTTATTTTTACCCCAGTAACTACTTTTTTAATTAAATCATGTACAAGAGAAAGATTCCAATCTGGGGTGGGAGAGTGAATTGTAACTGATCTGTGTTTTCAGACATAAGCCAACTTATGGAGAAGGTTTGCACGGTTTTCTTGTGGACCTGCATGATTTTGAAATGAAACTGAAAGCAGTCAAAGGCAGTAAACATGATTGGGCATATGCAGTAAAATACAGTGGGGATAAGAGTTTCCATGGTGACACAATAACCCAGTTTTTGTATCTACTTTTTTCATATCAGGGTCTCTTTCATCACCCCTTAAAGTGGCAGAATGATCTTAAAGCACTGGTTATGTACTAAAGGTGTGCTGTAAGCAATCATTATTTGCCTATAAGCAATTATAGGCAAATAATGATGAACCCATCATCTAAACATGCTTGTGGATGTGTAAGAAAAAAGTAAATAAAGTTGAAAGCCAAAACAAGACGAGCTGTCAGAAATGCTTGATCCTCTCTCAGGATGATTTTGGCAACATTGAAAACAACAGTCTGAAGACTATTACAGCTAAAAGTCTGTGAACTGCTGCACAGAGAATTACTGGGTCAGAATCCAAAAGCATCACTTTTAAAACATCTTCACTTATGGACCTGTAGTTACACAGAACCCAGCTGAATTTAATTATCTTCCTTTTTGGATCAAAAGACCTCAGCTGCTGAATCATTCCCTAGTTTGATGGCCACAGTGCTCTGGTTTCCATGGTTATCCACAGTGGTCAAAGGGAACACAGCCTCTAAAAGTTAAAACACTGCTATATCACTAATTGAGCTCTCTTTTAAAAGCATAGCTATACCTAGTCTATTGATGCTTTTTGGCTTTGTTCGGTTTAATTGAATTCATTTTGATCTATATCGCTTTTTATCAAATCAAACATTTACATACATACAACATTACATACATTTCTGAACATACAACATAAATACATAATTTTAAAGCCATAAAGCTTTAAATAATAAAATTTGAATCATGAAATAAATCATGAAATACATCATAACCAGCATTTACATTTGTTTAAGAGCAGATAAGTCTTTTTAGAAGCACATTTTGACAGCATTTGTTACCAAAGTGAATACACTACCATATGAACAGAGGAATGAGGGCACAATACTAATGTGCCAGGGCTAAGGCAGATATCTGGAACAAGAGGTCAACAGCTTGACCACAGAGGGGAACACGTTTTTTTGGGAACAAACTTTATCAGGTGAGGAAATTATTTTGTTTACAGTGGGTTTTACTGTTTCACTGTCAGTGCAGAATGTCTGTCGATGTCTGGACTGATGGTGGGGAGACCACCATAATAAACTTCAGCTACAATTCATATTTTCCAGGTTCTGAGCCAAAAAAGGAGTGCGTGTTTGACGGCAGCAGCAGTCTGATTATATCAGTATTTTAATTTCCCTTCTGGTTACTACATGTGTTGCCTGAGTTTGAATTGACAGTTTTGTATGAAACAACGAGGTGTGGCAAACCTAACTGCCAGTGAGCTTACTGAGTCTGAGGGGAATGACAGACGGTGTCCTTGTAACAACTTCAATACTAGAGTGCAGTTACAGACAAAACACGGTCTGATTATGTGGAGAAAAGTTAGACTTGCACCACCACTGCATGGCTCGATGACATAAAATGAGCATTGGTGATAGAGTTGGAAGTAATGTGCTGACACATGCCTGTGCACATCAGTCTAACAATGCTGCTCTGAAACCAGAACAGAAATTACAACACCTATCTGAATGCTGCCACAGGTGTCATTTGCCTCTGTGGTGAAGTGATCAGACTTAGCTCTGGGCAGACATCTATTTTATCACTCCACAGGGTGCTGGTTTGTTAGGTCTCCAGGCTATTGCTGTCAAACAGTATTTCTCCTGACTTCCTCCTCCTCACCGGAGTGGGTAATATAAATATTGATCACGCATTTTTCTCAGTAAATGTACTTCTAATATTTCTATTGTCATGAAATTCTGACCAGATGTTGGAAACAACCCATGTAATCCCCACATAAAAGGAAATTAAAACAAAATATTCCATAAATTAAGTTATTTGTTATTAGGTGGAATGGTACAGAGAGTAAGTATTGAGTGCATTGAGAAAAGAATGTGTAAAAAGGCATAGAAAGACAAGAAACCAGCTGAAATCTGTCAGTATTTACAAAGCATTCCTGCTGCTATGTGCAAATCAATGTCAGCTAGTCTAATGTTACCTGATGGCCTATGAAAAGGTTTCTGACTAACAAAGTGTTGCAGAGAGTGGTACGATTGAAAAAAAGAAACCTTTGCAAAAAAATCTTACTGTTGCAAACCATGATAATGGCAGTGGTTACACCTGCCCTTTTAAACTCATGGATGTTCTTGTAAGCACCATTAGGGCCATAATCCAGAAAGGATCCAGAAAGGAATGATTAAAAGAGTTATCCAAGAGCCAAAGCGCCTTGTCAGTGAGCCAGAAAGGCCTGGAATAAGCAGGTACAGCTTTTTTCATTAAAGCAATAATACACTCAACTGCAATAGCCTCAATGTACACTCTCTGGGCATAACTCCAGTGTTGAAGAAAAAGTAAACTGAAGCTTGCTTAAAGTTTTCTGCAGAGGAATTGGGCAGCCAGTGAAACACTTGGAGAATAGTTTGGTCTGATGAGACCATAGCTGACTTCTTTGGATGTCATTGCACATGTGATATTTGGAGGAGAGTGGTTCTGCACATCACATGAAAACACAATGCCAAAGGTGAAGTTTGCAGGGGGGAACCTCATGGTTTGGGCTCTCTTACAACATTTGCTACAAGCAGACTTCATATAGTTAAAGGAAGAATGATTGGAGAAAATCTACTGGGACATTCTCAAAAAGAATCTGAAGATGAACAAGTGTGGATTTCCAAGCACAACAGTCCCAAACAAGCAGTCATGGAAACTCTTAATTGTTTCATAGAAAGAAACGTCTAGAATGACCCAGTCAATCACCTGACTTGCAACAAAATGGTTTAATTCTTATTCCAAATACCATTCAAATTTGAACCGATAACTTCATCGTGCTTTTCTTGTATGTGGGGATTACTTTGGTTGTTGTCAACATTTGGTTGTCATTATTATGTCAATAAGCCCGTTACAAATATTAAAACTGAGAAAATCATTGGCCATTTTACCCACTGTGTATCACCAAAGAAATCTTTACAAACTCAAACACAGGCAAACTTTTATCTTGGGCAGTCATTTTTTATGCATTAATGCTTGACAGAATCACTTTTGGCAACTTTTGGGTCAGTTAAATATACCATTTAAATAATATTAAAGTTTGTTGAACGTAATTCAAAGCCGTTCAAATCCAGTTCCACCAAGTCAATTTGAATTTAGTTCCATACAATTTGAAACATTTGTTGCAATATGAATGAATTTCTCCAATGCCAAATTGTAACTAAAGAAACCAACAGACCTGAGCAATTTGTCTTGATGGCGAGCCCAGAAGGAACCTCCAGGGGAACCAGAATTTGGGTAAGAGTACAATACACGATCATACATTTGCAGCTTGCCACATTTAAATCCATTCTTACTTTTTTTATCTACAAAAAATAGAAAAGATAAGCATTTTATGCATTTGACAGGCATAAAATGGTATTTATGCACCAGCAAAGTGATCCCACAAATAGCTATTTTTCATAAAATTGATATGTTTGAGTACAATGTGGGAAAACTGCAAAACTGGCTCACACAATAAGCAACAAAACTAAGGGAAATAAAACTATTTCTGAAATTAATTTTCTTGTAAAATAGAAAACAAATGCAGCAAAGACCTGACACAACCTAAGAGATACATCATCCTTCAGCTAATGGGTCTTTTGATGGTATTTTTTCTTGGTCTGGTAAATTGTTTTCTTGTTTTCTGAATTCAACTAAAGAAATGGAAACAAATTATGTCTTTGCAACACACTGCTATGGAAAAGTGCCTAAAAATATAACTTACAACTGGTTCTTTGGTGAGATGTTATTTCAATATGAAAAGACTCACAAAGAGAGGGATGGCAATTAGAAAAGTTTTAATGATGAGAAATTACATGGTTATTTTTTTGGCTCTCGGACCTGGGAGGAAGACATGATTGCTGAGAATGACATGAGCTAAGATGATAATAGATAAGATGAAAATAGAGTACTAGAGGGGCATCTATCAAGAAAGTGGAATGAAATAAGAACGAAAAAGAGAAGCGAAAGCTGCAGGGAAGATTAAAAGCAGAGAAAAGAAGTTTGTAAATAGGCTATGAAGCAAGGAAAATAATAAAGAAGCAAAGTAGATGAAAGATATGCCGTGAGGGGCAATGCAAGGTGATAAATATGCCAAGAGGGGCAATGCGAGGTGATAGATATGCCGTTTTGGCAATGCAAGTGATGCAACGCTTGATGAAAGCATAGAGAGCAGAGTAAGATGATAGATATGCCAATGTAGGCAATGCGTGATTAGAGGTATATCCGCTAGGAATTTGAATAAAGATATGAAGTTATGAACGGATCAGCTAGTAAAGAACAGATAGAACGGGTATTGAAGGAATAGAAAGATGAAGGATGAAGAAAAATGAGATGAATTATGGAAACTATGAAGTGCTGAAAATGCCATTAAAGAAATGCAGATGAAGATAAGAAATAAGGTTAAAATAAAGATCTATGAGTTGGGTTGAGTAATTAGAGAACGACAAAGTAAATGCAGGAAGATGAGTAAAGTAATGCACAAAGCATAAGACAAGGAATTATCAGCCTCCAATTAAGGAAGGGCGAAACAAATAGAAGTACTTTTCGAAGAACATAGGTGAGCTAGAGTGAAGGAGAAAATTAGAAAAGACTGGCAGGTGAGGGGAAGAGACTTGTAAAACAGTAACGTGACGATTGAACAAAGCCAATGATGGATAAAGGCCAACCACCACCTGGAATTGTTGGGAGCTCTTACCTGAGAGCTGATAAAACATTGAGCAGATAGAACGGAGTGGAAATCCGGGCGAACATAGGAAGAGAAGGATGAAGAAGACCAACGACCCAATTGCTGAAGAGCGGCTGAGGGAGAGACATTGGGTCGCTGCAGTAGTGGCTGCTCCTATTCTGAAGGAATGGCGTGAAAACTGGATGGGGCGTAATGCATTGAACTGGGACATGCCTATAATATTGGGGAACAGGATGCGGACATGGGGCTCCTTCTAGCATGAGAAATGGGGCATGTGAAGGAAAAGGATTTGACAGTAGAAAAAGGCTAAACCTGATAAATAATAGAATGCGGGTTGATATTAGCAAGGATGAAGAGATGGATTCAATCAACCTTAGGACTTTAAAAGGAGAAATTGAAGTAGACTGATTGGGAGAAACAACAGAAGACCTAGGAACTAAATAGAATAACCTGGAACATAATGGGCAGGAAGATGAAGTTATGAGTTAAGACTTGCCAGGATGCACTGGAGGTAAGGCATAAAGTCTTAGAGGACGAGCGGCTTTGACTAACGGGATTGACTGTTGCATTATCAGAAAAGCAGCGGTGCGCTTCTTCCAGAAATGCCCCAAATGCAGCAGGCTATAGTGATGGGATGATCTCATAGAAAGCTGGGGATTCAGATTGGGGAAGAAAGGAGGCCTTACAGCGGAAACGAATTGCCCTGAGAAACCCCCCAAAGCTATGGACGGAGCTATATAAATAACCTTACTAAAAATTGACTGTTCATAAATTGTTTCATAAGAGTTTGTTAATCTGCTGCGGCAGCAGCACAATTAGTGCTTATGTTGAAACCCATAGTCCGGGGAGATGCTGTAAACCACTGAACAGAGCAGCGCCAACACAATGTGCAGAGAGAAAGTGTGCTTCACAGTCATCACGGGAAAAGATAGTTATGATGA